>NW_028278581.1:0-371926 GCF_059751315.1 Micrasema longulum
TTTCACTTAACAATAAATAAGAGTTAGGAAAATGAATACAAAGCAGAATGGGTTTTTATTTAATTATGGAGAAATGAAATAAGTCTACTATATTTAGATTTAAATCAACATATTTAGATAATCAAAATATGACATAAGTAACGCAACATTTTTAAAATTTTTAAATTTTTTATTTTTATTTAAAAAAAAAAAGAAATATTTGCGTTCTTATGATTTACCCAAACATGGTGTAAGGTATAGTGGAAGTTTGCCTAAGAGTACGCACCTAACAGACCTGTAATGGTTTTACCATTCAGAATTTCTCTAAGATCTGTGTATGTGTTGAATAAATATTTCATTATTATCCATATTCTGCTAAGAAATAAAATATGAAATCAAATATAGAGCAATCGGTTTGATACCGACAATTCAATAGACAAAATAAATTTTTATGCAAAATGCGTACTTTTTTGTTGAAATTCTCTAAGAAAACGCGGTGAGTCTAAAAGTACCCAAGAACCATTTTAGAGTCTCTTATAAAGCGATGCTTAATCTTATTTGCTTCTGCAAATTCAAATCCAAGTTTCCTAAAGATTTTCATCGTCACACCACGGAAAATATTTTTTAGATGCTTCACGTAATCTACCGGCTGCTTTTCCATAAAGGGTGTGAATGTTTTGGTATACTTTCCTTAGAATGCTAGAATATGATCAGATTTAGTTGTTATTGTAGTGTTGCTTCATTTATTCCCAAACTCTTGAAAATGATATTTTCGACTCCCTATTTTTAATTAGTTTGATAATATTTTCAAAAATCTTCCTAGTGAAAAGCAGTTTCTTTTTTTTCTCTTTGGTATCATTTTAAAAAAATGTCAGAAAACTAGTAGCATCACGATGTGTTAGCAAAAAAGTAGATCTTTATTATTTAAATTGACATTTAGCAGGTGTGATGTTATTTATATTGTAATGTGTCACCAGGAGTACAAAAACCGTATTCTTTAATAATTAAGTTTGCGTACTCTTGTGGATACTAATTAACTTTGACTGAGTTTACAAAATAACAATGACAAATTGGGTAATAGTTTTAATTAACGATAATGTTGAATGCATTTAATAGAACAAAAATAACAACAGCACAATAATAAGAGGACAGTATTGTTAGTCGTCAGTCAAAAATATTAGGGGAAAATGCAACCTTGTCAGATGTGACAATCCAGTTGGCAGTATGAGTTCATATATAATACATGTTTTGTATTTGCAATCTGATAATAAGTGATACCGGAAACATAATGTATTTTTATTTAGTCTCTCTGCGTACTCTTATAGAGTGCGTACTCTTAGGCGTACCTCCCCCTACGTCGTAGTATTTATTTATTTTACAAATTGACGGACAATGTCGAATTTAAACAAATTATGTAACGAAAAACAATAATAAAAGAGTAACAAATAATAGAAAGAATACAACAAACAAAAGCAAAGACAAGTTAATACATTAGACAGGCATAATGGAATCCTTAATTCTAAAAATATACAGTCAATTTAGTGGGAATATTTCTTCAGCCTATTTGTTAAAAACTTAATTTATAATCAAAATCATTTAGATCTTGATTTTCATTTACAAATCTAATCATTCTGGGTAGAGGCGCATGGAAACCATAATTAGTCTTATGGTGACCGATTAACAGAATTTCATTATTTTTGAGTCTACGTGAAGGAACATCAAGAGATATTTGTTGGAGAATAGTCGGGACATCAAATAAACTATTAAGTATCTTAAACATGAAAATTAAATCTGCATTAAATCGACGATTTGAGAGACTGGATACATTCAGGAAAAGTTCCATGTCAGTATAGTTATTGTGATCTCTTGTGATTCCTTGTTTGAACGGAATTTTTAAAATAAATTTATGCTGAACTGATTTGATGCGATTTATATGAGTAACATATGAAGGAGACCATATAACGGAGGCGTATTCAAGAATGGGACGAACCAATGAGCAGTAAAGTGTTTTTAGAAGTATTATATGACCAAAATCAGATGTAGCTCTATTAAGAAATCCAAAGAATTTAAGAGATTTGTTAATGATATGGTCAATGTGGTCATTAAAATTTAGTTTGTTGTCCACAATCACCTCAAGATCTCTTATTGAAGTTACAACGGAAAGAATTTGGTCATTAAGTATATAATCGAAGGTAATATTTTTTTTAGATTTACGGTAAGAAATTATTTTGTATTTATTGATATTTAATATATTATTTTTGTGTTTCTATAGAAATCAACTCCCTTGTCCAATGTAAAATGTTACAAATTGTAAAGTGATCACTTAACTCAGCCGATGACAGATCATCAGCTCAATAAATGCGTAGACCTCCATATTTTCAATAGCTTTATCTCTGTTGAAATATTTCTGTATTTTACTCAAGATTTATTGAACCCTTAATAAATTAATATTTTGAGCGAATAATTAAGTTGTCTTCATTTTAAATTAAAACATATTTAAAAAAAAAGAAATGATTTAACATTAGGATTTAAAAAAAAATTACTTTGAGGAATGTTCCTCCGAAGTTTCGCGATCTGGGTTTGAAACATTGATTGGAAGATTAAAATTTAATCAAAAGGGCTCTGGTACTCCAGGAAATGGGCACTGATGAACACGACTGTTGTTTTGGGAGCTAAACAGGCGAGGCTCGAGCAAATGAGAGAGGAAGAGAGCCTCTTTCACTACTTTTGTGGTAGCTCCACATTGTAACGAGTAACATTTGCTACTCGTCACAGAAAATAATTGCGACCTATCTTTCTGATTTCGTCTATGGCGAACGCATCCCAATGTCGTTATCTCTAAGCTTTCTTCTGTGGCAAAACTCAAACAGAATGGGCGGTCACGTGTAGCGATCATTGGCTAAAGACATCGACATAGTATGTGAGTGTTTTAAATTATTCTAATTCATGCCGATCTAATGTCTTCAATCTTCCCATTAAACTTTGATTGAAATCCATAGAGTCCCTTTTTTCTCAGTATATTATTTACATGTCATTTATGATATATTTATTTATGGGCGACAGTACTGTCTCACATGGCAAGTGCCATGTTTTGTATTATAATCGATTCAATGTTAATAGATCAGGGGTAAAGATGAAAATAAAATCCACAAATTAAACATTACACCCTATAAAAATGAAACAAAAATGGATTTTGAGTTGCTTGGAATGGAACGCGTCAAAAAACTGTCATGCTGCGTTGTTTTGTGGCTCTTTTCGAGCGCCCTTGAGGAGATTTTCACAAAAATGGTGCTGTATAAATTATCTAACTGAATATATATTTATATATATATATATATGAGGTTAGCACTTTTAATGTAAGGATCATTCAACTGGACGTGATGACAAATTAAACCAGATTACCCATGAATTTAAATGAAACACACAGGATTATTGTAGCAACCGGCCAAGATGATATTTTTTAAACAGAACCCCGAGTTCAACGCGTCTCCGTTTTTTTTTATATAATATTTGGTTTAGCATGATTAATGAAATTAGTATTTTCAACTAAGGGTAGTTAAAAGTTATATATTTAAATTGATTCTTGAATCAGGTAGCAAATTAAACCTTAATAAAATTATACAATGATTAAATTTATATGCCATAAGAACCGGTGTTTTTATTAAAAATATTTTTACTTTTCAATTTATTTCTGTGATTAATGTATGCTTTGAGCCCATTCGGATTTGTCATGTTCTAGCGTTGTAGCAGAGCCAGTGGAAATTGGTTTTGTTAATGGAGAATCGTGAGTTTGGGAAGACAATTTCGCGTAAACTCTTTTAAATTGCAATTGAAAAATTTTATCAATCCTTCACAGACAAATCGTTGCAGCATATAAACCAAAATATGCATCTCATGCACTGGAACCTACCCATAGAGGAACACCAAATTTCCACAAAAATCTTATAGTCAACTTTCCGAGATTGACATATCGTGGTTATACAAGTAAAAGTGATCATTTGCAAAAATGTCAAAATTGAGATTATTGACTTTTTGTTATCGTATTAGCATAATGCTTGACTGGTAAAAAAGTCGATCCGACACTCAAAAAAAAAAAAATTGTAAAATATGTGACCATTTGATAGAAGCTCACAGATTTTTGACTAGCAAAAGTGATCAACACACATAGTCACTTTTATTGGCAAATTTAAGATCCAAGGAATTGACCAAGTAACAGTTAGTCAATTTTACTTGTAGGTGATGTCAACAGTAAAAAGTTAGTTAGAGTCAGTAGTTAGCAGTTAGTAAGTTAGTATACGTTTTGTATTTGACAGATACGGTTTTTTTCATGAAAAGTTCAATAACAAAATTTATTCTTTAGACTATTACGTAACACTTCTTATTTATTTGTTCTTTTTCATTGATTTTGTATTTCTGTGTTATTTTAACCTTCGTAAATATAATTAAATGGGGGTTTTAAATTAAAATAAAATAAAATAAAATAAAATAAAATAAAATAAAATAAAATAAAATAAAATAAAATAAAATAAAATAAAATAAAATAAAATAAAATAAAATAAAATAAAATAAAATAAAATAAAATAAATAAAATAAAATAAAATAAAATAAAATAAAATAAAATAAAATAAAATAAAATAAAATAAAATAAAATAAAATAAAATAAAATAAAATAAAATAAAATAAAATAAAATAAAATAAAATAAAATAAAATAAAATAAAATAAAATAAAATAAAATAAAATAAAATAAAATAAAATAAAATAAAATAAAATAAAATAAAATAAAATAAAATAAAATAAAATAAAATAAAATAAAATAAAATAAAATAAAATAAAATAAAATAAAATAAAATACTACCTCCCTCAATGAACGAAACCAAAATGATTTTTTGCAAAATTTCAAGTAAAATTTTACAGGTAAAATTGACTAAGTTTTTCAATTTTTTTTATATGAAAGCAATAATGTTTCCTTGTATGCCCACGATATTTACATTTGTGAAACTCTTGAGAAGGGTTGCTACATAATATAATATTTATAATAATAATATATTGTTTAGTTGAAATTTATAAAGATAACTTTATCTTTTATAACTTCATTTATTTTAAGTTCTTGGAATTTTCTATGATTATTAATTTAATATACGTAGAACGCTGTTGGCTTTTGAAACTTCAAGAACATGTTCCAGAGTTTATTATGAGGTTTACCTTTTTGAATAACAAACTTCAATAGAGAGGCTTTGGGAGATCCGATAGCCAGGTATATTATAACTTCCAACTTTTGGTTTTTGGAATCGAACTAAAAGGTTCCAAGGTGAAAACGTGAGAGGCAAAGATGTTAAAAACACATTGAGAATTCAGGTTCATATTATCTATCTTGATAGATATGGAGACCAATTTTAGGGAGACATTATTTCGACCATGTTCAGGACTAAGACTTTGAACAGCAGTTGTGGAAAAAAAGGGTTTCGTGATTTGAACCTAAGATATATCAATGTTCCAGTTCCATAGAGGGATAGCCAAAAAAAAGAAGTTTTGAGTAAAACTATTCATTATATTAAATAACTCCCGTTTTTAATTCTACAAAGGTATAGATAGCTCTTAAAAACTTTCGGTTTTCTCTTGTTAGATATATGTTTTCATATGGAAATAAAGTAACAAACTCTCGGCTCCGTAACTTATTTATTTATTTATTTATTCATTCAAAATTACACTAGTTTAAATATTTATGAACTTATTAAGGCTTTTTAGGCTATGCTCATGTCAAGCCACAATAAATAACAGTAAAAATACACAGTGAAATTAATTAGATTAAATTATAACGACATGTGATGCAATAGAATAACAATATAGAAAAAAAGGTATAAGTAATAAATAATAAAATTCTAAAGAATACAATGCAAAAAAGATGATCAGTAATAATTTTCAAAATATAAATTATACAAATTAAGAATCACACATAATCAAATAAACAAAATAATGGCATTATTAAAATCAACAACATAATAGTATTATATAGTAGTATTAAAAAAAAAACATAAAAAAGTATCATCGAAATCAATAGAAAAAGAATATATATATAAAAATATAATTGATTTGATAATTGAGATATGTTTTCTAGAAACTCACTCAATAAGAAATATAAGAAATAGGAGCAATAGATCATGTGCCAAATAAAAGTACGTGCTAAATTAAATAATACAAAAATACATAATGAAAAAACATAAAAATATCAAGATATATTAAATAGGTTGACATAATTTGAATGACAACTTTAATCCCAAAACAAGTAAGTCTTGTGTTTTTATTATATTTCACATAAATGTATGTATTGCTGGTATACTGCGCTTAAGGTGAAATAAATAATTATTTGTATCAAATCAATTTAGATCTGTCAAAACTGGCGGCCTCCGCGGTGTAGTGGTCAAGACGCTTGACTCACAAATGGAAGGTTTCGGGTTCGACTCCCGGTAAGAACACGAAAATTAAATGTGATTTTCTCAAGCCCGGGTGTTCTATGCTGTAATTCACCACTGTAATTGAACCTCTTGGTCTGTTGTGGTGCAAGAGAAAAACAAAAAAAAAAGAAAAACTATGGTCAGCCATTACTTAAATCTAGTAATTTCTAGTTATCTCCGTATGGAACTTAGCCATCGATATAACCTACGTCATATCGACGTCATTGATTTAGAAAAACCGATGTTATTCGTTCGTGTATGACGCCACTGCGCTCTCCGTTCCTGCCAACTTAGTGGGCACACAGCTGAGAAAGTGATTTGATAAGGTGACCATATTGGAGAATTAAAATCTAGTTGGCTTCTAACTAGAGATGTGTAAAGATATTTTAATGTGTTTATATTATTAAAATCTTTTCCGGTTCTAAGTACAAATCCTAATAATTTTACAGCTTTGTTAGATATTTTAATAATGTGCTCTATTATCTCTGTTTATTAAGTTAGTCTTCTTTGTTTATTCTCAAATGTAAAAATAGAAAGTATGTTGTTTAGTGTCCTCGGCACGGGTAACCTCAGTAAGGTCACATTATTTTTATTATTAATTATAGTTTGGAAGAGAAAAAATATGAATAATTAAAAAATAAAAAAACAACAAAAAAAAATAGTGTAAAAACACCCTTTTAAATAAATATTTCATATCAACCATGTCAGGTCTCAAACCCGAAACCTCTTGCACGGTAAGCAAACGCTGACCATTACACCACGAGGCTGACAATAATATAATGTACTGTATAAAAATCACTGAAATGTTTTTCCCAAAGCTGGCTGATGCAGCAAACTTCCATCATCATCACCAAAGTACTTTCGAAACGACCCAAATCTTTCCCGGTCACGGAACTATGAGAAATTACCTATATAGGTTTAAATATTTTTAAAAAATAAAAAAATGCTAGAATAAGTATAGATGGAAATATTGTGTTATAAATATTGTACAAGAAAATGTTTATTATAGAATTAAGTTTTTTTTAATGCGGCGTTTGTCCTTAAACACATCCAATTTTATACATTAACTTGACAAATTTAAAAAAAGGGTATTTTTATTCAGAAAACATTATCATTTTATTTATAATATAACTAGCTTTTACCCGTGGCTTAGCTAGCATAGTATAAGGGAGAAATTAGTCTGGTTATTAATTAGTTAAGTCGTTTATCAATAAGAATTTTCCCAGTGGAATATTATATTTTTTTGAGATAGAAATAAGTTTGTATCAATTGCCGGTTCTCTAACTATCAGTATGAAAAAATATGAAAATCTGTTATTCCCTGGCAATACCGCGTAGTCATTTTGTTCACAAATTCGAAATCCTTTCCACAAAACCAAAACAAAATGCAAACCAAACAACCATAGATAAAATAAATCAATTATTATATTATTAATATTGTTATATTACATACACAAAATTATAATTTTTACAAAGTTGCTTTTACTGCCTAACTAGGGTTATTTACCCCGTTCGACAGTCAAAAAAATATAAAAAAACAGTAATCAATAAATAGAAACAGTTATAAAGATAGAGGACAAAAATGGTAAAAATGTAGTAAAAAACATAGTAAAAATGTAGTAAAGAAACGAAACAAAAACATAATAAAAACAAAGTAATAAATGTAGTGAAAACATAGTAAAAACATTACAAATATATAAATATAGATATAAAAATATTTTAAAACTCGAAAAATGCGAAATAAAAACAGAATAAAAGTAAGAAACATATTTAAAGTCATAATAAAAAAATAAATGTCTCTTCATTCCACTTTTATTTATAATTTTTACCAGTGGTTGGGTTTCGTCGTGACCGATATCGTCAGACTGGTGGGAGACTAAACAAATTTCTTATGTTACTATGACGGAGTTTTCAGGACGACAGTTGCAGGCATGGCCAGGATCCCCGTCAAAAGGACACTCCAGAACGCATAAACCATCCTCACAGCCAACTGGTTCTGTGACAGGAACTTCACACAAGTCGCCGGAAAAGCCATTTGGACAGTCACAGCTCACGGCCGCTGCTATTAATTTGTAATTTGTTTTAAAACAAATTACAACAGGGATGGAGAATACCTTAAATAAGGGAATATGGAAGTCTAGGCATTTACAGGGCTTATGACCTGTCATCGGCTGGTTTAAATGGCCACTGTATACACTGTGTAACATTCACCATTTCACCTATGTTTGAACATCCATATTTCTTCAATTCTTCCACTTGTTGATTTTAGTGTTATTACCTTATTTAAGGTATTCTCCATCCCTGTTGTAATTTGTTAATCTTAATGACTCCCGAGGGGGTGAAATCCAGTCTTTTGTCTACGAACATTTGGACAAACTCAAATATTGTAATTACATATTATTTTTTTAGTATTGCGCTTTACCGCTAACTCATTTTGAAATAATGTTCTCATTGTTGATGTTTTATGTTTTTTTTAGTTTAGGATGAAAAATAAGTAATTTATTTTATTTCGTATTTTTTCAGCTATCCCAATGCAAAATATCATGTCAATTGGTTGCTTAATTGAGAAGTGAAGGAAACACAAACAAACATTCTTTCGCATTTAAAATATTTGTATGGATACAAATTTTATGATAAAAAATCAACGGGAATTTGGCAAAAAAACGTAAAATTTAAATTTTCAAGAGATTTCTTTACTATCCCCTTTAAAATATGCGCTATTTGCGACGATACATTGATGCCAACGTTTAATCTAATTGTCTATGCACTTTTCATAGGCCTGCAAAGGTACGGCCTTAAGCTCTCATGGCGAATTCTCTTTTATCGTATCAATCGTCTCAAAGCGCGTTCCTCTTAATAGCAGTTTTAGTCTTATTTAATACCTAAGCATTCACAGACGTCTTTGAACCTCTTATACTATTCGTATGCTCATGTTTACGACATACACGATTCTTCAAAGGCTTTATTCAACATTTTCAATGACTCGGCACACTCATTTCATTCATTAGCAACACAAAATTTGTGGCACGCTCGTTGTTCCAATTTTTATGCATTGTAAAAATCGTCACACAGCAATTTTAACAACATCCGATCGCCTTCAAACGTGTGCAAACTACCAACGTGACTGCAAAAAAACAACCAAATAATGAACTCTTTTTTTCTATGATTTATTTTGGTGCCCTTAGGAATATTTTTGTTTTTTTTTAAAAACATTTTTGATTTCCTTTTTTAATTACTATAAAAAAATATCGTATTATCTTTTACAGAATATTTTATTTTTTCTTTCTTATGCTACACAAAAATATTATAAGTGTCCATTATTTATTATAGGAGCAAAAATTCATTAATATTTTCTTGTAAACCCACGAACAGACCATGCCTTTGTGGGATTTTTTTATTTACTATTTTTTTATGAATATGTATTTTATTGATGTGTATTTATGCTTTATTATTTTTATAATCTGTTTTATTATTATGTTTATTGTAAAAAAAAAAAAATTTTTTTTTTTTTAAAGTGCATAGCGGGTATTTTAAATTGGAAATTCCCGCTTATTTTTGATC
This sequence comes from Micrasema longulum, assembly GCF_059751315.1. Taxonomy (NCBI): domain Eukaryota; kingdom Metazoa; phylum Arthropoda; class Insecta; order Trichoptera; family Brachycentridae; genus Micrasema; species Micrasema longulum. Next base: position 9,993 of record NW_028278581.1, read on the forward strand.
ATATGGTATACGCACAGACACATTATTTACAAAATAATATTTCTAGTTTTTATTTATGTATTATTATTTAATTTAAGGCAATCAACGGTACATACTATTTTTTTAATTTTTCTTTAAATATCCAGCATCCATATTTCATCAACATAAAGCTAAATTTTAATTCATTTCAACAGAGAGGGAAAACACTTTTAAGAAGGGAATGTGGAAGTCTAAGCATTTACAGGGCTTATGACCCCTCTCTGTTGAAATGAATTGAAATATGAATAACTCCCTAGGGAGGAAATCCAGCCAGTCTGCAAGCATTTAGACATACTCAAACATTGTTAAAGCTGAAATTTTTATCGATGTGGGTGAGGTTCATGCAAATAACACTGCACGTATCAATGCCTAAAAATATTATTATTTAATTTATTTTTTGTGTTTCTTGTCAGACTCCGGGTGGACTAAGAATACAGTTCTCTACCTGAAATAAAATAATGATCCTAGAATAATGTTTTTGACTTAATGGGTTCATTCACGTAAAAATTATAAAAAAATAATGGAGTGGAAGTCTGCCTGGTAGGTACTATAGTGGTTAGTTCATTCGCTTGGCATACTTGAATTCCTTTATTAAAATATTCACAACCACTGTTGTAAAATTAATTTAATTAATTTTTAAATTGTCGTGTAATTAATATAAAGGGGTATTCGCAAACGTTTACTGTCGACCTAATGTAACTTAGCCGAAATAGAGCCAACTGAGGGTTATCACTATAGCCCTTACTGGGATCTGCAGATTGAATAAACACCTTGCTAGAATGAACCTTTCTGAAAGTTCTAGACGTAGGTTCCGTAGAGCAAGGCCGCGATTTCAAACGCTATCTTCATCGGTACATATCGATACGAAATACTTAACTTTTCTATTATCGCTATCTATCTACATATTTTTTATTTTTTTATGTTTGGTAATTTAAATTTGTTTAAATATATTCTTCATTATGAGTAATTCTATTTTTTTTAATTATTGAAGGTATATTTTCTTATTAATATTTATTCTTCTATTTTCATAGTAACCAAAACACAAGAATTTCCGAGCTAGTCAGAATCGAAAGCAATGAACCTCTGTACGTTATAAAACTGTGTAATTAATAAATAAACTTCGGTATGGCGAAATTTCGATTTACCGACATGTCGATACGTGCTTTCATTACGTCATCTCAGACGTCATGTTTATTTTATTTTATAAAGATAAACGGCAAATCAGCATTTTACAAACATTTATAATGTTAACATATTTGGCTTAATATATTTTTATTTTTTTCAAAACAGTGATCGGACAAATGCCCCGTACTATCTCGAGTTTTCAAATTCAACGAATAACTGGCGTTAAAACTTTACTCCGCGTTCAATGCTAAATTAAAATTGACGTATTTCTTTTTCGTATTTTAAATATAAATATAATTTCGGTCCCGCGATAAAAAATAGCGACTTCAAAACGATTAAAATTAAATGAATCACAATCAAAGCAAAAAGTGCTGGCTTGAACATGGTTTCACGTAACATTTTATATTTTCACAAAAGACAGAAAAATTAACTTTTTTTTAACAATATTTTTAAAATATTTTATTATGCATAGGGCACTGCATTCGTACACCGATCCCAGCGTATCTTGATCATTTTTGTTACATGAAGGTAAGGATCAGTCTTACGGTTCAAGTGCCAGTCCAGGGACTATAAAACATTTCGGTGTGAAATCATCCTTTTAAATACATTTTTCATAACAATCATGTCGCGAATCGAACTTGAGTCCTATCGAATGGTAGGCAAACGCGCTAACCACTACACCACGAAGCCAAGGTGTAGTGGTCAGCGTGTTTGCCTACTACGCAAGAGGTCTCGGGTTCAATTCCCGACATGGTTGACATGAAATATTTATTTTAAAGGTGTTTTTTAAAAAAAAAAACATACTCTCCTGGACTAGCACCTGAAGCGTGAGACAGATCATCTTACCTACATGTAACAAAAATGATCAAGATACGCTGCAATTGGTGTAACAATTCAGTGCCCTATGCACCAGTGGGTGTGGAAAGGGAATAATAATGATGATGATGATGATGAAATAAATACTTTTAATATTTAAAGCATTAATGTTGAGATCCAACATTTTATTAAATGTTAATAAATAATTAGTAAAGACTTTTTTATGTCTACCGGTTTCAAGACGTACCTGTCTCTTTGTCTGAAAACTCATGACATGCACATGTACACAATAATGTATATCCAACGTGCAGATAGGACACGTGCTTTTTGTAGCTAGCACAAGCGTTTTCTGATTACACGTATTTGATATTAATACTTGTAGGAGAATTGGTTGAAATGAGAGGAGGGAAGGAAGAAAGAGCATGAATTTACTACGAATTTACAATGGTATAGCGGGTTCGGCATATGATGTAATTAGTTTCCACTTATTTGTTAATAAATTTGTATAAACCACTTAATTTTTTTTTTTTTTAATAACACTTCGACCGGTTCAAGGTTACTGAAACCGGTCGAAGTGTAATTAAAAAAAAAAAAAAATTAAGTGGTTTATACAAATTTATTAACAAATAAGTGTAAAATGTCATACCACCAAGAGAAAAATGTTTTTGATAACAATAATAATTAGTTTCCGATGAAGAGACGCTTTGATTTTCTTGCCTCCTCTTTCACAGTAGTAGCTACTCGATTGTGGAATAATCTACCCACAAATGTTAAAGACGCCCCTTTTTTAATTACATTTAAGTCAAGATTGAAATGTCACTGTCTAAATATTTTAGTTGTTCCTTTATTCTTTTTTCCTTCTCATAGTATAGTGTAATACAGCCAGCGCACCACCTTCTCAAGTAAACATAAATGCAGATGACGATGCGAAAGAGATAAGTATGGAAGAAATGAAAAATTCTGCTAAGTATATGAAGAATGGGAAAGCGCAAGGTTATGATAACATTGCCACAGTGTTTATAAAAGCGGGTGGAGAAATAATTTTTGTATGGCTACATAAGTTCTTTAACCTATGTTTAGAGGAAAAATACACTCCCCCTGATTGGAAGAGAGCTGTTGTTATGCCTCTATACAAGGGAAAAGGCTCTAGGGTGGACTGCGGAAACTATAGAGCTATCAGCCTTTTGAGCGCTGTTGGAAAGATTTATGGCAAAATACTGATTAAGAGAGTAAGAAAAGTGACTAAAGATAGAGTTTGGGATATACAAAGTGGATTTATGAATGGAAGAGGATGTATGGATCAAATATTTGCTCTGCAAAATATGACAGAAAAGTTTCTGGTATCAGGAACTTTTCTGCGCATTTGTCGATCTGCAAAAGGCATTTGATAGAGTTGAGAGAGAGAAATTGTGGAAGGTTTTATTGGAGTATGGAGTAAATGGTAACCTGACAAGGGCTATTGCGTCACTGTATAAGGACAGCACAGCATGTTTGAAGGTGAATGGGTCATTCACATCGTGGTTTAATATTCCGAAAGGAGTCAAACAAGGATGTGTAATGTCACCATTGTTGTTCATTATATACATCGATAACTGTATGAAAGAACTGAAAGATTTAAGAATGGGAGCAAAAATGAGTGGTATAACTGTTAACTGTCTTCTGTATGCGGATGATGCCGTGCTTCTTGCAAGCAGCAAAGAAGACCTTCAATTCTTGGTAACAAAAGTCTACGATGTATGCTAAAAAAGCGATTTGCTTATGAATGTTGATTAATCGAAAGTGATGGTTTTTGAAAGGGATGAAAATATAACTAAATGTGAGATCAGCGTGAACGGAGATATTTTGAATCAGGTAGAAGAATTTGTGTACCTGGGAAGTATGTTTACTAGGGACGGAAAGGCCGAGAAAGATATTGAAAGGAGGGTGAGTGCCGGGAACAGGGTAAAAGGTGCACTAAAATCTACTTTGGCAAACAAATGGTTATCGCAGGAGGCTAAACTAGCAGTTCACAACGGAATTCTAGTTCCAACTCTAATGTATGGGAGCGAAGTATGGAATTGGAAAAATAATGATGAAACTAGGTTGAATGCTGTCGAAATGCGATCCTTCAGGCGAATGTGTGGTAAAACGATGTATGATAGGTGCACAAATGTCGAGATCCGTGAAGTGTGTAAGGCTGAGACATGCATTATTGACAGAATCAAGAAAGGGGTGCTGTGTTGGTTTGGACAAGTAGAGCGAATGGACAGCGAAAGAACGGCTAAAAGGATCTACGATGCAAATGTTGATGGATGCAGAAAACGAGGAAGACCGAGAAAGACATGGCACGATCAAGTCCATCAAATACTTGAAGATGGACATGTCAAAAGTAGGAATAATCGGCGTGCGTGCATGAGAAGATGTATGAATGTAGAGGAAGCGAGGTCTGTATGTCAAGATAGAGTGTTATGGCGTTCTATCCTCTCTGCCTACGCATACGGGGAAACGGCGTGATGGTTTGTTGTTGTTGTTGTTATAGTGTTAATTAAAAAAAATAGATTTTGGTTATCTTTGTTTTTAATTTTGTATAAAATCGTTAGATTCAAAACGTCCATGTACTTGAAATTTTCTCAAACTGAACGGTTTGGGTAGATAGGAAGAAATTGCCTTGAGGCAACATGCCCGCCCTTATATGTATATAAACTGTAGAAGCATAAAAAGTGTAAAATAAATAATAATAATAAATAAGAAACGGAAACGTCTCAAAACCATTAGACATAGAAAACTCGGTAAGCGGTTAAATACAATATTTTAATAAAATTTAAAAATAATAATAAAAATAAGTGAATCCATACATAATCAGAATTAATTTCAGTAGTTTTTGTTTTAAATGAAATTAATGAAGACAAATAGCTTTTTTACTGATTTCATTTATCATTTAATTATATGAGATTACGTTTAATTGATTGGTTCTCTGAAGTCTAATAAATAAAACGCAATATTTAAAGTGTTTTGTACAAAATTGCGCAATGAATTGCAATATTAATCGACTGATTTATTTGCACACTTCAAACAAAGTAATAAAAAATCTAACTTTCGTAGCAATAAATATTTAGGACTTAACATAAAATGCGGCCTATATCTCACCGCAATAATGCAATTCAAATACTAATTTTCATATTGCGAAATAGTTTTAAACTATTAAAATTATACGGCCTAATGTTTGACATTTCAAAACTTTGAATTGTAGGTAAGTCTTAATATCTTACTGCACGTACTGTACGAAAAGAAACCCACAGTAAAATACAACAAAAGGTTACAACAATCACTATGGCAAAATTCTTTGCGCTTTTCTTGAACGGTTTGAAACTGCGATGAGTTTTTATATATATTTTATAATATTTAAACGTAATGCAACAAATACATTTTGTAAAAACTATAGACAAGACTCCAAATTACATTTGATTTGCCGACACACATGACAAAATCTAAGAGTACTAATGAACAAACATCTATGCTGGTGAGCTCATACTATTCCAGCTGCTTTATTTAATTAAAATCAATTGTTATCTCTAGCGAATCTTTTAAAACTTTCAGATAGAAGAATCCTTACTGACCTAACATTACTTTATAAAGTGATTAATTCATTCATCGACTGTCCAGATTTGCTGGAGTTGGTGTTTTTTTTCGTGTACCTGGTCGACATACTCGCCATAGATCTCCCTTTTGTTCGGCAAGTTCTAAGACCAACTATCATATGCACTCGCCTATCCCTAGGCTCCACAGATATGGTAATCAGTATGAGGACAAAGCATACAGACCTCGCTTCCTCTACATTCATACATCTTCTTATGCACGCACGCCGATTATTCCTACTTTTGACATGTCCATCTTCAAGTATTTGATGGACTTGGTCGTGCCATGTCTTTATCGGTCTTCCTCGTTTTCTGCATCCATCAACATTTGCATCGTAGATCCTTTTAGTCGTTCTTTCGCTGTCCATTCGCTCTACATGTCCAAACCAACGCAGCACCCCTTTCTTAATTCTGTCAATAATGCATGTCTCAGCCTTACACACTTCACGGATCTCGACATTTGTGCACCTATCATGCATCGTTTTACCACACATTCGCCCGAGGGATCGCATTTCGACAGCATTCAACCTACTTTCATAATTATTTTTCCAATTCCATACTTCGCTCCCATACATTAGAGTTGGAACTAGAACTCCGTTGTGAACTGCTAGTTTAGCCTTGTACATAATAAATAAATATAATATAATAGAAAACACTGTATTGATATTAACATAAAGCACAAATAGCAGACATGCAACAATAATTTCGAGTTCAAATAGACTATTGTTTTGGTGGAGTGACCATCTCAAGGCAATTTTCGGAACTTAAATCCAGAAGCCATTTTTTTGCAAATAATTTGAATTCCTGATTAATTGTATTTGATTTTGAATCAAGATTTAGAGTGTTGTAAATTTTGGGAGCAAGGTACATGTGACTCCTCTGACCAAACGATGTTGTCATTTTAGGTGGCACAAACAGTTGTCTCTTTTAATCTTGTTTCATAGAATGTATAATATATACTTTTACCATTTTTATGTGTGTGAATGAGACAGCGTACAGTTGCTTGACAATATACGAGTAGGTGCAGGATGTTTATTTCAAATTTTATGCTATGACTAGAATAAAACTTACTATTTTAAAGCTTTAAAAAAAAAAAATTGTAGGAGAAATAATGCGTTGAAAGAATCAAAAACTTAAAGTGCGATTATCCCGGAATTTGTTTTAATGACTTAATGGATTCTGTCACTAAAGCCGTTAATATATCGCTTCCCCCTCGTCCAGAATGCCACACATGAAAAACTACTTTGAAGATTTTGGCGATACTTTTAAATAAATAAATATTTAATATCGGTCCTGGGATCGTACACAGAACCTAATGCATGGCAGTTAAACAAATAACAAGGAAATAGGGATATTATAAAAGGCACGGAATTAATTATACCAAAACAAAAGCCAAATAATAACATCTTCATTTTATTAGCATGTTATGACGAAAAACAATAACATTCAATTAGGGAAATACCAAATAATAAGATATTAAAAACAAAAATAAAAATTACTTTGAAATCGTATAATAAGAAATGAAGAAAGTAAACACATATGTAAAAAAACATTCGTTCGTGTAAACTTTTGATGAAAACTGAAGTAATTAGTATTTTATACATTATTTGTCAGCCTACCTAATGTCATTACAAAAACAGAACCCTGGACGAGTGTTATCGACTAGATAGCTATTCTGAGGTAAAAATCCTGTAAATATCAATCGAATGGAGTTAAATCTGGTAAGACTGGTAGTGTGCATGATGATTGGCATCTTTGTTTCAAAGTCACGAGTTCGATTTCGGGGGGAACGCGAAATATTTGATAATAATGTCGTTTTACGTCTCAATGTAACTAATGATCGAAAAACTCTGCACTTGGTGTGTACCAATGGCATGTACCATGTAATATCTGGTTTGGATTAGTAGCGTGCGTTCAATTTATTTAAAGGTAATCTTCAAAAATTGATAATTAATTTGTACCTACATATAGGTTCATTATATGTAATAAATATAATGATTTTTTTTTCTGTTTGCGATACATGTAGCTTTATTCTACACCATTTTAATACAACACTAGTACTAAAGTATATTTGAAAATACCACATTGACATTCAGCAGATATTTCCATAGTGATTGAAATGTCAACACTGAGCACTGGCCGATTCCCTTTAAAATGAATAATGTCAAAAACGACCACTTCGGTCACATGTTGTATGTAATACATAATATGTCAACGGTATCCTATCAAAGAAAAATAGTCCTTCTAAAATAATGTTCAAAATACTAGTTTCCAAATAGTGAATCTCCAAATAATATTTGTAATCTGCAAGCTTGTTTTAGTACAAAAAACCACGACTAGATTAAAGATGTAAAATTTAATTTAATTTAATTTATTTAGCGAGCAAGTCGGGGCAAGTTCACAGGCATGAGTCGTTCCTGATTGTGTCGCTACAAACTGTGTCCCTCTTCCTAATAAATTTATATACTGTGTTATTAATAAATAAAAAATATAAAAAAGCGAACTTTTTTCTACAGAGGAATATGCTGAAGTAATCGACTAGTTTCATCGTTAACAGAGAACGGGCTGGGCGCTGGGCGTACTTTATTTATATATTTTTTTGTAGGCTGATATTAACGGTGGTGGTCATTCATAATAAATACATATTATTTTATTTATCATACCATAACCATAGTAATTAAATTAAAAAACATTAATATTAAAAGTCATATATATATATATATAATGGTTAGCTGTGCATAATCGCTTATTTGGACGATTTGCCCCTGGTTTGGATTGGGTATGATTGTATTAAAATGTCTCTAAAGACCACGATTTGTTTTTTGTCCAGGGAATAAATAAATTAAGTAAATGGTTCCAGCTATTTTATTTGAACAGTGCACGTAGAGTGGGTTCGAATGTTTAATACACCTATGTTAAAGTGTTAGTGCCTGTCGGTGAACAGAGTAAACATTCAATTTTTGCAAGTGCAAGCACGCACATTTTAATTATTATTGTTGCGCGCACATAAATCAAAGGTTACTGGAGATTTGAATAAACTGTAGAATACTGTACATGATTGATGTACTGAATCTGTGTTTAATGTATAATGTATTATGTCAATCTAAAAAAAAAAAAATTGTTAAGACTGTCACTTTTTGTTCAGTCAATATAATTGTATTTCCAACGTCAGAAAAACGCACGTTTTTATATAATATGTATGACAAGAGTACATTATGCATATCAATTTAAATCTACCATAAACATACCTTCGATTATAAATCTAACCATAATTGCGTCATAATCATCGATCAGCAAAAGGCGCATATACCCACGGGTTTGATAAAAAATATATGGAATATTTGACTTTCGAATTTAAATACGTAATTGTAAGACTCGAATTGTTTTTGAAATTGGTACACATGATTGTAATTATTTTGCTAATTTTCGGCCATTTTGGTTTAGGAAAATGGTTTCTGGTTGGTTTTTGTCTGGCAAACTTGTAAGACGCGTTTTCGAATGGTGGTCGAATTTCCAAGATTATTCCTGAACAAAAATGACAGACTTGACAGAAAAAAACACATCGCATTGATGAATTTGCAACCGTATTCACCGGACTTAGCCCCTGCAATATTTTGCGAGAAGGAATACATTTCGCCATCTTAGAGGAGATCATAGAATTAAAAATAGCCCAGAAACCGCATACGCGCATCAAACAGAAGGCGACTGAGCTATTCTCAAAAGAGTAGTTTTACGTTTTGACCCATTAGTTTCTTTGTAGACATCGCTCAGTACGCAACTCCCAATTTGAATTCAACTGTCCGTGTTGTGTCGATTTAAAGTGTAAAAATACTGCTGAGATCTTAAAGAAATAGGATGAGATCACATTTCATGTGTAAGTAGCAAATATATTACTGAAAAATTTAATTATTTTTCCATCTGACAGATTATCAAAGAAAACAAAATTGATATTTTATTAGTGTTTCCCGGGTAGTCAAATTGGACCTCTCAGATTAAACGACGTCGTGGTGGACATTTGACCGTCATTATCTTTAAAACATCAAATATAATTTGACATGATATAAAAATATTAGTATTGTGATAAATAAAATAAGTTTTTTTTAAAGTTCAAAGTTCGTTGATTAAATTTCTCATATTAAATGACCCTTAACTTTTCTACTCTGTTGTGTAAATTAATGTTTTTGCGTGTACAATAAAATTTTAGAGAAATTAACAAAAAGCTTCTTTTTAAATGTAATTATCTTTTATTTACGGTATAATTATATTTTTCGCGATCTGGCAACATTACGCGGCGACGCATGCGCGGGTAAAAGTGGGGCAAAGTTGTGGGGTTTTTTGGACACATTCAGATGTATTCAAATATGATTCTACGCTCTTTTTGGACTTTTCTTATTTCCACGGAGGAGATAAAGAAAATCGCTGACGGTTCATATAAAAAAGGGCGTTAAATAAATGTTTTGGGGAGTGGTAAAACGTTGGCATTATGTGTTTTTATCCAATTGAGGTTGTTTGAAATTACACAGCATTATTTTTGAAGAATAAATAAAGATTTTATTACACGTACACAAATTTTGTGTATTTTTTAAATCAAACTGTGTATTATAAAATTTGAATTGAATTTTTTTTACATTTTTAAAAGACGGTGATAATAACACGCTTCGAAATTTAAAATTAAGACCTTCAAAATATTTTATTGTACATTGGTGCAAAGAAATTTATAATATGCATCACAAATACGGAATCCTATGTACAATGTACAGATATCACGCATTGAAAATATACAAAAGAAATTTGTCAAATACACGCGTTTCCGGTTGAAACTTGATTTCAAATCAGACCAATATATTCGAATATGTCAAAAATATCTCTTCTATTAAATATAAAATTAAATTTGTTGAAATAATTTGAAGATTAATTAATTAAACATAAAAGTGGCCGAAGCAAAATTATTTTTTTTTGTTTTCGAAAATAAATATAAGCATTTTAAATCACACACATTTTTGTGTCATTTTTCTTTATTTCTTCGTTTAAATATGCCTTTGGTAATACCAAAAAAAATAAATATTTGTTCAAATATTTTAGTTGAAACCTTTTTTTATAGAATTGTATTATCTTTTTTTTAAAAAGAAGATAATTCTGGTTGTAATCTTAAATTTATAACAATATCTTATTAACGTTTTTATGACCTTTATACCGTCCCTTATCGGTATCGATAACAAATTTTGGTTCGATTCATACATAGTCTTAATTGAGATCCCAGAAAGTTTGATTCCAAATTTGAAATGGCGTAATCTGCCGGTCTAAAAGTAATTATATTTAAGTGACATAAAACTTTTAAGTTTGTTTTTTTTACAGAAATACCATTAAAAATTATTGTGTCTGTCTAATTAATGTTTTTTAAGTTTTTATTATTGCGTGATTTAGAAAAAAAACATTCGTTTTAAAATGGCAAAATCGTTTTTCCTCATTTTGCGTTCGTTTTACCAGACTACGGCCTTAACACGGACACTGCCTTAAAAGCGATAATAAATTCACGAGTTTGTTCACCAATAATTACCAAATAAATAACAAATAAACATTTTTTCTTACTCGTAAAAGTAAATAAGTTTAATATACGGTGTATAGTTTTAAGAAAAATATTTACCTTTAATCCCAAATTTAATAGTATAATACAATGTACTATGTAAATTTTTCCATGTTTGTATTTGTTGCATCTATCTATTTAGGTAAACCCGTATCAAGATAAATGCTAGTTGTATGCGTGTAATCTGGTATCAGTAGGGTATCGCACCAGTAAGTAACACATCAAGAAGCTACAGCAAGGCAATCCACGATCACTCCTCTATCAGATATTTTTACATTCTTTCGAATGACTATGGACCCCGCCCGCTATCACCACTCACCGTATCTCACACAAGTACAATAAACATATAAAATAAAAGTGAACAAAATGTTATGTTTTCAAGGGCTCTGTACCTTGTCCAAGAACCATATCGCCACAGTCCTTGAAAGACTCCGTGGTGGTTTTATTTCCCCTTTTTATATTACTCGACTCTACTCTCAATTGATCGGCTCTTATGGCCTCTTTTAATAAGAATCATCGTTTTTTTTAATAACCAGCTAAGTCTCTATTTTGAGACTGGTCAGCAAGTGGGATAGAGGGGATATGGAAGGAAGTAACAAAAATACACCACAACACCCAGACCAATGGGGAAAAAAAATTTATTGGATTTTTTTATTGCAACTGGCGGGAATCAAACCCGCGACGCCAGTTTCACAGTTGGCCGTCTAACCAACTGCGCCACGGCGCCTGTCTATAAGTTTTTCATAATAATATTTTTTTAAATATGTTAAATAGGCTAAAACTGAATCGTTTTCGCAATGTAAAAAACAATTCAATTCAATGGAATCTATAAATACATTCTCCGAGTCATTTAAATATTGTCAGCAAATAATAAACATTCCATGATACTTTAAAAATGGAGCTACGTTTTTTCTTATTTTCTCTATTTGATTTCATTTTACAGAATTTTTACCTGTGACTAGACGTCGATTCCACAAAAAAATTCGTCAAGGATTCTGATTTTTATTTATTTATTAATTTTACAGAAACAAACAGTTGACAATGATATAATATAATAAAAAAGAAACGGTTTAGACAGATCAGCGAAGTTTCTAAATAAAAAGTAAACATATTAAATTGTGGTGCAATAATAGGGTGTGTTTATGTATGTTTGTATGTTAGTAAGTGTAGAGGTGTGTTTATGTGTATTTGTGTGGGATTGTGTATAAATAATTGTATATTGATATTGAGTATATTATTAGGTGTGAAATAATTGTTAAAAAAAAGACAATAGAAATAAGAGCACAGAGAGAGAACTTTGACATATAGTCACTGCAACATTTTATTAAGGTCCGATTCTGTTTTTATTAGAATAGGCGGGGGTTTATCATTTTTTTGTACATAAATATGGCAATCTTTGATCCATACGTATTTATGATCTTTCACTTTAGGAAGTTCCCTTGTTTTTTTATGGAGAGTTTTATTTCGTTTAGTTAAATGATGGTTAAGATAAACGTTTCCATCACCTCCCAATTTATGCAAAAAACGGTATTTTTTATCCTCCGGGACACTTAAATAAACAGATAAATATAATTAACAAAGTCTGAGCTTCAAATCCCACTTGACCACAACTCGATTTCCATTTTCACAGCACAAGCTATTTACGACTTTTAGGAAATGGTCTGAAAATTAAAATATTTAAGTAATTAGAACTCAAGTATTTTTCATTTTATTAAAAAAAGTAACATAAATGCGGAAGTACTGATTTTAAAAACAAACCTCATTGCATGTTGAACTTACGTAATTAATTCAGTCACCTTCGAATATACGTAATTATTATACAATTGCAAGAGAAAAAAATCTTTTTCCGTCACACGGAACTAAACACTTAGATATAATGTTTAATGCTTAAAATAACACAGCCCACAAATCAAAATAATGAAACTTAAATGTAGACAGAATTCAATTGATGTAATTATCATAAGTAACCGCAGAGTAAATTATATTAATGCGTACGTAGAATAAACATATATTTTAAGACATTGACCGAGACGATGTCGTAAATGAGAGATTCTGTAATTTTACTGCTACAAAATAATTTGGCGATAAGAAAGTTCAGTGGTTTTCCTTTCTTTTTTTTCAAAGAAAAAAGAAAATATTTGCATTCTCATTTTTAATCTAAATATTTCGATTGAGGCCATTTTCAACGAGTTGTAAATAACTTACTTTCAGATAATAGAAATCAAGTTGGGGTAGTGGGGTTCGAACCTCAGACCTCTGATCCGTGAGTCCGCAACTCTAGCCACGGGACCGCTGCCCGATTCTTGATTTTTTTTATTTGACCATAGACTATCAAACTAGGCAAAAAAAATTTTTTTTTGTATCCTATTCTTATCGCGATGATTTTTTAAACATTTGTAATTCTGAAATTACTCCACCCGTGACGTAACTAGTTCTCCTAGGTGAGTCGTCATGACATTTTAAAGTAGAACTCCGTAGTTATCAAAATATGCATACTAAACATGTGTGAACGGTGTGATTGATCAATTGATTGACAAGAACTTGTGACATCATCAAAAGTAATTTTATTCTTACTTAGTACTTTTATACCATGCGAACAGCGCTTGTTTGCGAATCTTCACAAGTAGCACAAAACATCGTGTCGCGTGCAAGATCAAACTGGTTTGACTTCCCCGCAGACCGAGTGGTCAGTCGGGGGCGCCGCCCGCGTGCGGTCACCTGGCTCGCGCCGCGCCCGCGCCGCATAACGCTCGCCACTGCGGCCACGCACTCACCGGTCGGAATTGAGCCTTAACCTTTGAAACCGTATGTATGTTCTTACGAACACAAACTTTTCGATTTTATTTTTCCTATAATAAATCAAATTACAATGTCATGTTTTTGTTTTCTTATTGCTGTCAATCTTCTCCATGGCGTCTATTTTTGTCCATTAGGTTGAAATGCATAAACTCGCCTGAAATGACATTCACATTTTGACAATTTAACTCTCGTCAGAGCACCCGATTTCTCCTGTTATTATTTGCATTATTTAAGGTTAAATGTCAACTGAATTGTGACCTAATATGTTTATGTCAATATTATGTATGTTAAATAACTGTTATTTTTCTAAAACCAAACAAACAAACCATCACGCCGTTTCTCCGTAGGGGTAGGCAGAGAGGATAGAACGCCATAAAACTCTACCTTGGCATACATACCTCGCTTCCTCTACATTCATACATTTTCTCAAGCACGCACGCTGATTATTCCTACTTTTGACATGTCCATTTTCAAGTATTTGATGGACTTAATCGTGCCATGTCTTTCTCGATCTTCCTCGTTTTCTGCATCCATCAACATTTGCATCGTAGATCCTTTTAGCCGTTCTTTCGCTGTCCATTCGCTCTACTTGTCCAAACCAACGCAGCACCCCTTTTTTGGTTCTGTCAATAATGCATGTCTCAGCCTTACACACTTCACGGATCTCGACATTTGTGCACCTATCATGCATCGTTTTACCACACATTCGCCTGAGAGATCTTCCTAAATGTTTTTAAATATTTGTATACAACTACTTACCGACTTTTTTGACTACTACTTTTTAACTATTTCTCAAACAACAAAAATATTTTCATAATCTAATCAGTGCATGTGCTTCTTAAAATGCATGTCGTGTTGGTTTTATACTTTTGTGCAACAACTATGGTGAAGGTGTATACTGAAGCACCACTACTTAAACCTGAGGATATTAAAGAGCTCACCCCCTACCTTATAGCCCGATACTTTATGGATCTGGGCTTGGAGGGGAAAATCAGCAAAATGTAAACTCTTGCCTTCTAGACAGTAGCCAGGCTCTCTATAGAGCTGGGCTTGGAGGGGAAAATTTAGCGAAATGTAAACTCTCGCCTTCCACAGAGTATCCAGGTTTTTAATAGACCTGGGTTTGAATGGCGAGAACTATTCACGTGGACCCGTCACAGTAGATCTTCACAGGTCACGGAGACGTCAGGAGCTTGAATAGCACTGACCTTCACCTCTAAGGATAAGAATAAGAATAGTGGGTTTTGCATGTTCTTTTAATTAGTGTCCCGACAAAGAGATGGGTACGTCTCGAAACCGGTTGACATAGAAAAGTCGGTAAATGGTTATACATAAATATTCAATAAAATAGACATAAAGATTTTTGACCCCAAAGTGAATGCTTTGAATATAAATAGTGTGTTATTTTTCATTTAATTAAATTATTTTTATCATATATTTGCAACTGGTATTTAATTCTTCATATGAAAATACCATTTGAAACATAATGTTGGTTTTTTTAAAGTAATTTCTAATCTATAGGAAAATAAAGAAAAATGAAAATTTTCATATATTTCTCGTATATGACATATTTTTTGCAACTGTCAGATTTAATTCAGGTTTCGGGGGGATAAAGCTATTGCGGTTGTGTGAAGCAACAGACTATGAAATGAGGTTAATATTTTATCAAAGCGCACTTTGAACTAAATTATAACTAGCTAAGTTATTTGATCTGGAACGAAGAGGTATTTAAATTACAGTCTTGGTTGACTGATTAACTTATATCCATAGCAAAACTGCATTAAATAAAAAAACTGACAAAATATGTATGGTCAATCCTTCAAAAAACGTCAAACTTGTAGAACTCGAGATATTACAAAAATCACAAGTGTTTTCTGCAAGATTTTTTTTTTTTAAATTTCAAGTGTAAAAATATGAATACAATTATACTTAAAACATGAATTTTATTTTGTTAGTGAAAATTCCTGGAGTAATTCATTAATATGACTGCCATTAAAAATAAAACAACAACACAACAACATTCTCTTTCCGCACCTAATGGTGCGTAGGGAACTGCAAGGGTACACCAATCGCAACGTAACTTGATCACCTTTGTTACATAAAGGTAAGATGATCAATCTTACGCTTCAGGTACCAGTTCGGGGACTATGAAATATTCTAGTGTGAAAACACCCTTTCAAATAAATATTTCATAAAAATCATGTCGGGAATCAAACCCGAGACCTCTCGCATGGTAGGCAAACGCGCTGACAAATAAAACAGAATCCCGAAATCGCAAAAGTTTTAAAAAGTATGAAGAGATTCTTGAATGTATTAAAAATGAAAACAGTTTGAATGAATTTAAAAAGAAATACTATATTTACTGTAAGAATTTGTGAATAGATAAGTAATTAAAGTAGATATAAATATTAGTTTTTATTCTATTTGTAATATAAGCTAATTTAAGAAATAAAAAATATCGATTTATCAGATTTAAACATTATACATTTATGTGTGTGTATGTAAACGCATATATAATTATAAATAAAAATTACTGTAACTAGAATACAATATAAAAATAATGTAAATGAATGCCTCGACACGGTTTATGCCCATTGGGGTGTTCATATAGAAAAGAAAAAGTTTTATAATGGTTTTTGTTAGTTTTTGTCCAACAGCCCATTTTTAACGAAATTGAGTTAAGTGTACAGATGTTCTGAGAAAGCCTTTATTTAAACAATTAATATGAAAACGCTATTTGTTTAAGGGATTTTATCGCAAGTTGTGTTAATAATTTATGCCTTTTTCGTAAAAAAAACTTTATGGCTCTATTTTTGCAGATTTGTGTTCTGATTTAACGGACAAAAACGAACTGAAACGACGTTCTGTAAAATAAATATGTAATTTTTTTTAAATTAAAAAAATAAATATGCAATTCAATCTTATTATTGATGCATATGATTAAAACTCATCATTTCAATGCTATTTAGATACCTACATAAGTTGATACCAAGTAATAATGAATGAACAACAATATGAAAGTTTCTTACAGAACTATCTAATTAAATTCGCTTTTTTTGTTTAAGTAAAATATTTGGAAATTTCCCAATCATTATTGAAAAATGATCGAATTTTTTATTTCACAAAAAGAATAATTTTTAATATTAATGGTATTTCCGGTAAGGTTATTGACTTCCTCCGTATAGTCTGTTAACTGAACCGATAAAAGAATAATTCAACAATATTCTTTATTACTGGTAGGTAATCAATGAGTGATTATTTCAGAATTACGTAATTATATAGACTTATTATTCACATGACGATTGGATTTAAAGTGAATGAACTACCTATATTTTTCTGTGTTTACAACTATTATTTAGAATTTTTCACCGTGAACGGTTTCGTCGGAAATAACATTGTCTGATGTCGGTAACGAAAAATCTTTATCAATTGAAAAAATCTCAAATAATGATCGAAATTTGAAACAATATTATATTTCTTCGTAATAAAGAAGTTCAGTGTTACGGGAAATTTGATATTAAAAAGGTTTCCTTACTCGCGGTAAAAATTAGGGCATTTTATTGTATGGGGAAGTTTTTGCAAAACGTATGAAAATATTAATAAAAATAAACTTCATTGAATGACGTTACGAGTTCTTGTGAATCAATCAATGATAAAGCGTGGTGATAGATTTCCGGTTTCTAAATTCACCGACGAGAACTTGTGACGTCACGGGTGGAAAAATTTTAAAATTAAAAAAATAAAAGACAAAATTCAGTTTTGTAGTATAGTGGTAAACGCGTTTTTCTATCATGTTTAGGTTCTGGGTTCAATAACTGGCAAGGAAAACGGAAAATACTGCTTTAAAATGTGGTTAAGACTGCAATGTTTTATTGATCCTGGACTGGCACCCGAAGCGTAAGATTAATCATCTTGCCTTTCGTGTAACAAAATTTTTCAAAATGCATAACTGGGCGCGGACAGAAAAATCATGATTATTATTAACACTGCATATTTACTTCAATAGTTAATGTAAAAAGATTTAAAAAATGCGGTTTCTAACATTGAGATATAATATATAAAGATAACACTTCATACAAATTCGATCTAAAAAGTCGTCCCCAAAGGAAAAAGAATGACCAACGAAGGGAGCAAGTATCGTCACGTCATATCACGTCGACTTTGACAAGCAAAACAAGTAGTATACTGAAAAGTACGAACTTTTTACATCAGTCTACTGTAAGTTCTATTCCTTCTGTATACGCTTCACCTTTGTTTGCCGTTTCAGTATTCGCCCAAATAACTGAGCAGGACAGAGACAAGAAATATCTCACGAATGAGTGACATATTAGTTAGACGTTTTTTAACATGGCTCATTTTACCGATGAAAGGTTATACTCGTACCATCGGTTTTACAGAACGATTTATGCAGTATTTTAGCATAAATATAGGCATTTTAGTAATTGCGAGGAGAAAAGTAGCCGGATAATGCTCATAACAGACTAAAGTCCGTTTTATCAAACATATGCTAACTGGACGCAAACTGAGGGACCATCTTTTGAACGCTCATGTTTACTCTAGTTAAATACCTTAATAGTTTCTAAAATAATTTAAAATTTACTTAGGTGATCAATTGTATTCAAAATGCCAAACGACAGATTATAAATATCGAGACTCGTAGTAGAATTTCTTCGTCTCGTTTTAATCGGGTTGTTGTCCCGTGGCTAGTGTTGCTGAATCATGAATCAAACGTCCGAGGTTCGAACCCTACTCTACTCCAATTCGGTTACCATTTTCTAATAGAGTTTTAGTTAAAATTAATATCTTACAACAGAGATGAAGATTTCTATAATTCCTTCTCTAAAATGTTCTTCATATCTCTGTTGTACTACGTTAATATTAATAGCTCCCCAAGGAGTTGAATCCAGTCCTTGTCTACAATAATTTGGACAAACTCAAAATATTGTTGATGTTCTTTAAAACTCGTCGAATTAAATTGAAATATTGATGTAAATTATAAGAACGCAAATATTTACTAAAAAAAATATAAAAAAATCATTTTAATAATACTTGGCAATCATTTTATTAGTTTTACTTTTAAAAAATAAGTTATTTAGACTGACATTTTAACAAAAAAGGAGAGTTCTTAAGAGGTGTATAATATGAAAGTTTTCAAGGTTTATGTAACTACTGAGAATTTTAGTTTGAGTCTAACTAACCAAATCGTATTATTCAGTAAATAGACAAAAATGTTTTTTGATAAACTATTTAAGTGACAACATAGTCATTCTCGTTTTATTTCAAAGTCAAAAAGCGTCACGTGATAAATAAAATAAAAGTAATTAATCATTCTCTCTTTGGCTGTTTTCACTTTTCCAGAAATAAAATTTTAAAAGTGTATCAAATCAATTCAATGATGAAGATGAAAATATTAAAATCATTAAAAACAAAGTGAAATAAGAGTTTTATTTGATTATCATGGTTCTCAGACCGTAAACAATACATTCGACATTGGGTATTGTTCATAAATTATGTTTATGTAAACGCAACATGCAAAAACACAAAAAAAAGGTTATATTTTTTTTATAAAAGACTAGCTTAATTAAAAAACATTGATATAATGAAATGTTACATAAAATTTTACCAACAAGTTTTTATAAGCAATGATGATTAGTGATAGCGGGGTGGTCCACTGTCATTCGGGTAAATATAATAATATTTTAGCGTGCAATCGTGTGATCTCCTTGCCGTCGCTTCTAGCTATGTTGCCTGCTGGTGCGATACCTTATCGATGCCACACTATACACATGCAATTTGCATCCAGCTTGGTACGGGTTAACCTACATAGATAGATGCAACAAAAAACTAACATTAGAAAATATACAAAGTACATCGTACTATAATATAAGGGATCACATATTTTTTTTTAAATTTATAGATTGCCAAATAAAGATATTATTATAAATGTAAATGTAAATGTAAATGTAAACGTAAACGTTAACGTAAATGTAAATGCATAGAATTAAAAATAGTTCAGAAACCGCATACGCACATAAAACGGAAGGCGACTCAACGACTCATAAATGAGTAGGTTTACGTTTTGACCCATTAGTTTCTTTGTAGACGTCGCTCAGTATGCAACTCCTGATTTAAATTCAACTATGCCGTGTTGTGCTCTTTAAAAGTGTAGAAATACTGCTAGAATCTTAGAGAAACAGGATGGAATCACATTTCATGTGTAATTACCAAATGAATGTGTATGTACCAAATGCATTACTTAAAAATTGAATTATTTTTCCATCTGTCAGAATGTCGAAGAAACAAAATGGAAATTTCGTTAGTGTAGCATTTTTTTAAACCGTACTTTGTTCATCTAATGAGAGAACTAATGAAAATAGAACCTCGGATTAAAAACTCTGTGGTGGACATTTGACCAACATTATCCATAAAACATCAAATACTATTTAACATGACATATCCGTTTAATGTAAAATAAAATTTGTTTTATATTTTCAGTTTAAAGTTCATTAATTCAATTACTCTTATTAAATGACCCTTTACTTATCTACTCTGTTGTGTCAATCAATATTTCCGCGTGCACAATAAAATTTTAGAGAAATTAACAAATTGCTTTTTTTTAATCATAAATTTGTGTTATGATTATATCTTTTCCCATCGTGCAACATTACGCGGTGACATCACGAATGGCCGCGGCGAAATTGGGACATAGTGAGAAGATTATTGGTCACAGTCCAATGTACTCAAATATGATTCTACGCTCCTTCTGGACTATTCTTAATTCTATGTGAAAATGTAAACCGTAGTATTGCGCACTTGCGGACCAAAAGTCCGAGATGCAAGTCCCACTGTACCACAACTTGATTTTTATTTATCCAGTACAAGTTTTTTACAATTTTTAGGAAATTGTGTGAAAATTTAAATATTTGAGTAAATACTAACTCAATTATTATTATTTTTTTTTTATACAAAATCTGAATGTGATTGTAAATGTGAATGTAAATGTACACAAAAACGTATATTTAAATGTAAATGTATATGTTAATGACCCGGATTCAACAAAATAAATTTGTTAAAAGTTGGTTACTGGGGTTTAGGAAGAGAAAAATCAAAAAATTTACTCAAAATCTTTCTTAAATAATACATTTATTATGGTAGGTAGGTAGGCATGTACTTTATTTTACATAAAAATCATCATGATTTCCTTTCCGCACCTTATTGTGCATAGGGCACTGCATTGGTTAACCAATTGCACTTTTGATCACTTTTTTTGTTACAGGAAGGTAAGATGATCAGTCTTACGCTTCAGGTGCTAGTCAAGGGACAATGAAATATTCTAGTGTAAAAACACGTTTTTAAATAAATATTTCATGTCAACCATATCGGGAATCGAACTCGAGACCTTTTACACCACGAAGCTGACTTAAAACTAAAAATGTCTGCCTTAAACAGGTTGTACCCATGTAGTTATTAAGACTAGACATTTTAGTATTTGTACTTTTATGTAGGCACCTAGTTGGTGGCCTAATTTTGTGATGTACAAAGTTATGTGGGTGCACAGAATGAGAGCAAGTAAAACAGGGTACTTACGTTTTACACAAAGATTTATTCACGAAACTAAACTACTGAAGCTAACACATTGAAAGAAGGATTCTAATAACTATATTAGGCAAAATAAAATGAAGTTGGTAAATCTAAATTGGCGGTAATTTTGTGCCTCGAAGACGCGTGCGGTGAGGTCGGAATCCGGTAGTATTCTCGAAGCCGGTTTGGCCTGTTCGTACGCTCTACGTCGGCGTTCGGCAATGTTCGGCTCGTGCCGTCGTTGTCGACCCGCCACACAGCCCCCTTCCAAGTTTTGAAATCTGTTTTTCAAAACTGACGCTGTATCCCCCTCCTGCCGCTACGCGTTGTGTATGCCGGTTGTTCTGTTGGTGTTTCCGTTTCTGCTGGACTGGCTCGTTCTTCCGCTGTCTGGAACGCCGGCTTGCACCTGTCCAGCGAAACCTTTTTATGTTCGCCATCCACGTCCAGTGTTACCGTCTTTTCCGCCCTGGTGATGACCTTGTAGGGCCCCTTGTAGTTCGGCATCAGGGGTTTGTACACTCTGTCGTCCCTCAGAAACAAGTGTGTGGCTCTCTTTAGTTCCGGGTGGATGAAAACGTTACCTTTATTGTGGTGCTCGACTGGCCTTGGTTTGACGTTTTGCATGAACTTTACCAGTTGCCTAGTGTAGGAGTCCGGGTCAATGTAGTCGTTCGTCTGCTCCAGGATGTCTGCTGGTAACTTTAGTTTGCACCCATACAGCATCTCTGCTACTGAGTGCTCTGCATTCGTGCGCAGTGTGGCCCTCAGTCCGAGTAGTATGGTGCTGATCGATTTTGTCCACGGAACAGGGTGGTGAGCTTTAATGGCCGTCTTCAGCGTTCTATGAAATCGCTCGATCATGCCATTACTTTGTGGATGGTAAGGCGTCGTGTTGGAGTGTGCTATGCCTGATCTGGAACAAAACAAGTTAAAGTCCGTAGACATGAATTGCCTACCCTGATCAGTTATAATTTTCTCCGGTACGCCGTATCTCGCAATCCAGTTGTCCCAGATGGCTCTGATGATTGTGTGGGTCTGGATATCTGCGATAGGGATTACTTCCGCCCATCGAGTGTATCGGTCGATACATGTGAGGCAGTACCTCAGTCCCTCTGATGGTGGAAAAGGTCCGATGAGGTCGACATGGACCACGCAGAATTTCTGTCTCGGCATGTCGATCTTGATGATCGGTGTCCTCGTGTGTTTGTTGACTTTGCTCTTCTGACAGGGTATGCAGGCCTTCGTCCAAGCTGCGCAGTCTGCTTTCATATTTTTCCAGACGCCTCTTTGACTGATGGTCTTGGTCGTGGCGTCGGCTCCTGCATGGTTGAGGTTATGCACTTGGTTGAAGAAAGATCTCTGTAGCGTTTTTGGGATGTACGGTCGCATGTTGCCTTTGTTGAGATCGAAGACGATTTCTTGTCCCTGCATGTTGGTTTTGATCAGGTTCAGAGCAGTGTTCTTGTCGTCCAAGAGTGCGAGTAGTTCGTTGTCCTGCCTTTGTTCTTTATGGATCTTTTCGAACGATATGTTTGCCTCTTGTTCGATCATGTCGATTCTTGATAAGGTATCGGCGACGACGTTGTCTTCTCCTTTTATGTATTTGATGTCCGTGCTGAACTGTGAGATGTAGTCTAGATATCTGAGTTGTCTGGGGCTTTCTTTGTCGTGACTTTTCCTTCTAAACCCGAATTGTAGTGGTTTATGGTCCGTGTATATACAGAATTCTCTGCCCTCCAGATAATGTTGAAAGTACCTTACAGTCTCAAAAATGGCTAGTAGTTCCCTGTCGTACGTACTATATGAACACTGAGCCTTGTTCAACTTTTTTGAGAAGAAACTTATCGGTTTGTAGTTGATGCCGTCTGTGGTTTGTTGTAGCACGCCTCCGATTGCGTAATCTGAGGCGTCTGTCCACACTGACATCTTGCTGCTTTCCTCTGGGTAGCTAAGCTTAGTGGCGTTGATCAGCGAGTTCTTGACCTCTTCGAAATCGTGTGTAGTGACTTCGTTCCACTCTACTTTTCTGTTGTCATTCTTTTTTGCTCCCTTGAGGTAATCGTGTAGTCGTATCAATTTGTGTGCTGCTCGGTGGTATGAATCTTCGGTAGAAGTTTCCCATGGCCAAGAATCTTCTCAACTGCTTAATGGTTTCTGGCTTGTTGAGGTTCGTGATGGCTTCCACTTTTGTTGGCGAGGGTCCGATGCCTTCAGCCGAAATTTCATAACCAAGAAATAACAGTGTTTTCTTGGCAAACTCGCATTTAGATGGGTTTACCACCATTCCATGATCTTGAAGTCGCTGGAACAAAGCTTTTAAGTGTTCCACATGTGTTTCTTCGTCTGGTGAAGCGATCAATATATCGTCGATATATGCGTGTACTCCTTCTAGACCTCTTGTGACTTCGTTGATGTGCCGTTGGAATGTTTGTGCAGCGCATGATAGTCCGAATGGCATTCTTACAAATTCAAATAACCCGAATGGTGTGGTTATAGCTGTCTTTTTAATGTCAGTTTCATTAATTGGAATTTGGTGATATGCTCGTTGTAAGTCAATTTTGGAAAAAATTTTACAGTTAAATAAGTCATTGCATATATCGTGGATATGTGGCAAGGAATAACGATCAGGTACCGTCTGTGCGTTTAAGCTACGGTAATCGCCACAAGGGCGATAAGTACCATCGCTCTTCTTCACCATATGCAATGGAGAGGCCCACTCACTCTTGGAGGGTCTACAAATACCTTGAGCCACCATGTGATCGAACTCTTGCTTCGCCTGCCTCAGTAGTTCTGGGGACAGCCGACGAGTCTTACATAACGGGTTTGCCACGGGTATCTATATGGTGGATTGTGTTGTGTTTATCCAGCCCTGCGTATGGTTTATTGATATCTACTAGTTGTGGATACTTCAATATGAGTGAGTGGTAAATGTTGGTTTTGTCTGTTAATGATATGGAACATGTTATGTTGTTGTTTGTGGAGATGTCAAATGCTCTGACTATCTTGCCGTTTGTATTGTCTACTAACCGTTTGTTCCTAACATCTACTAACAGGTGGAAGTTGTGGAGAAAATCTGCTCCTATAATAGGGCGTGTCGTATCCGCTATTATAAACTTCCATGTAAACATTTGTTTACATCCCAGATTCAGTGTTACCGTGGTAACTCCGAAATTCTGGATCGTAGTCCCGTTCGCTGCATAGAGAATTAGCTTAGACTTTTCTCCATGGCGTTTGTGTAAAGATCTAGGAATTAATGATATTTCCGATCCGGAGTCAACGAGGTATGACACACCGGTATCACGATCTTTAACAAAGAGACGTGTTGTGTTGGTTGAATCAGCCGCCTCCGCTATGATTCGACCATCTAGTTTTTTGAAGCTAGATGCGGTTTAAATTCACATGGTGTGACGCATTTCTTAGCTTGATCGCCAAATTTTGTGTGGAAGTAACAAAGAATAGTTTTCTTGTTATTTCCGTTGGCCCTATAGCTTGTTTTGTTGAAATTGTTGTTGTATTTGTTGTTATTGAAATTGTTACTGCTGTTACTTGTTGTGTGTTTGAATCTATTGTTATTGTTGTTGTGACTATGCTGTTTGTTGATTGTGTGAAATAAACTCTCTACCTTATGGGTTAGAGCTTGTACGGACTGTTCTAAACTACAAATGTTATTTTTATTGTTGGTACCTACTACCGCTACATTATCCTGTGTGTACACCTGTATTAGGCGATCTGCTATCGTCGCTTGCCTATCCCAGTCATCTTCGCTTATGGCTAAATGCGCTTGGATCGTCTTGGGCAGTTGTTGTATCCACAAGTATTGCAACGTCGTTTCGTCTATTTGTAAACCTATTGCTAGCGTCCGCATCTCTCTAAGTAGGCTGGATGGGTTTCGATCCCCAAGCTGTAAGGAAGAAAACAGTTTTTCTCTCCTTCTGTCCTGTGGACAGCCCATGCGTTGGATTATAGCTTCCTTCAGCCTCGTATATTTTGCTCGGTTCGGTTCCATGAGTAAAATATCTGAAACTTGTTCTATGTGCGCTTGTTCAAGTTTTGACACTAAGTGACTATAACGTGCGTCTTCTGAAACTATGTTTGCCAACTCGAATTGTGCTTCTATCTGTTTAAACCAAAGTTCGATGTTGTTCACCCATAGCTGTGGTAGTTTAACGCTAATCCTATCCGTGTGGAACATGTTGTTTGCTGTGTTGATATTTGTCAAGTCAGTGTTGTCCTTGTTAGCCATTGTTTACAGTTTAAAAATATTCGTTTTTAAAAAAAAAAATTCAGAAAAATGTATGTAATAATGATTACAGTATAAGTTAAAATATTGAAATAAAAGTATTCAATAATGAGTGTAGTTGTATTAAAAAGTTAAGTTTAAATTATTAGATTTAAATTTAAATTTAAATTTAAATTTCAAACAAAAATATTTATTTTTTAAATGTCAGAGTCACTATTTGTTATGTATGTACTGTGCAAGTTATAGAAAAGAAAATTAAAAACAGAAAATTTAAATAATTATTTTACCATACGGCGGAACACATTTTCCAACTATTAGGTATTTGTATTCTCCAAGCCTGAGTGGTCCCCTCAATATTAATATTCCTTTTGATTGTCCGTTGTACAATATATCAAGTTTAAAAATGTTTATGGTAAAACTTCAAATCTGTAACACATAATAACATGCATAGCCTAGGTTAAAAATATAAACATATATAGTACAGTCACACGATATAATGTATATAGAAAAAAAGTATGGATACTAATGTCCACGTACTAAGTTAAACATTCGTCGGCTTAGCCGCCCGAATATCTGTTTGTTTGATAGTTTCAAGTTGTTTACAAAAATAAAATTTTACAAATTGCAAGTATTGTGAACGACTGCGCCAGCTGAAAAATATTTCCGATAGATTTCGCTGGTAAAAAAAAAAACTTACTCCCGCAGTGCGTTCACAAGGAGAAAACTTTCGAATGCCTACGTCACGCTTGTCTCGCCATATAATATTTGTCAAAAATAATTATGTTCCGGTACCCTGTAAGTACCTCTACTCAATCTGGCACCCTATGTAAATGTTCGTGTGAATTGTTTGTGTGTTCGACTCAAGAAAAATAAAAAAAAATAAAATTTATATGTGTTGTAGGAATGTATTACTCGGCGTGCGATTTTTGGTGAGCGAGTCGCTCGAACGTATTATATTATGTTTGTTTATAATAATTTTAGTTAAATTATGAATCACCTGTTTGAATTAATCCCGGCCGAGTAATATTGTTAAGAAATTAATCACAGTTTAATCAATTCACTAGTTACATTAATTACATTTACATTAGTTACATTTACATTGAAGATTGTTACCGACAGAAAAATTCACTCGATTCGCTCGGTCTTTGAAAAATCTAATTCTATTATATATTATAATTATTATAATATAATTCTATTATACTAAATTAATTAACCTTACAATAAGTTAACCTTGAAATAGATTAACCTTGATTAATTACAAATAAATTAAAAGTGCAATCAAATTAAAAATGAAATTTTAAATTTTTCATGTACCGACCGAAAAAAAGTAATTGTTGTACAATTTTGTCAAGCGAAGATATTTCTGTCTGAAATTTTGCGCAATTTTTATGGAATTTGAATGGGGTCACCGTGATTGATTGTTTAATGTTGTGTTTTCGTGTTCAAACGTCGGGGTATACCACTTTTAGTATTTGTACTTTTATGTAGGCACCTAGTTGGTGGCCTAATTTTGTGATGTACAAAGTTATGTGGGTGCACAGAATGAGAGCAAGTAAAACAGGGTACTTACGTTTTACACAAAGATTTATTCACGAAACTAAACTACTGAAGCTAACACATTGAAAGAAGGATTCTAATAACTATATTAGGCAAAATAAAATGAAGTTGGTAAATCTAAATTGGCGGTAATTTTGTGCCTCGAAGACGCGTGCGGTGAGGTCGGAATCCGGTAGTATTCTCGAAGCCGGTTTGGCCTGTTCGTACGCTCTACGTCGGCGTTCGGCAATGTTCGGCTCGTGCCGTCGTTGTCGACCCGCCACAACATAATTCAGAGACATCTATTACCTACGTATGTATGTAGTAGATTAAGATTTTTTTTTTGGTTAACATTATGATTATTATTATTATTATTAAATATAAACAATGTTAATGAAAATGCAAAAAAAATTGATATGCGTTTTTTCCTGTGCCTAGTGAAATTTCCCTTTGTATGTTATGATACCATATTTATCTGATTTAGGTAATTCTTTTATAAAATATTTTTTGTGCACCCACCCCATAAGTTGTGCATTTTACTCATATCACTTTTGAATCGGGTTATGGTCCCGAGGCTAGCGTTGCGGACTCACGAATCAGAGGTCCAAGGTTCGAACCCCACTCTACCCTAACTTGATTTCCATTTTTCATAGTGAATTATTTTACGTTGAAAATAACCACCTGAATTGAAATATTTGGCAAAACTATACGATCGCAAATATTGATTTTTTCACAAAAAAAAACTCAGTTCTGCCCTGTACTTAATCCTAACGTTCGCATTTTGTCCTTGTACTTTATTTAAATCTAATTTGTGATTGGCTCATGAATGGAATAGTTTTACAAGCGCGTCGGCCTGAGATTGATGACGGAAGAAAATACTACGTGTGCCAGTAAAATTAGTGATGAGCATACCAAATCGATGCATAATAAAAGTAGTATATTTACCGATCATACGATTATTTAAATGAAATCTATCGATACTTAATTAGAACTAAATTGTTAAACGCAACGTGCCTTATCGTAGTGGTAAATAATGATTAAACAGAATACTTACAATAAGGGAAAAAACGCATTCGAATAATATATTTATATAAACTTTAATTTAAAAAAATATCATCATTTCCTTTCCGCACATAATGGTGCATAGGGCATTGCGTTGGTATCATGATCATTTTTTGTTAAAAGAAGGTAAAGTAATCAATCTTACGCTTCAGGTACCAGTCCTGGGAGTATAAATATTTTAGTATAAAAACACCCTTTAAAATAAATTTTTAATTAACCATGTCAGGCATTGAACCCGAGACCTCTTCCAAGGTAAGCAATTGCGCTGACCATTAAACCACGAAGCCGAAAAAACTACGAAAACATATTCTTGCCAACTAAAAGCAAACGGTAAAAAAATATGGGCACTTTTAAAAAAAAATGTATATTTGCAAATATCAGTTGTTTTTTAGGGGGATGATTGAGCTAGCGCATGTAAATATATATATATATATATGAAAATGAATTCTCATTGCAAAAACTTGAAAATGGCTTGACAAATTTACGTACAGTTTTTTGCTAAATTTTCTAATTTACATCCTCATTATTTATAATAACATTTTCAATATGTTGAGTGGAAAAAAAGTAAGAAGCATACATATGTTTTTCATCGATTTTCCAAGGTTGAATTCGACTAAAAAGCATTTCTTAAAAAAATTTGGAAGATGGTGTTTTTTTGGGTATAAAAAAGTTTGTATTTTAAAGTTTACAAACAACAATTATTTTAAATAGATACTCAATTGAATAATTTCTACATATTAGGTTATTTTTAATGGATTTTTAGTAATTCTTTAATAGTTTAACTGACATTAAATACCTTATTGAAAAGCGGATTCTCACACAAAATGCACCACTGTTGGTAAATAGAGCAGAGTTTGGCATTTGCAAAAAGAATTCTATGTTTGAAAATTAATTATTTTAACTTTTGAAATTCAATCATAAATAAGTACCTAGGTACCTAATTATCAATGAAAAGTTATACCATCGTTTTTACGTTTATTCGAACGGTTTTTAAACGCTTTCATGACAAAACAAAGTATTTCAGTTTCGGATTAAATGTAAAGTTCACGTCGAAACCCGGCTCACAGTTAAAGAATGACTAAATACACATAAGGCAGGACTGAGCGTTTGGACATGACTTAAGTGTCATAATTTTAGAGGGTTCCGGGTGCGTTTTTATGTAAAAATAAGAAGATTGTTTTAATTAAGAGTACCGAACAAATTTTTATGGTTACATAAAAGCATTATGAAGTAAGGTAATTTAATAATGTTTAATCTTAAGAGAAAACGCGGTCCGATTTTTCTTTATCCAAACGTATTCCCGTATTTTCTCTGTGGATTATATTACCAGAGCAGTGATTTGCACACCATAGAAATTTACTGCTGGCGTTCCCCTTTTGTTTCAATTTTACAAAAACAGTTTAGTATGGGATTTAGACACAGTTTAATCTGCTGTCTTTGGGCGTACGGTACACAATATTTATTTGAAAAACGCACAACGTGCCGGTACAGAAACTTTAATTCTGATACTTTTGAGGTGCAGAAAACGGGACGAAAAAACGATGATTTTGTCTATTCTAACAAAAGGTCTGACATACAGTTGACCTTTTCAGATAGTATCAGGGAGACATCTGCAAGACAGTGACAGGAAAACAATGTTCGAATACCTATTTATCAATATTCCCTGTCCCCACAATTTATGTAAACCGAAACAGAAAAATTAAAGTTTATACGCACATATTTAATTTGAAGTAAATATTATAATTAAAAACAAACTTTTAATTGTTTTTTTTTTCTTTCTTTAAATATGCTTTTTGGTATACAACATACATTAATTTTTTTATTATGACTTCAAATATGTTTCTTACTATGTATTCTGTTTTTATTTCGCATTTTACTGAGTTTCAAAATACTTTTATAGACATACCAATATATTTTAATGGTTTTGATTATGTTTTCACTGCATTTATTACTTTGTTTTTATTATATTTTTTTTTTGCGACGTTTTTTTTACAACATGACTATGTTTTAACTACATTTTCATTATGTTTTTACTACATTTTTACTATGTTCTTGGTACAATTTTACTTTGTTTTTATTACATTTTACTATGTTTTTACTACATTTTTTACCATGTTTTTGCTACATTTTTTACTTTGTTTTTCACTTTGCCCTGTATCTTTATAACTGTTTCTATATATTGATTATTGTTTTTTATATTTTTTTGACTGTCTCAGAACGGGGCAAACAGTTAGTTAGACAGTCAAAGCAACTTTACATAAATTATAATTTTGTGTATATAATATAATGATAATAAATAAATAAATAAATTGTGTTCATTAAATATATATACCAGTACGAACTGAAATATAGCAATCAGCTCGTTTATTTATAAAAATACTTTCGTTATGCCTTCACATTCTGAGCCGAGGAAAGGAATGCTTAGAATGTAGAATCGGGTAAGCAGTGTGGAATCAGACGGGAACAGGATCCTGGAAAGAAAAGGAATAAAAAGGAAGGGTAGGGTTTTAAGGATATATAATAATGTGTATTATTGAGATCTCA
This sequence comes from Micrasema longulum, assembly GCF_059751315.1. Classification (NCBI taxonomy): domain Eukaryota; kingdom Metazoa; phylum Arthropoda; class Insecta; order Trichoptera; family Brachycentridae; genus Micrasema; species Micrasema longulum. Next base: position 40,915 of record NW_028278581.1, read on the forward strand.
CCAAAAATCTAACCCAGGAACAAAGATATGATCCCTTAGGATTTTCAATACACAAAGACACCCTTTTACATACGCACTCACACTTTTAAAAATGTACCATAATTTAATACGTATGATTTATATTTAGAAACTTCGCTGTTGTCTATATACCTTACAATTAGTTGGTAATTCTTTTTTGATTTATTTCAACAGAATAAGAAAACGTTTTTGAGAATGGAATATGGAAGTCTAGGCATTTACAGTGCTAATGACCCGTCATTGGCTGGTTTAAGTGGCCACTTTACACATTGTGTAAAGGTTTCATTTCTTTTACTTCACAAAAGTTAACAGATGGAAGAGTTGAGGAAATGTGGATGTTCAAACATGGGCAGAATGGTGAACGTTACACAGTGTGTAAAGTTGCCACTTAAACCAGCCAATGACAGGTCATAAGCCCTGTAAATGCCTAGACTTCCATATTCCCTTCTCAAAAACGTTTTTCCTCTCTGTTGAAATAAATTTAAATATGAACAACTCCCTAGGGAGAAAATCCAGTCAGTCTGCAAGCATTTGGACATACTCAAACATTGTTGCATTACTACCTGGTAAAAGACGAAGTATAAAAATTGGAAAATTGTTTTCAGGCGTTGCCTAGTAGGTGATTTAGTTCAGCCGGATGAATTTTATCCACGTGATAAAGGTTTATTTTACTTCTCAAAAATCAAAGGATGGAAGAGTTGAGGAAATGTGGATGTTCAAACAAGGGCAGAATGGTGAATGTTACACACTGTGTACATTTTTTTTTTAAACTTTTTAAATTTTTTTTAAAATTTTTAATTTATGAAAATTTAATTGGTCTTTTTATGTTGAAAAATTTTTGTTTTTAGTACTTATTTTATATGACTGTATGTTTTCTGAATAAAAAAAAATAATAAAAAAATGGCCCCTTAAACCAGCCAATGACAGATCATAAGCCCTGTAAATGCCTCGACTTGCATATTCCCTTCTCAAAAACGTTTTCCTTCTCTGTTGAAATAAATTTAAATATGAACAACTCCTTAGGGAGAAAATCCAGCCAGTCTGCAAGCATTTGGACAAACTCAAACATAGTTTGTAATTCAATTACTGTTGACCCCTTTTCTGTAAAAATAAATAAAAAGAAACAATTCGAATTTTATCTTTTAATAATTTAAGTTTTTCGCCACAATCTATTCAAATTCCCTTTTTCGGAATCTCCAATTTTCTTCGGATCTCATTTTCAGGATCTTTTATTCTATCCATTAATAAAACTTTTCTAACTTTTTACCGTATTTTTTTAGAAATGAGAACTATCAATAGTAAAAAGAACTGAATAATTTTGTAAAGATAGTAAATATACTTATTATTCGATTATCATGACAGTTCATGCGCGACACTATCGTTTTTAAGTCGGACTAAGATGTTCTCGTGAATATAGGCTAAAATGTTTTTTAAGTGATTTAAAAAAATGTGTTTTTTAATATTTGTGGTTCATAACGGTAAATAAATCTTTGTATTAGAAAATCCGTTCTTGTTTGTCCAAAATATACAAACTATTTTATTTCTTTTTTCCATTACAAGAAAAAAACCTACGTGGCTTTGAATGCAATATTGAATTTTATCCAAAGATAGCATTGGTAAGTCTTTTTTATTATTTGAACTTGTTCGTTCCTAGTTTATAGTATAATAGTTTCAAATTGTGCAATAATCAGAATATTATCAATTACATCTAAATGAATTATCAACGTATTAATCTATTGAAACCAAATTTAATTGTTGCAAAGATAATATGTACTAATTATTAATCTATTCGTTCAATGCATTATTAATTACATATTTTTAAACCAATATGAATTATGTATTCTGATATATTCTTCGGATTATCGAGTGTGTCTCTAAATAATGAATAATTTCGCATACTTTATACATTTATGTTTTATTGCTCATATAAGACATTTATTTGTTATTTGTTTTTCAAAACACTTATTTATTTATATTATATAAACGGCCTAAGCCAATTACAACAGTTACACGAAGAAACATAAATGCAAGAAACTGAACAAAAAGAACATAAAACTATTTAGCAAAGACAAACAAGGGCAAAACAATAATTGTATACAATATATTGAAAAAAACGAAAGACCTAAAACTTTGAGATAAACCATGCCAATCCAACTTCATCCCACACTGTTTAGTCACGAAGAGATCTACAAAAAGCCGGAAGATTTATCCCAAAAAATTCTAAGTCGTGTGATGAATTTACTAATCTACTCATTCTGGACATTGGGGCATAAAAACCAAAGTTGCTCTTAGAAGATTTTATAAACAGCAGATTTTGACTTCTGGTGACACGGTTGGGAACATGAAAAAAAATTGATTGCAACAGAGGTGGGACATCACTTAAAGCATTTAGTATTTTGAAAATGCATATAAGGTCTATCTCCGTTCTACGTCTCTCCAATGAAGACAGATTAAGAGATTGCTCTATTTCAAAATAGGAATAATTACTCCTTTGTAATCCGAGCAACCATGCTACTTTTCTTAGAAAACGGTGCTGGACAGACTCGATATGGTCAATATAATAAAATAAATAAAACAACTTTCTTTTTAACCACTAATTTTTAATTTTAATTTTAAATTAGTGGTTAAAAACAAAGTTGTTTTATTTATTTTATTATATGAATAACCACAAAGTTAGTGCTTCAAATATAAACTTTATACTTATTAATCCATTATTAAACAAAGCCTTTTTAATTGTTTCTTATCAGGAATCGAACCCGGTAAATTTTAAATGGCCAATCATAAGACCACACCGCTTGCAACGTTATGTTATCGTAATAATATAAATAAAAGCATTGTTTATAACAAGATAAATATTATAATTGATAACATTTTTAAGGAGGAATTGTTTATATTGTGATAAAACGTTTAATGATTGGATTTTAAAAAAATATGTAAGTAGGTAAAGAGGAACTGCAATTCTTGGTAAAAAAGGTCTACGATGTATGCAAGAGAAGCGATTTGCTGATGAATGTCGATAAATCGAATGTGACTGTTTTTGAAAGATGTAAAAGTATGACTAAATCTGAAATCACTGTGAATGGAGTTATACTAAAACAAGTAGAGGAATTTGTGTATTTGGGAAATATGTTCACTAGGGATGAAATGACTGAGAAAGATATTGAAAGGAGGGTGAGTGCCGGGAACAGAGTAAACAGTGCACTTAAATTGACCTTGGCAAATAAATGTTTGTCACAAGAGGCAAAATTGGCAGTTCACAACGGAGTCCTGGTCCCGTCCCTGATTTATGGCAGCGAAATATGGACTTGAAAAAACAGGGATGAAAGTAGGCTGAATGCTGTCGAAATGCGATCTCTCAGGCAAATGTGAAGTTCAACTATGTACGATAGATGCACAAATGTTGAGATCCGTACATTATGTAAGGCTGAGACAAGCATTATCGACAAAATCAAGAAAGGAGCTCTGCGCTGGTTTGCACATGTAAAACGAATGGACAGCGAAAGAACAGCTAAGAATATTTACAATGCGAATGTGGATGGATGCAGAAATAGATAAAGGCGAGAAGACCGAGAAAGACATGGCATGACCAAATCCAACAAATACTTAAAGATGGACATGTCAAAAGTCGGAATAATCGGCGCGCGTGCATGAGAAGATGTATGAATGTAGAGGAAAAGAGATATGTATGCAAAGATAGAGTGTTGTGGCGTTCAATCCTCTCTGCCTACCCTTACGGGGATACGGCGTGATGGTTTGTTGTTGTTGTTGTTTGTAGGTTTTATAAAATTGTTATAAAATTTTGTACAGATTGTTATAAAATTTCGGCACACTGATCATGTCCTATCAATTCAATTTCCGAATGAGTTTTTTGTGGTTTTTTTCATCAAATGAATGGAGAAAAGATCCTTTAAAGGCCGACAGTTGAAATTCTATCCCTTTTCCAACACTATTTATATAAAGATAGTCAGGAGACAAAATCCACTTATAAAATAAAAACCTTGTTTGTCCATATTTAATCAATATTTTTTTTGTCAACTAATATGCATACAATCACAATTTATTTTTTGTGATCTCACAATATAATTTTTAACTTAATATTTATCCATAAAGATTTCTGAAAAGGACAAAATATCTACTACTCTGAGACAAATACATAAAACATTATTTTAAGAGAAAAAAATGTAATCTAATGAAATTATTAAGCAAGGCACGCATAATTACAATAAAATAGAAAGAGATTATATGGCGATCATTTTTTTTTATTGTTTTAAAGGAAAAATAAATATTTGCGTTCTTATCATTTATTTCTTCAATACACTTTTACTGCTTTGTTCACTTCGTGGTGTGTAGAAGTTTGGTCTTAAAGATTTCCCGGATGGTCCTATGAAGCTGCCTTTCACACTTTTCTTTGGAAAATATAATGGTTCAGAACAATAGGGTGAAAGTTTTTAATTAAATTAATATGTATTGTTCAATCTTAACGCTAATTAAACAAGACCGCAGAATAAAGTCACTAATTTGATTCCAAAAGTTGTATTTACGAAAATAACGCGACAATCTTTTATTAATATGTTTTCTTCCATCTAAGCCTAATAGAGTATAAATTATTTAGCCTGCTTTAGCAAGGGTCTTCTCCTACTAGGCATTACTAGAAAATATGTAAACCTATGTAATAAATAAATAAAAAATACAAAAAAATGTGTTTTTTACTTCTGACATAAAGAATTTTGGAATTTTAGGATTTCAAAAAAAAAATTGCAAAATGAGGTTTGATTTTTATATTTGCTTCGAGCGTCTAATTATATGCGGTCAACAAAAAAATGTCTCAGAAATAAGTTCGCCTCTATTCAACAAAAAAATGCACTAAGGTCATGCTTTACACTTCGATCTCCTCGGTGTCTGGTCAAGTTCTTTTCGGCTTCATCTGCTCTGCATTAAAATTAAGGAACTTGCAGAGGCCTATGAGGTAAAGAAGATTCTAATTCTGCAAGACTTGCCAGCGGACAGTTTCCACCAGGAAACCGAAAACTTTTCGCATATTTTTAATGACCAAACTCTGCCTGACATGGAACAGAATATTTTTTTATTATATTTTGTTGCCCTTTAATATTAAGGAATATTTTTGTGTTTTTTAAAAAAAAAAAATCCTTTTTAATAACTATAAAAAAACATACCATATAATCTTTTACAGAATATTTTATTTTTTCTTTCTTATGTTACACGAAAATATTATAACTGTCCATTATTTATTATAGGAGCAAAAATTCGTTAACATTTTCTTGTATACCCATGAACAAGCCATGCCTTTGTAGGATTTTTTTGTTTACTACTTTTACTAGTAATATATATTTAATTGCAATGTAATTATGCTTTATCTTTTGAATACCCTGTTTTATCAATTATGTTTATTGGAAAAAAAATAACCAAATTAAAATTCTACAGCAACTTTGTTTAAATCGCGTCGGTAGAAACATTTTTTATTGAAGACCAGTATCAATATATATATATTTAAATTAATACATTCATTGCTGGTTTGTTTTTTAAAAATTTTCTTACGTACCTTAACTTTACAATATTTAAATAACACAATTTGTTTGATAATCAAGATACCGATCGGTTTTCGAACTGTTATGGGATAATTTAGAAACGAATATAACCCTTTTTTAAAATTTTTCAATGCCGACATAAATCAAATAAATAAGAAAAGTATAAATAAATATTTAATGTCCAGTAGTTGTTTGTGTTTGTAGAGGTATAAAGTGAGTGGTGAGGGGGGTTAGAAATTCGATCACTTGTACTAGTTCTTATAAAATAGAACAGAAGTGGAGTACAGGGAATTAATTGAATTGATTCTTTAAAAAAAAAATAGCATTTGGCATTAGGGAAGTATCACATACTACGAATATCGATAAAAATCAAATGGATTAAGAATAATTCATTGTATTTTCAAAATCAATATGGATATTATGGAGAATTATTTTCATACATAAATGTAAAAAAAAATGAATTTAATAAAAATACGTTGCTAGAAACACGTGACATGTTTGGTCTTGGTAGTTGCGACGCCAAGATTCGTGATAATGTTCTAAACAAAGGAGATCACCCAGATTGGGCTAATTTTTATTTTGCCAGCTAACAAATATAAACATTTTTGATTAATATACCAAAGTTCTAAATTAATTTTCTAAGATTATACAGGTTTGAATATTTGGCTTCAAAGTATCACTCAGCTAGCATTTTATTTTATTTATTTATTTAAACGCCTTTTAGGCTTTTGCGTGTTTTTACATATATATATATACAAATAAAGACAGACATGTATTTTACATAGAAGTAGCAAAAGAATATATAAATGATTTTTAGAAGAAAAATAAATGTCAAAAATATCATCTTTACATATTAGTATAAAAATTCAATGAACAGATATGCATTTTACACAAAAACGAGCAAAAAATAAAAATTTATTAAAAAGAGAAAGAAAAAAAAGAAATAAAAAAATTATTACAAATTGGTAGAAAATATATGGCGATACATAAATATATATACATAAATTGCAGTGGAGAACAGGAGTACATTTTTTCGTATAGGTTACATTAAAATAATCTTAGAATTAGAAGAAGTTAGAAAAATACTTATTTAGAATACAGATATAAGTCAATAAACGGCAAAAAATTGAAATCAACATAGTGTTATTTAGGTATTACAATTGAACGTAGTTATGAAGAAAGCAACCTGTCCACAATTTTGAAAAAAATGAGATTTTGGTATTATCGGATGCAATAAGATCTTTTCTATGTTCTGCTAATAACTGCCAGGTCATTTTCGCATAAAAAACTGTTGAATTCACCTTCTAAAAATAGTATCGATCACAAAATCGGCATTTCTCAATTAGCAGAAAACACCCACAGCACAAGAATCATGTTACGGTATTTTAAAAATCATAAAAACAGGTCAAATATGTAATAATATTATAGTTCGTAACATCAAAAAACAAGTGTATTCATTGTTTATCATTTGCTTAAAGTCAAAAACATTCCAACTGTTGTGTAAATTCAATTATTCACCCTTTTCACAAAAGTGCTTTTATCTCAGTTTCACTTTTCTATGGCTGGCCGCTTTCTGTATAACTACGTTCAATTTAAGCATAGATAAAAAACAGTTTTGTTTTGTCAAAAATGTTATATAAAGTGGTGTAAGTAGTTAATTGCGTTTTAGTCTCACGTGCATTATTAAAAGGCTCAGGGGAAAAATAAAACAAAAAAAATAAAATAATCACTCTATTAAATATAAGTGTGCAATCACTGGCGGCTTCTGACCAAAAACATAAGCAGTGCATTTCTTTACATTTTGTCAACTTATATAATATTAAGTTCAATAATATTATAACAATATGACAGGTCTGACGTGATAAACGGGCAATAGTATGACAGATGACAGCCCGCGCATCGGAACCAGGAACGCTAAATTCGCCTAACATTATACGCACGTTATACAATACTAAATTCGTAATAATATCATGTCATTATGCATGTTCAAAGTGACATTGCAAACGATTGCGCATGCGCTGGAAATGCCCGGAGTATGTTTATTGTCTTCTCCCTCTAACGCACGATTTACAGATATAAAGCGTTGTCTATTTTGCTCAAATGACGATCTTAGAAGAGATGACATAATTCATAGAAATCCAGGGTAAAGAATTGTGCAAAACAGAACATGCACGGGGACGAATGCGCATGCGTAGACAAAATGAGAAAATCGTCCGCTAGAGTCGATCTCGCTAGATTTTTTGGCGCTAGTATTGAATATTATGATGTTTACGAGTAAAACATTGCAACTAATCCCTGTTTCTTTGTGCCTATAACATATTTTTACTATCAATAAAATTAGTAATTTATTTCCACACATTTTTACTTGGCAGTGCACTGCACTTATGCACATACTAAAGAACCGCCTCTGTATGTAATCCTCTACAAATCTCCTGATCTAACAAATATATCTACTAACCCCTAAGCAAGAATGATTATGGCAGACAGGTGCCTTGCATACCCCATGTACCATACAGGATAGCATGTGTCGCAGAGGCAGGTAAGAACCTGCTGTGATGCTTGCTCCCTTTTTTCATTCTGACTTCATTATTATTTTAATCAATTAAAAAATAATAAGGTTTTATTCCACAAATAGAATAGATGTTTTGAGTTTGAATATTATCTCACAGACTTGACTTAGAACTTTAGTACAATAAAAATAAGGGTTTACTTTGTTATATTCCATAATAATATTAAATTTAATTTAGATGGCTGGCACTTTCAAAATTAGCCCAAAAATGTATGGAGGCTGGGTGATCTCCTTTGAATGGTCAGGAACAAATAAACATGAATCGTGACGTATAAGGGGCGTGTCCATTAATTACCGTTTTTGCGAGAATTCAAAATGACAAATTTAAAAGTATTTTTTATGCCACGAATAGTTGGCAAATTTTATTTTTGATGAACAGTATTTCATAGACCTTTATTACTTTCAAAATGTAATAAAATAGTTATATTTCCTTATTTTCCGCAAATTCAATGACACAAAAATAAAAATGAATTAAAACGTATTTAATTTAATGATTGGGAAATTATTATTTTTAAGATTTACTTTTTGCGTGAATTGCATTTAGCATGAACCTTTTATATTATATTTACTAAACTATCGGATTTCTTTCTAAGCAGAGTCATTAGCCGAGTATAGAATTTCCAATCCACACGACCCAGCCAATGTTTGTTTAATTCTACAAAGAGTTTACTGAGAACCATCAAGATACTTGCCTTCTCAAACAAAGAAATACACCATAACCCTGTAGAAGGTGAAACGTAGTATATGTGAATGACACCAATATTATTTAATTAATAAATTGACATTTTATTTAAAAGAGAGTGCGTACCAGGAACAGGAAGAACGATGCACTAAAATAAAATCAAATTTGGAAAATATTTTTTTGTCGCCGGAAATAGAATCAGCCGTTCATAATAGACTCGTCACGCCGAGTCTTATGATCTTATGGAAGCAAATTATACGAGTAGAAAGGGGTAAAACACGAAAATTATTTTCAGGCGTTGGTTGTCTAATAATTCTTCCAGATGAATCTAACCCACGTTAAAAAAACTTTAAGCTCTTTTACTTCACAAAAATAAACATATTTTTGAGTTGAAGAGGTGCAGATGTTCAAACAGAGGCAGAATAGTCAATGATACACAGTGTGTAAAGTGGCCACTTAATTGACAGGTTGCGTCATATGGAGTGATTGGATGGGGTGGTTGTTCGGATGTAATATTAAATCCATTCTCCATTCTCCAAAAAACAATATTGAAAATAATGCTAAAACTGTCATCCACCTACCCCTCTCATACTTTATTTGAAACAACAAATTTACTAACTGTTAGACAGCTTTATGTTAGGAAAGATCTAACTAATTTCTATTTTTCAATAAAAAAACAGAACACATCAAAATATTAAAACAAGATATGCAATGAGCATAAACTTTGGGGTACCTCAAAGTAGAACTGTCTTTTCTTAGACTATAATTCATAAAATATTTTGCATATCCTGTAAATTATTTTTATGACTAAAAATAATGTTGATTTTAATTGCCAAATATCTCCTTGTGGTTTTTATTTATATGTTATTTTTACTTTTTCTGTTTGTTTATTTACGTTTGTTTTATTTTTTTAATTTAAAATGAAATATTGTCTATTTGTTCTTCAATTTTTATAATTATCGGTATATTTTCAAATTTATATTTATGCTTCAATTTTTATTATTATCGGTATGTTTTCCAATTTATAATAATTATGTCTCATTTCTTAACTATTAATGGTATATTTTCTAGTTTGTATTTATGCTTCAATCATATTATTATCGGCTTGTGCTCAAATTTTACATAAATGTTTCATTGTCTAATTAATAATGGTGTGGGGACCAGAGAGTTAGAGACGAAGATGTGTTGTTGTCTATGGCCGCAGTGCCCAATGGACCTATATAAGGGCGCGTAACACGTCACTCGCCCTTTTCTGTCTTCACCATTATTTAAATTCACTCTTAAATATTATTTGTGTAATCTCTGTATTTTCGTGTGTAATAAACCAAAAATTGTAAGTTACTTATATTGTTTTATTTATTTATTCCTTGAGGTTAAATCCGTTAAATCCATTCAATCCATTTAATCATATGTTTTACATGAACTAACAAAAAGCTACTATCTAGTAGAGTATAATAATAATTCCTCTACAATGGTTTATTTTCTAATTTGTATTTATAATTAAATATTTATGTTTTTATTATTATTTGAATTTATTTAGCATCATTTAATGAAATAAAAAAAACACATGTCAAAAAGAAGGTCCTTCCTAAACACAGGAATTTCCTAGCTAGTCAGGACCTGAAACAAAGAAAATCTGTACATTTTAAAACTGTGAAATACATTAATAAATAAAAAACTAAAATTCAGTCACTGACATGTCATAAGCCCTATGAATAGGGTTGCCATCCGTCCCAATATATCGAGACTGTCAGCGTTATTGAGCCCTCTGTCGCTACGTCCCGATGAAACCTATAATGTCCCACTTTAAACGCACACAGTCCAACGTTGTTATTCGAAAAAAAAATCCACGGCCGTACTGACTATTAATGTTGAAATAAGGTGGCAAATGCTTTCAGCAATTGATGTATGTAAAGAACTTTATGGAAGCTGCAGTTATCTCGATAGAGTAGAAGTCGATAGGTTCTGTGAAAGAAAAATGTTTTTTTTGTCCATTTTCAAAATTCAGCGAGTATTTAATTTCCATTCCTGCTTATAAATTGACAGTAAAAGTAATAGCATTGATAGAGGCCAAGTAAAAAGTACCGATAAAATATTGCGTTTGCTGCCAGGAACTGTAGAATCAATATTGCAGTATAACGTTAATTTTAAGTCTTACGTTTAAAAATATGGCCAGCGGTACTTCTTCGGCATGAAGCATTTCATAAAATGTAAGGAAAACAATAAACAACATTATTTGAAAATGAAAAGGCGGTCAAGTAGGAAAAATAATCAATTTTTAGTTCCTCAAATTAATATAATTAATTTGCTTTATCTATGTTTATTTATATTTTTTATTTTCTTTTATTCAGGAAACATAAAATACGGTTACAAAATTATATATTCTACACAGTTCGACTTAACTCTAATGGACCAGTGAAGTATCCATATTATACAGGGTGTTCTTTAAACCCTGTCATATCCGAAACCACGATGATTAGTATGGGCAAAAAGACATATTAGCATATATAAAATAATATTTAGAACGAACAAATTTTTTAAAAGACAATATTAAAAAAACAAATGGTTGCGTTCTTCTGCAGGGTAGTAGCGAGGGGGGTGCCACCACGCGGTTGACGGTATAACAGGCTCCCCCCTTCTTCCTCCTCGTTTTTCCTCTGCAGAAGTAAGCAAACATTTGTTTTTTTAACATTTTATTTTTGTAAATTTTATTCGTTCTAAAAATTTATTTGAATGTGCCAATATGTATTCTTGCTTATACTGACCATCGTGGTTAAGGATATGACAGGGTTTGAAAAACACCCTGTATAATAATTATATGTAAGGTTTTTTTAATAAAAGTACATAAAGAGAAGAAGAAATAACATAAATGGAAGTTGTTTAAAAGTTAAAATTAAAGTGAAAGTTATTTTAAAGTTTGAAGTTAGTATTTACAAATGGATATAGTATTAAAAATAAATCTTTTTTTAAAAAAAGTAGTAAAAAAAAATAAAAAACGTGCTCAGATGTAAAAAAAAAAAAAACATTTTCAAAAAATAAAACCATACATATTTTATGGGATTCAAAGAAACAATGAGAAGAATCTTTAAATGAAATATAAGACACTAAATTTAAGTATATTTAAGAAACATTTTCAAAATTAAGGACACATTATAGTAAGAGCAGCAATATATTGATTTAATAAACATATACAAGATAAGTAATTAAAAGTAGTTTAAAAGTGTAAAAACATGTCAATGCAGTAGAGAAAAAAAAAGGATAACAGGTATAGCAAGTAATCTTTAAAATTAGTTAGTTGGGTTTGTTTTTTGTTTTAGTTTTGCAGTACAATTTTGGATTTGTGAACAGAATACCAATACTATGTCACCATAGACTAACGGATTGACCTTTTTTTCAAAGCGATAGTGGAAGACCGGCAATCAATACAAGCTACTTTCCGTCCCAAAAAATTTGTCATCATATCGTGAAAATTTTTTTGCTTGACGACAAAACCTTTTGATTGAGGGTATTTGAAGCAAACCTAAAAATCTCTATTAAAATAGTTACTGAGTTATTTGCGAAAATTTTTGAAAATGTAATTGTGAGTTTTCTTATATTCTGCTTCACCAACTCAATAAAGAATGCTGACAGTTTGTGGTGTCAAGTATAATTTATTGAAATTTGTTTTTGCGAGATTTAGAGACGGTTTTGAATTACTCTATTATTTAAGTAGGTAGTTTTTTCTGAATAGTTTATTTTGGCATCAACTAATTTTCCGTATTTGGTGGAGATTTCTAGAATTTCTTTTGATACCCACAATTACCTAACTTATTTCTCCCCAGCATCACATGAACGAAACCAGGCCATAAACTAGTAATTATATAATATGTAAATTAAAAAATAAATATTTTTAAGTTTATTATAAATAAAACAGTTAGTAATTTTTACCACATAAGACTTAAATATAATAGCACTTATTATTCTTATTATGAGAGGTTGCGGTCAGTGCTATTCAAGCTCTTGACGTCACTGCGACCTGTGAAGATCTATTGTGACGGGTCCCCAATAGTTCTCACCCTCCAAGTCCAGGTCTATAAAGAGCCTGGCTACTGTAAGGAAGGCTAAAGATAACATTTTGCTCAATCTCCCCCTCCAAGATCAGATCCGTAAAGTATCGGGCTATTAGGTAGGGAGCGAGCTCTTTTATATCCTCAGGTTTAACCAGTGGTCCCTCGAGGATAAGGCTCCTTTAATAATGTAAAGCATTACAAATAATACCACTACTAATTTTAGGTAGTCTTAATTACCCATCATCAAACTAGTAGTGTTGTAATATTAAAATCTAATGTGGTAAAAAATACAAAGTGTTTTATCTTAAATAAAATCAAAATGTTTTTTACAAAGTAAATGCTGACACTATAAATGATATAAATATTTTTGCTATAAATTCAAACGTTTTCACAATTATTTGAATAATAAACAAATGGAATGCTATAAACTTAGACCTTTTTTATCTCTTTTTACCCCCAAGGCATAGGAAACGCTAACCGCACGTGATTTGTGGCGCTATTCGTTATATGTAAACGAATTATCTTAACGGACTTTGCGAATCCTAAGTTTTATATTCAAATCTGATCTGACGCTAGAAGGCTGTTGTACTAAGGGCTGTTTCCTGCTTCCGGTTTGAGCGGCGAATACTTTCAGCCGTTTCCTGTTGGGGCTGCCTGAAATTTTATTTGTGATATTCAAAGTTATATCGCGCATCAGTAATCCGGGCGCTTAAGCGATAAACCGAGTTTAAACCCACAACTTTCAATAGGTCAAATCGAGTTAAAAGTCTTTATAAACAATTACTTAAAAATAGGACTTTGTCGCTAAATGTTTAAACTATGTCAGTTAATAATTTTAAACGAATTGGATTGTGGTCTCATGCCTAGTGTCGTGGAGTCACGGATTAAAAGTCCAAGGTTCGAACCCCACTCTACCCCAACTATTCCTTTTTTTCTAATAGTGAGTTATTTACAACTCGTTCAAAATGTTTGAGTTTGTCCAAATGTCTAGAAAAAAGACTGGATTTCACCCCCTCGGGAGTCATTAAGATTAACAAATTACAGCAGGGATAGAGAATACCTTAAATAAAGAAATATTCTAGTCTAGACATTTACAGGGCTTATGGCCTGCCATTGGACATGGATGGATGGATAATATGGATGTTCAAACATAGAAAAAATGGTGAATGTTACACGGTGTGTAAAGTGGTCAATTAAAACAGCCAATGACAGGTCATAATCCCTGTAATGTCTAGACATTCATATTCCCATACTCAAAGTTTTTTTAATAGTTTGTGTACTTATATATCAAGGTTTTACTGACAGAATGCAATAAGTCATTAAAACAAGTTCCGAGATAATCGCAATTCAAGCTTTTTTATTCTTTCAACGCACTATTTCTCCCAACATAAAAAAAATGCTTTGAAAGAGTAATTTTTATTCTAGGCATAGCATAAAATTTGAAATCAACATCTTGTACCTATATCAAAAAAATATATGAAATATATACATTTTGTTAACTGAACGCCTCGATAAAAATTTTCACGTGAACAAATTTATTTATTTTATTTATTTGACACTTTATATACATATACAATGTATACATATAAGGGTGGGTATATTGCCTTAAGGCAATTACTTCCTACCTACCCAAACCATTTAGTTTGAGAAAATTTTAATTACATAGACACATTGAATCTTACAATTTTTTACAAAAATTAAAAGCAAAGATTAACAAAAATAAATAAACATAAAAAAAAATTAACACTATACTAGGAAGAGAGGAGAGGGGATGGGAAGGAAAGAAGAAGGATAAAGGAACAACAATAAAGAGCGGGTGATACGTGTCATTTAGGAAGTGTCACAAATGCCCGTTCGAATATTTTTTTATTTTCTTTTTAAAAAATAAATATTTGCGTTCTTATGATTTACCCAAATATTTCATTTTGAGGGCCATTTTCAACGAGCTGTAAATAACTCACTATTAGAAAATGGAATCAAGTTGAGGTAAAGTGGGATTCGAACCACGGAACTTTGGTCCGTGAGTCCGAAACACTGGCCACAGGACCACAACCCGATTGGTAATTTAGGTATGTTCATAAACTTTTGTTCCTATTCTTTCGTATTTATTGACTTTCGAACCATTAATATTAAAAATGTCTTCAAATAAAAAAGAAAAAACTGAAAAAAATACCTCATCAGTTCTTTTGACTTAATGCGTTCCGTCAGAATAGCTTAGATATTTTTTTATTTTTTTTATGTACGAATTTTGACCAATGTTAATTTTGACTAGTCTGTTTTTTGTTGAGACATTCTTTTACTAATAAGCCTGCCGAAGTATACATATTTTTATTCCTGAAGTTTTAAAATAAAAAATAAATATTCTTGTTTAATTCACACTAGACTTAAACCGGAAAATCTATATCTTGTATTGAGTTTACAATACTACAAAAAACGTTTAAATAATAATGATAAAAATAATTCAATGTTTTGAGTATGTCCAAATGCTTGCATTAATTAACTACCTAGTAAAAGAAGAAGTATTAAAAATTCAAAAAATGTTTTTAGGCGTTGCTTCATTTCACAGGTTTTACTTCACAAACAGTCAACAGATGGAAGAGTTGAAAAAATGTGGATGTTTAAACATAGGCAGAATAGTGAATGTTACACGGCGTGTAAAGTGGCCACTAAAACCAGCCAATGACAGGTTGTAAGCCCTGTAAATGCCTAGACTACCACATTCCACTCTCAAAAGTGTTTTCCCTCTCTGTTGCAACAAATTTGAATAAAAATAATTATTAAAAAAATTCTTCTGCCTTCCAACTTTCATAATTATTTTAGTATTCCGCAATAAACGTTTTGTCAGAAAAAACAAACAAATTGTCATGTCGCGTTAGTAAGAAAAATCATAGAACTCAAATCGTTCAGTCAGATCTAGAATTAAGCCATTTGCTATTCAGCGGTAATATGGAGCACTTAAATTAGCCTCCCTTTGTTCTCGCTGGTTGTTACAACAGCGGAACTACTTGTTTAAGTACTCACCCTTGATAGTTCGAACTTCCTCATATCCGGTGTAAAGTGCACATCATGACTACCAACCGTACTGGAATACTTCCGCTTGTTTACCAAAATCTTTCTTACAACGTACAAGCACTTTATACGTTGATTCAAACGTTTTTGAGTACGCCTAACCTTTCCGAGCCCGGAGAAAAAAAATTGCGAGCTTTGAGGGGAGGTATCAGAAATACCCCAGTTAAAATGCTATAAATACGAATTTATAAGAATAATATAAACTACTTTATTTTATGAATTTATTGCATTAAATAAGTATACATATTAAATAACAGGGTATCTTTATAAAACAAGTGAATGGAAAAGGAAAAAGGAGTGTT
The DNA here is from genome assembly GCF_059751315.1 of Micrasema longulum. Classification (NCBI taxonomy): domain Eukaryota; kingdom Metazoa; phylum Arthropoda; class Insecta; order Trichoptera; family Brachycentridae; genus Micrasema; species Micrasema longulum. Next base: position 57,150 of record NW_028278581.1, read on the forward strand.
CTATGTTTAGGATAGTCTCCATCTTACATGGCTCAGCCTGTTCTAAGATGGAGATTTTTTATCTTTTTAAATATAAATAGTTCTGTAATAATATAACGATAACAAAACAAATTAAAACTACTTAATTATAAATGCCTAGTTAATCAAATGTAAGAAATTAATGATCGTTATTCTACAAATTTAAAGTATAAATATGTGACTTAAACATGAATAGTGTAGTATATATATAATAAAAAACAAATATAAAGTTATATAATACATAAAAATATACATAATATGTGTACTAATTAAATAAAGTACTACGTTTATTAATCTACACGTAACACGAATAAGAACATATTTGTTCCGATAAACTATTAAAAACTAGTTGTGCTCAGAAATTAGTTTACACATATAAAATAATTAACATAAATTTATTTTGTTTTTGATGCCTTGAAAACATAAAAAAAGTGTTAAGAAAAAAGATAGAAAATATTTTTATTTTATTTTATATTTTTTTAAAGTAGAAAAATAGAGAAAAAAAAATACAATCATTTTAAATAATAATCATACACTTATAATACATAACAAACATAGAAAGGATTGAAAATATTCAACGAATTTTTTTAAATACTTAGTTTATAAAAAACAATACAACGCTTTGCACTTACAGCCAATCTGCTAAACAAAATGGATTTTTGTACCCTTGAAAATAGACGCACTATATCTGAATTATGCTATTTATATAAATTATTAAATAATAAAGTAGACTCTTTTAACTTTCTCTCCAAAATTAATCCATCCTTTTGTCCCCTTTCGCATGACAAGAAATAAGTATTTATTCCATCTGCCAGTCTCTAGCACTAACTATGCACAACACTCTTTCTTCTATCGTTCTTGCTCTAATTATAATGCTTTTTTTTCATCTATCGATATATTTGACACGCCCCTTAATTTATTTAAAAATAAATTAAGACTGATTCTTTCTAGCTGCGATACGATCCCACTTGCTATTTAATGATGCTCATACTTATACACACCTGAACACTTACTCCCACGTTTACACAAATACACCTATTTATTTTACAAAAAAAAACAGTCGACGATGATACAATAACATAAAAATAATACGAAGATTCTAAATAAAAATCATACATATCAAATTGAGGTACAACAAAAGGATGTGTTTGTGTGTATTTGTATGAGAGTAAGTGTATAGCTGTGTTTGTATGTGTAAGTGTGAGCATCATTAAATAGCAAATAGGATTGTATCGCAGCCAGAAAGAATTGGTCTTAATTTATTTTTAAATTAATTAAGGGGCGTGTTAAATATATCAATAGATGAAAAAAAACTACTCTAGTTAGAGCAAGAACAATAGAGGAAAGAGTGTTGTTCATAGTTAGTGCTAAAGACTGGTGGATGGAATAAATACTTTATTTCTTGTCACGCAAAAGGAGACATTAAGATTAATTTTAGAGAGAAGGTTAAAAGAGTTTACTTTATTATTTAATTTATAGTACGTCTATATAATAGCAGAATATTTACCAACATTCGTTGAAACGTCTCAAAGCAAAGAAAATAATGCTTTAAATATTCATAATATTTACATTATAGTGACATATTGATATTTCGACAAATGCGAGTTTTCTGAAAATTTCGCCATTTAAGAATATTAATCGTTTTCCATAAACTTTGTTCCAGTTTCAAATTAATCCCGCTGTACGAGTGAATAACGGTCACTTTAAATGCGGAAGTTAGCTTGCAATAATTTTGTACAATATTCAATTTCCCTTTTAGGTAGGAATTCACAGGAGTGATGGCTTTCTGTCATTTGGGAAGTTTGTAGTTTCTAATTTTAGAAACGTTAAGTTTATCCCTGAATTGAATGTTGAGTTGAAAAGTGATAATTTGTTTATTCAATATTATCATTTTATATATCGCCTCAATTTTAAAATAGAAAATTCATGTGTTTACGTGTTTATTTGTTTATCCGTCACAAAAAGTTTTTGGAAGCGATAAGCCGTAGCGACGTTAAATTTCATCATGACATTATTCAAGATGCCATTTTTAGGTAAACCGTGACATTTTCAGGTCAATATTTGTCGGTTTTTTTCAGAATAAAATTAAACTTACTAACAGAAATCAAGACGAACGTAGAAAATGTCACTTCTAGATCGACCGTTCTATTTTTAAGACAATATTTCTTAGGTTTTTTCGGTATATTATCTAATTTATTAGGAAAATATTTCATGTATAAGAATATAATTTTAGTTTCTTAAAAATGCTTTTTTGTTTTATTGATGTAGGTATGTTTTAATTTAATTTAATTTTAATTCCATTAAATTTTTACACAATTGATGTGAAGTTATGTACAGTTATGTATAAATAAATAATACACTGACACTCCGGAACGTGCCTGTGGGCCGGTGGAGTGGCTATATCCATAAAAAAATAATATATAAAAATATAATGTAGCACGTACAGTGGTATTCCAAAAATCATTTCTTTATAACGGGCCTAAACTATACAACCTGATACCGTGTTTTTGGAAATCTGATAATCCATCCAAAAAAAAAAATTTTGGTTGACAGACATTGGAAGTAAGGAATCTGAGAATTTATTGAGGATAGTTATCTAAATATTATGCTTTCGCATTGAATCATATATAAATTCATTATATTTTCGCATGTGCAAATATATTGTGTATGTATGTGTGTATATATATGTTTATATATGTATGTATGTGTATATGTATGTATGTAGTATGTATGCTATATATTTATATATTTAATTGTATTTTTACATTTAATGTAAACTGTACTATTTTTTTTCTTTTCTTCTCTTTTGGGCTATAGCTGTTTTTTCTATTTCTTCAATATTATTTTTATTTTTAGGAATCATATTCGAAAACCATATTTGCCGCAACAAATCGGTTTCTTAGAACAGGCATTTGCCCATATAAGAACCGATTGCAACATTAGGCATACTAATATTTCTGGCTTGCCGACCCTTCATATACTGAGCCTACTCCTAGTACAAGCAGAATTTGCTAGAGTGTTTTTTGTGCCATTTTTGTAACAATGTATGTATAAACTAAAAAAAAAAATTTAAAAATGTACCTACCTATAGTTTAAACATTTTTGCTAACTATAAATTTGTATTTTATATTGGATTAAATAAATAAATAAAATAAATAGATTATTGTCAGTTAATCGTAACGTCATCAGATTAAAAAAAAAAAACAATTAATCCGGAACTAGATTACATATGATGGTTTTTAAATATACATATGTATCAACAAAATTTTGAGTTTGTCCAAATTTTTGTAGACAAGGACTGAATTCAACTCCCTGGACAGCTTTTAACATAAACATATTACAACAGAGATAAGGAACATTTTACAGAAGGTAATATAGAAGTCAAGGCATCTACAACAGGGCTTATGACCTGTCATTGGATGGTTTAAGTAGGCACTTTACACACTGTGTAACATTTACCATTCTGCTCATATTTGAACATCTTTTTTCCTTCATTTCAATTCTTTCGTCTGTTGATTCACCTGGTCCACGAAAGAGTATGGAAATTGAAAAAAAAAAATTTTTCAGGCATTGCCTAGTATGTATGTAGGTAAAATAATTCAATTAGATAAATTCCATCTGCAAAAATAAAGGTTTCAGCTCTTTCACTTTACAAGCATTAACATATGAAAGAATTTAAGGAATATAGATGTAAAAATATGGGCAGAATGGTAAATGTTTCACAGTGAGTAAAGTGGCTACTTAAACCAGCCAATGACAGGTCACAAGCCGTGTAGATGCCTAGACTTCTATATTACCTTCTTTTAACTGTACTTTATCTCTGTAGTAATACGTCAGTATATATGTATGTATCTTATAATAACGTGATTTCGTATTTCAAAAAAAATAGTTTATATTGGTTTCCGATAGTTAATATTTCACATAGTATTGTATTATTTTTAGTGTATTTTATTTTAAAAGAAAACATCAGTCATTGTAACAAAAAAATACAATGCTTACAAATAAACCAATTATATATTTTTTTATATATGGCTAAGTAAAATGAAAAAAATATATATTTTAGAAAAATGGTGTACTCGTGAAAAGCCACTCCGTATAATTCCACTTGTAAACTTATAATATATAACAATAAAAATGAAATAGAACAAACAAAAAGAGGAATATATTTTTAGAAACATGAACTTTCCTTATTTTGCACTCTTCTCTCAGTCGTAATATATTTTGAAATAATCTTATACAAATTTGGACATCTACATTTCTTGAAATGCATATAAAAATGTCATAATTTAAAAGTATTCCAGTTTTATTTGTGGGGTAAATTAACAGCATAATTCCGTATTTTAAAACAATCACATGAATGTTTTATTACATGAGACCAAAATTAGTTATACTATATTTGTTATCATTGACAATTATTTGTACAATGGAACTTTGTCTTATTGTAAAATCAAGACCAGAATGTTTTTGCAAACAGGAAAAAAGTCACTTTCACAACACAATAACTAAGACACTCAGAATTCAATTGTCAAAAAACTCACTCTTTTAAAAAGCCTTATGTATGGCCGTAAAAGTGTATAATAAGCTGCATAAAACATTGAAGGTAAAAAATTGTATCAAAGGGTTTATGTACAAAGTATAAAATGAAAAACATTACAGTACAGCTGTTACTGAATATTTGAAAGATGTAAAAAAATATTTGATGTGAATGTTGTAAGCATTGCAAACCAGTAAATTTACCATTTGTTGGCCTAAAAATACATAGACACTTTTGTTTAGTTGGGCGACAAATTGTGAATTGGAAAATATCGCATACTACGAATACCGATAATAATATATAGATGGATTAAGAATAATTAATTGTATTTTCTAAATCAATGTGGATATTGCAGAAAATGTTGTCAAACATAAATGTTAAAAAAGAAATTCAATAAAAAATACGTTCATATAAAACCGCGAAGTGTTTGGCCTTTTTTTTGTTGTAACGCCAAGATTTAAAGACCACAAATGACAACATGAATTGTGACGTATAAGGGCGTGGCTAATAAAATGACCGTTTTTGCAGGAATTTCTTAATTACACATTTAAAAGTATTTTATATGCTACTAATAAGTAGCTATATAATTTTTTACTGGACAGTATTTCATATACCTTTTTTACTTTTAAAACGAAAAAAAAGTGATGTTTTTCTATTGCAAATGTTTAAAAAAATCTAAATACATATGAGTGAATTGTTAACTGTTTTTTTTGTTTCTTTCTTTTCTATAATATACATAAATATGTATGTTAATCCAAATCAATAAAATAAAAAAAAAACAAACATTTTTTTGCACCAAACAGGCAGGCCATAATGCCGAATTACTGGTATGAATTACCGCACAGAACACCCAGTATTGAAAGGAATCATATAGTTTTTGTATTCTCATCAGGAATCAACCCCGAAATCCTATGTACTTGAGTCAAGCGTCTAAACTACTACACAACGGAGGTCACCAAACAAATATATAAAGAAATGTATACATTTTTTTGGTTTGACTGTAAGAGATTACTAGTGGAGATAAGTCAGCCTTTAAACCATACATACCCTTTCAAAATATGTTTTAAGTATAATAATGTTTAAATTTTAACAAATATAATTTTGATTTAAAGATTAATAATTTTGAAACTAAATGTGGTCCCGTGGTAGTATTGTGGATTCACGGACCAAAGGTCCGAGGTTCAAATTCCACTCTACCACAACTCAATTTCCATTTTTCCAGAACAAGTTATTTACGACTGTTAGGAAACAGTCTGAAAATTGAAATATTAGAGTAAATAATAAGAACCCAAGTATTCCTCTTTTTCTTTAAAGAAAAAAAATATTGAGATAAATTTTCTTGGGAAAAAATCTAATATTTGTTTACAAATATTTAAATACACAAGAAATATTGTTCAATTACGAAAAATCCACCAAATTGAGTATATAATATACAAATATGGAATATTTATGAGAATTACATCAAAAGGTGTACAAGGTGAAATGAGGAAGTACAGGACAATAAGAAATTTGATATAAATAATGATTTCTTACCCGTGGTAAAAGTTAGAGCATTAAATTGTACGGAGAAGTTTCTTGAAAATGTATGACAAAAAAAATAAAAACGAACAAAATCTTCCGATTCAACCAAAGAAAAAGTGTTGTTATAGATTTCCAGTTTACAGGAAGCCAATCGCTAATCAGTCGAATTCACCGAAGAGAACTTGTGACGTCACACGCGAAGTAATTTCATAATAACAACACTTTAAAAAATCATGGCGATGATAAAACGATACATATTTTTTTTATTTTTATATTAGCATAGTGAAATAGTCTGTTAAAAAATAGTCAATAAAACACTTAAAATTATGGATAATTTTTGGGAAAACAAAAAAACCTTTCTGTCTATAGTAGATTTGTACTAACTCGGAGAAACTAGGAAAACGTCTTAATAATATACAAACGACTTGTTTTTTCCAGTCTTCTCGAGCGATATGACCGAAGTTCGAATGCTTGGATATATTTTTGTGAAGATCCGTTTACTAAAGTTTAGCAATTTTCATAAAATTCAGTTGTTTGTGAAAACACAGCACCAGCGCGAAATTTTCCTTTTTAAATCGTCGCCTGGCAGCACGGGGAAACTCCGAGGAAATGAGTTATGAAACTCCGAGTTGTTTATTTTAGGTTCATTCTAACTAACAGTTCACTTCAAATTGACTGTGACTCTTGAACTTAACGATTTAAAGGACTTTGCCGACATTTCAATGATTTTAAGCTCTTTTTAACGTGTTCATGGAGAAAATAAAATAATTGAATTAACAAACTATAATAGTAAATAAAGATGCTTGCATAAATAATGAACGACTCACCAAAATTTAACATGTTAAATACTTAGGATAACAATAAACAGACAATTGTCATGGGCAATTCAAATCAGTAATTCAATTAACAAAGTGGCGACATTACCGAGTCTTTTTTTTTAATCAAAAACTTTGTTCCAAAAAAGGAAAAAAAAATGTACAAAGCTTATGTAAAAACTAAAATATGTTTTATGCAACTACTATGGGGAACAGGAAATCAAAATGACATAAATCAATCAATTTCTTTTTATGTTCCCAACCGTGTCACCAGAAGTCAAAATCTGCCACTTATAAAATCTTCTAAGAGCAACTTTGGTTTTTATGCCCCAATGTCCAGAATATGTAGATTGGTCAATTCATTACACGACTTAGAATTTTTTTGGGATAGATCTTCCGGCTTTTCGTAGATCTCTTCGCGACTAAACAGTGTGGGATGAAGTTGGATTGGCATGGTTTAGCTCAAAGTGTTAGGTCTTTCGTTTTTTTTAAATATATTGTATACAATTATTGTTTTGCCCTTGTTTGTCTTTGCTAAATAGTTTTATGTTCTTTTTGTTAAGTTTTTTGCATTTATATTTCTTCATGTAACTGTTGTAATTGGCTTAGGCTGTATATATAATAAATAAATAAATAAACACACTACAAAGATAGAAAAATAATAATTTAAGTAAGTATATGACCTATCTAATAGCAACTAAGTAACTTTTTAAACAAAGTAAACAATTAAATGAAACTGAACTCTGTTAACAAAAATCTTTAAAAAAAAAAAAAAATAAGCCACTGATGTAATTGTAGACGAAGAATTAAAACTTGAAAAAAACTGTAGTAAACATGAACACAATACGGTGAATGTCACACAGTGTGTAAAGTGGCCACTTAAACCAGCCAATGACAGGTCATAAGCCCTGTAAATGCCTAGACTTCCATATTCCCTTCTCAAAAATGTTTTCCCTCTCTGTTGAAATAAATTTAAATACAATACGAGAATATCAGAAAAATATCATATACAACCTTCTAAAACGAGAAAAGGACAATCGAGACTTATAAACCATGGACTGAAACTATACAATAAACTACCAGACCAAACTAATCAATAGACTCAGACAACCTTTACAAAAGATGTTAAAAATATTATTATTAACAGTAGAATGTGAATTTTAAAAGTAAAACAATTTTTTTATGTATGTAATCCGTAAGGGTTTATCAATAAAAAAATAAATAAAAAAAGTGCATGAAATTTTATCCTTATTCACATGGTGCAAAAAGCCGATTCCCGCCAGTTACAAGAAAAAATCCAAGAAAGGTCTTTTATCAACTTAGAGACGCACATAAGTTAAAAAATGATTCAACTTCTAGATGTTATGATAATTGATCAAAGAATCAAATTCAATGTTGCTAATGAAATTAACAAAATAATTAAAGAAATAGTTCCAAGATGAGTTCTTTCATAACCATGCAAGAAGAGGATCTACAAATATAAGACTGAAAAAGAAATCAAAAGCAATGTCCCCGAACTGCCTTATATACAAGGGATTAAAGTTGTTTAAGGAAATGCCAGAAAGCATAAAAAATTTAAATATATTTAAAATAAAATGTAAAAAGTATTTTTGTAAAAAGTATTAGTTTATATAATATATTATAAATAGTGAATATACATAGGTAAATCTTTATATATGTAATTCTTCTGTACGTGTGATGTCATTGAACTTTTCCTAAACAGCTCAACCGATTTACGTGCGGTTTTCAGCGAAATGTAAATCTTTGCGCTGCGCATGTTCGTAAATATTAAAATTTTCAATCGAATCTCTAAAAACAAAGTTGAAGGTATAAATTCTTTTTCATCAACCTACCAGGGTTGCATGTGACGAGAATGCATATATTGCATTTATAACTAACTAACTAACTAACTAACCATCACGCCATTTCCCCAGAGGGGTAGGCAGAGAGGATAGAACGCCACACCACTCTGTCCTGGCACACTTCCTTTGCTTCCTTCACATTCATACATCTTCTCATGCACGCACGTCGATTATTCCGACTTTTCACATGACCACTTTCAAGAATTTGTTGTACTTGATCATGCCATGTCTTTCTCGGCCTTCCTCGACTTCTACAACCAGACACATTCGCATCATAAATCTTTTTAGCCGTTCTTTCATCATTCATTCGCTCCACATGACCGAACCATCGCAAAAGACCTTTCTTAATTTTGTCGATAATGCTTAAGTCAGCCTTGCATTCTGCTCTAATTTCGACATTAGGGCACCTATCATACATTGTTTTTCCGCACATTCGCCTGAGGGATCGCATTTCAACAGCATTCAGTCTACTTTCGTCCCTTTTTTTCCAACTCCATGCTTCGCTTCCATACATTAGGGTTGGTACCAGAACTCCATTATGAACTGCTAATTTAGCCTCTTGCGATAGACACTTATTTGCTACGACAGACTTTAAGGCACCATTAACTCTGTTACCGGCACTAACCCTCCTTTCAATATCCTTGTCCATATTTCCATCTCTAGTAAACATACTACCCAGATATACAAATTCTTCGACCTGTTTCAAACTATCTCCATTTACTACAATCTTACATTCAGTCATAGTTACATTTCTTTCAAAGACCATGACGTTCGACTTTTGCACATTCATTAGCAAATCACTCTCCTTGCACACTTCGTAAACCTTTGTAACCAAGGATTGCAGTTCCTCTTCGCTGTCAGCTAGGAGGACTGCGTCATCGGCGTACAGAAGGCAACTGACAGTAAGATTACTCATTTTCGCTCCCACATCCATACTTTTCAATTCTCTCATACATTTATCCATGTATATGTTGAATAACCACGGTGACATAACACATCCCTGTTTGACTCCTTTAGGGATGTCAAACCAGGAAGTTAATGACCCATTTACCCTTACACACGCTACACTATCTTTGTACAAGGAAGCAATAGCGCGGACAAGGTTGTCACTCACTCCATACTCCGATAGAACCATCCATAATTTTTTCCTATCAACTCGATCAAATGCTTTTTGCAAATCAACAAAAGCGCAAAAAAGCTTCTGGTTTTTCGCCAAAAACTTTTCTGTCATATTGCGTAATGCAAATATTTGATCCATACATCCTCTACCATTCATAAATCCACTCTGTACATCCCATACTTTCTCCTTGGTCACGTTTCTTACTCTTTCTATCAGTATTCTTCCATACATTTTGCCGACAGCGCTCAGAAGACTGATAGCTCTGTAATTCCCACACTCCACCTTAGAACCCTTTCCCTTGTATAACGGCATAACAACTGCCCTCCTCCAATCAGGTGGAGTCCTTTCCTCCTTGAGACACAAGTTAAAAAGTTTATGTAGCCATGTGAGAATTAATTTGCCACCCGACTTGCATTTATAGTTATTGAATTAAATTAAAATTTTAAACGAGTAACTTTAATCCTAACCGTCAATGCGCTATGTAGCTGCAAGACGTGTTTGAATATTGTAAAACGCCCTTAAGGTGATTTTTACAAAAATGTCGTTATATACATTATCCACAATAATAGTATCTGCTTTTTAATAGGTAAATGTTATCAACTATTAAATATCTAAATTTAGTAAAGGGGGTCTAGAATTCCAACCGTCTATGCGTTCAGTAGCCGCAAAACTTGATGGAATCTAACTTCTATTTAAAAAAAATAATTTTTACATTTAAAATATCACTTAAAGTCTCAACTTCATTGTCACATAAAATAAAAATAAAAAATGCAAATAGGGCTAGATTACTTAATGTCCATGCGCTCTGTAGCTGCGAGACGTGCTGGGATATTTAATTATTGTACAGCGCCCTTGAGGTGATTTTCACAAAAATGGCGCCATATAAATTATCCAAATATATATTACATTTCAATTTCAATTTTATTTATTTATATATATGTACATTACAAAATGGAATATCTTAATTTATACATGTAGAAATAATTAAATTTATTAGGTACAATTAGGTATATTTAAAAAAACACATAAGTGTACATAATCTCCAGAGAATAATATGTTAAAAAAGTAAGAGAATCTTGTAACGAAAAACTCCCTTAGAGACGTGAAAAACGTCGATGTCCAAAGTAATATTGTTCAACATAGAGATAGCCCTTCCGTCAGACATAAACATTGTCAGGTTGGTCCTGTATATTGGAATATGAAACAGTATATGCTGACGCTGTCTAAGGTAACTATCCGGAAAAGCTTATGCTCCGCATAATTTTAGAGTTGTCAATAATACCGCGTAACAATCGAAAGAAGTGCGTAGTTAAACATACATTCCTTCTAGTCTTTTAACTGCTGTAACCAAGCATACCCTAGAGGAACTCAGTGGGATAAAGCCATGGATAATATACATATTTATAGTGTGAAAAATAAGAATATTAGGAAGGTGATAACTATAAAATAAAATAAAACGTTAAGATAAAAGTTCAGAATGAAAACGGAGAAGAAGGACGTAATGTGGATATAAAAAAGACGATGTATTTCTACTATCTAAAAATATGTAGAACGAAAGCCATTGGCATGTTGTTACACATGAAATGGTAGGCAACGGAAAACTGGACGTTTGACCTTCTACTCTTCTGAAATACTCTATTACCACGGTGCTTTATTTTTATGCAAACCTAAACATTCTATAATGGGGAAAACATAATACGAAATGTGTTTAAGGAATGTACTTTTTGTAGCATAGTTAGTTAACTTAGTTTGTTACCTTTAAAACGAAGATAAAAAAATTACAAGTGCCATTTACACAAGTTAACTGTAGACCTTTATTATAAAGTTTTCTTACATATCATGTGATGTAACCGGCGAAAGCGTTGCAAATTTACTTATTTTATTTCAAACTTCAAGAATAAAAAACACGTCCTTTGGCGGAATTATCGCTAAAAGCAATATCTTAGAGCCAACCAAAAAACAGACTCGTCAAATGAGCAGTTGGTCAAAAAATTTTACTAAAAAATGAACATATATATCAAAAGATACATACACGAAAAAAAACAATTAATTAAAAATAACAGCTGTTTATTTAAATGGAGATAAGGCTTACACATATTAACTTAAAAATAGTTCGTTACACATAAATACTTTTTAAAATATATATCAAAATTGTGATATAGATGTCACAAAAGCAAAATTTTTAGTTTCTATTTTGTTATAGTTTTCATTATTTTATTTTTAATTATATATGTATATACGCGTATGTATGTGCATTAGTGTATGCGTATTTGTTCATGTGTTCGTATATGTATGTATTTATGTATGTGTATGTATGTATGTATATATATATATATATATGAATATATGTTTATGTATGTGTATGTATTTGTATGTATGTTGTATGTGTACATTTACATACATTTTTATTACTTTTTTCATTGTTTCATACTTACTTACTATTTCTTATTCTTCTCTTCCTTTCCTATTTTCCCATCCCACTTCCTTTCACCCCTAGCGAACTGTACCTTTCGTTTTTTCAAATATTTTTGTTTGTATATGAAACCCATAATTGGTATTTTTATTTGTTGTTATTCTTTATCTACTGTTTATTATAATAACTGTGTTGGTTTAAAAAATAATTAGATAAAAAAAAAATAAAGAAGAGAGAATGAGAAACGAATTAAAGAAAATATATTTAAATATATATTAAAAAAAACAGTAAATTACAGGGAGTTCAGGATTCGGAGAAAATAATGTTTCAGGTGTAAATTGCTCTTAATTAATAAATATTTTATCAACTACTATGACTATTACCACGATTTTTTAGTAATATTTAAGTAAACCTTCACACATAAGAAAAAAATGACGCCACTTATTTAGATGTATTAGATCAGTTTAAATAAAATGTTTTGTCCATCAGGATCTCCGAAAATGACGAGAAATAGAGCACACTGAGAAAAACATGTTTAAAAAACATTTGTTTGAGAAAAAGAGATGTTATCTTATTTTAGATCACTAAACAGGACAGTAATTTCAAAGCGATCATTACCTAACCCGAGGTTACCATAGAGTGACTCGAGGAAGTTTTTACACACAGTATATTAAAGGAGTGAAATTCAGTTTTTGTTTACTCAAATTTGGCCAAACACTTCATATTGTTGATAAATCCTTTTAAGGACACATATTTTGTATTGATTTACGTCTTGCTATCCTAATAAAATATATCGTTTTTTAAAATATTGACTTATTATTTATTCATAAAAAGATACATTTTACAATGAAAATTATAACATATCCCTTACTCTATGAGGCCAAAAGCCCCGTATTAAGTTGAGATACAACATTTTAGAAAGTGGAAGAATTCTTATTATAAAAAAAATACAAATTAAAACATCTGGTCAATACGCTTAATATAACTATAAATAAATCAACGCAATATCTCGCAGCAATGGTCTCTTTGCTTACAATAAATCCAAATTTGTACACTTCTCCTAAAGTTGGCTTTCGTTTTGGAGAAATCAATATATAAACACAAGACATTGAACTCTCTTGGGGCCACAAAAAAGACATTTCTCTGAGCGAAAGTCGTACGTGTTTTTGGTATGAAATAATTCAAACTACATGAAAACCTCGTACAAGGATTCTGCTGGAATCTCCTCTTGTAACCACATGACCAGAAACGTGTCGATGACTCTTTTAAAAATAATTGTCTAATATCCAGAACTTTTATAAGTTTAAACAATGTCTCAGATGGTTCGTAACAAAACAATCGTATTTGAAAAAGCTGAGTAGATAACTAATTAATCAGTGTACGTTATTACGATTTTCTTGTGACATAAGACTGATTATTAATACGAATTATTGGAAAATAATAACATCAATTTGGGTTGCATATGTATGTACAACTTTGTTCTAAATGTCCTATAAAAGGTTAAACGAACTAGTCTACGAATAAGTATTAACTCTCTCTTCCCGGTGATGTGTAGCTAGTACACATTGCATCCAATGACTTGAATATCTCCCTAAATATAATAAATTATGGGTTGACATTTTCAATACTCCTCCACTATACATTCACGTATGGGTTAGAATATTTTTTGATTACGTAATTAAAACTTATTAATTAATACAAAAATCAGAGATAAATCACCAATCCAATATAAAGTTTATTTATTGCGGAGTACGAAGTACTAAATAAAATAAATAAAATAAATAAAATAACTAAAATAAATAAAATAAATAAAATAACTAAAATAAATAAAATAAATAAAATAAATAAAATAAATAAAATAAATAAAATAAATAAAATAAATAAAATAAATAAAATAAATAAAATAAATAAAATAAATAAAATAAATAAAATAAATAAAATAAATAAAATAAATAAAATAAATAAAATAAATAAAATAAATAAAATAAATAAAATAAATAAAATAAATAAAATAAATAAAATAAATAAAATAAATAAAATAAATAAAATAAATAAAATAAATAAAATAAATAAAATAAATAAAATAAATAAAATAAATAAAATAAATAAAATAAATAAAATAAATAAAATAAATAAAATAAATAAAATAAATAAAATAAATAAAATAAATAAAATTAATAAAATAAATAAAATAACAAATATAAAAAAATAAAAAAAATAAATGAAGTAAATGAAATAAATGAAAACAATAAAATGTATAAAAAAATATTTAAAAAATATAAAAAAAGAATAAAATAAATGAAATAAGTGGAATAAGTGAAATAAGTAAAATAATTAAAATCAATAAAATAAATAAAATTAATAAAATAAATAAACAGTACAAATGCCTATACATTCATTATCTCTTCTTTAAAATGCTCTACATTTTTGTTGCAATATAATAAAGTTTTTATTTTTAGAACAATATTTTCATTGCGTACTATTCTATATGGTGTAATTTATTTGAAATTAAAAATAACGCAATAAGGGTCAGGTCAATAAATAAAAGATTGAATAAATTATGCTGCTTACCCTCCATTTCTTAATCTCTGAAAGTCTGTTAGCCATCACACATCCAGCTGATCCCGCTCCGATAATAATAAAGTCGAATTCTTCTCCCTTGTTATTCGTCTGTCGTTTGGTTTTTCTGGTGCTCCTTCTCGATTCAGATTCATCCTCGAACGAGGAGCTCAATCCCCCGAAACTATCGAAATTGAATCCGAAAGACTTGGCAAAGTCAGAAATGCGATCATCTGTAACCTTCTCAATCGACCTTTTAGTATCTTCGAAGTCCTTATCGAAGGTATCAAAGTAGGTGGTTTGTGTATAACTTGGTCCAACAGAAGATGTAGTAAAAGGTCCATAAGGAGATGGACTATAGAAATTTGAATGGAACGATGGAACACTTGGTTTCAATGATACGGCGTCATCGTCAATGAAACCGCTGGAAAAGCTTGGGTTGTATTTTGAAGAAGAGAGAGGATTTACTACTGGGGTTCTTGATGGACCGACATGAGAGTAAGCGGAAGTTTTATACTCGTAGGCAGGTGGAAAACTTTGGTAATTACTAAAGAAGCCTTCTGGCGGTTCTGAATGGTGAATCAGCTGAGTTTGGCCATCTTTCGATCGGCCAAACAGTCTGGTGACCAAAGCAATGAAGACAAATGACGCGGGACTGCAAGCTGTTGATGTACTGTGTACTGTGCATAAAGATGCAAGATCTGGCGGCATCCACGACATCGCAAATTTGTTATTGTTTTGGCACTTTCTTTAAACACTTTTTCTATTTCGCGTTTTTGTTATAAAGTCATTTTAAATAGTTTAAAAATTATTTTTTTAACACTCAAAATTCTTGAAATATAAATTTATAACATTTATAAATGAATTTTTTTTAATAAAGTTGTCAAATACAAGAGAAACTATTGTGTAGCGTTTTTAATTCATAAATTATTAAAAAACAATTTGATTGAATGCGTAAGTTAAACATATATTGGTTGTGAATATCTACTAAGAAATATAAATGTTCATGGAAGCAGAGAGAGAGAGAGAGAGAAAGAGAAAGAAAGTAAAGTTAGAGCTATGAAATGTCTTATCTCCTTTTTATGTACTTTTTATTAAATTTTAATTTTTTTTTTTGTAATTTTTTTCCCCTCTTCTTCTGTACTCATAAAAAAATGTTTAATCTGTAATGGATCATGGTTTTTAAATTGTTCTCGTGTACCTTCTTTTTATTAAAAAAACTGTATGAAATAAATAATTATTTTTTTAAAAAAAAAAACGTAATGGTTTTAAAACAAATTCTCTTTTCGACAAATCAAGGATTTGAATTAAATTGATTGAATTGGATTTTTTCTTGTCTGAACACAAACACAACAACAAAAGCTATCTCCCTAATTAAAAATATCATAAAACAGCAACCACTTGAGCAAGCATAACATAATGTAAAAAAAAATTAAAAAAATAAAAGTTTTTTATAACACAGACAATTTAAAAAAATGGTATTTACAAAAATCCAAAGGCTTATTTGATTTAATAACATTTAAAGAAATGTTTTCATTTACGTTTATTTATTTTGCACCACAAAAGGCCAAGAGACCCATTACAGCAGTAAATTACAGCACAACACATACCGGCTGAGTAATATCACCGGGAATAGAACCTGGAACTTTCAGCACTTATTTTATTATAACAATAAATAAATTTTGAATAATTACATTTTTTAAAACAATGTGCTAATTTTAAGTTTGTAGCAATTTTTCAATTACAAATACAAAAGAAAGTAAACAAAGTTATTTTCGATTGTCTATAAAGTAAATTTTGTGTACAAAAATGTGTATATCTGTAAGGTTTTTATGGTAACGTGTTCAATTACAGGTTATCGATGAAGACGGTTCAAATTTCTATACAAATTTTTACATTTTCGCACGGAAAATTTGAATTTACTTTGTTGAAAATATAAATTAATTATTTTTACTCCCCATTGGGATCGGAGTCCGGATGTGGAATTAAAAAAAATAACTAAGGACTTGCGTTATGTTTAATGAATCAGTAGAATTTTTTGATTATTAATAGAGGAAAATGAAATTATTTTTCTGATTTGTATTTGACAACTATATTCATATCAATGAGAAATCGATTTAATTTCAAGTTGAA
Source organism: Micrasema longulum (assembly GCF_059751315.1). Classification (NCBI taxonomy): domain Eukaryota; kingdom Metazoa; phylum Arthropoda; class Insecta; order Trichoptera; family Brachycentridae; genus Micrasema; species Micrasema longulum. The sequence continues at coordinate 74,125 of NW_028278581.1, forward strand.
TTGATTAAATTGCAGTAAAATTTAGTTTTGCACGAGTGATTATAAATACTGCGCACAGAGGTTCGCGGTCTCGGACGCCGATTGATAGACTGAAGTATCAGAACATTTTAAGTTAACATTTTAAAATGCGTTACTATCTGCAGCGGCTAATTCACAATAGTTAGCGCTGTATTAGGAAGTACTGAAACGGTCTTGACATGCAGAGATTTAATCAAGTGGTTGAAATGGATTTTCAAATTGACGCCATCGTCACTCCTTATCCGCTCGTAACACAGAGGATTGATTTAGTGCGCCGATCTCGATCACATGTTACGTGAGTGAAAAATTTTTAATTCTGCGATTCAGATGTAATACTAAGAATTAAAAAATACTGTACTGAAAAACATCATTCAAATTAATACTTTATTAAAAATAAAAATTTGTTTGTATATTTTTCCATACATACTTTTCACCTAAAAATACACCTTAAAATTATAATTATGATTACTTTATTTTTTCAATTTGTTTATTTTTCCATACATATATTAACATAAAAATTTTAATTACAAAAATGCAAAAAAAGAACTTAATGTGAGAAAAGTTAGAAAGAGAAACTTTGGGTGATTTGCAGGCATTTAACAGGTTTGCACTTCGTTTTAAAAGACCAAACATTAAAAAAAAAAAAAGCGTATTTAATTACAAAACTTATAATGGATTAATATTTAATTTTTAAATATGTTTTTTATATATATTGTTTAAAAGTAGAGATACGCCTATTTTTTATTTTAATGGTAAGATATTTTACTTTACCTCCGTGAAAAATTTCAATTCTCATCAAATCATGGCTTATTTCTTCGTTTTACATTCTTGAAGTACTCCATTTATTTTCATCCATAATTCCTTCTTCTTTAAATACTCATTAACTATCAATGCGGCTCGATTGTAAAATTATCTCCTACCAAATATTCACATTATTTCTTCAGTAACTTTGTTTGAATCACGACAAAGCCACGCTTACTATTTCTTGCCTTACCATTTTTACTTTTTCCTTTTTATTTTATTGAATTCTTCTATTCTCGTCTCTTTTAATTTCATTGCGCATTAAGTAAAATGGCCAACTGTGAAACTGGCGTCACGGGTTTGATTCCAACAAGTTTAAAAAAAGGTTTTTTTTTTGTGGTGTACTTTTTATAAGTTCCTTGTATATTCTTTCTTTCGCTCCTACTGATTAGCCTCTTAAATAAAAGCTAAGCAAATTATTTCTTGAAATAAAAAATAAAATACTAGTTTCCAACTATCCAACAAGTGATTTAAATACACACATTGACTGTTCTATTTAAGAACTTGTTTTATCAAGTTATTCTTAAAAACGTTTTGAAAAAAAAAAGATTGATTTGTTGGAGGAAATTATTATCTAGCAAAAATACGCAGATATCTGAGTATCAATTCAGCACCTAAGTCACCACTGGTGCGGATAGGGAAACGATTTTGATAATTTAACTATGTACTTTAATATATCCTTAATAGGTTTTTCACTATGTTTTTTTTACTGGATTTTAAAATAAGTTTTTCAATATGTCTTTAACTATGTTTTTTACTATGTATTTTCTTTTTACATTGTATTTTACCGGGTTTTTGAATAAATTTTTACTATTTTTTATCTACATTTTGTCATTTTTTTAAACTATGTATTTAACTCTGTTTTTTACCATGCTTTATACATTCATTTAATTTTCTAAGTATTGATTAATGTTTCTTATTTTTATTTTTGACTGGCTTAGAACGGGGTAAATATCCCAAGTTAGATAGTCAAAGTAACGTTGAATAAATGTTTCATTTTATGTATTTAATATGATAAAAAATAAATAAATTATTGAAACATATAATTAAAATAATATAAATGTTTTAAAAAATATAAATGACAAATCCGTTTCCAGCACTGTTTAACAAAAGTTTTTCAAGCAAAACAAAAGGGAAAGCAATATTTCTACCTTTCTGTGAACTGTGTTCCGCGTGTAACTGTATACATAATTATATGATTTATTAATTCCCATAATAAAAAATAAGTGATAAATGAACACTATTGATCGAGCGTGTATCGCATATTATGCACTAATGCGCGTATAATTACTTACCTACTGATTGCAATGCGTGACATTGATAGTGCATACATTTAGCAACTGGCTATGCATATCGGAAATGCAAAAAAATCAACATTGTTGTTTCCTACTAGGATGTGTGAATTTTTTCTCTGTAAACAGTGCCAACGTGAGAGGTATTCATTTATTTATTCGACGGCTTACGCCTTAAACAAAGTATAAAATAAAACTTTTATTTTATTGGTTGGTTGGAAAAAATTGCCATTTGGCAATAAGCCCGCCAATGTACAAATAACATTATGTACAAAAAGTTAAATAAATAAATAAATAAATAAAATAAAAATAAGAATAAAAAAAACTATTGAGGACGAGGTTGTCAATTTTTTTTAAGTTCGAGATAAGCAATTAGCAAAAATTTACATTTTTACGAGATATTTTTATGTTTATTCATAACGTATTTTTGTATTATTTAATTTGGTACTCACTCTTATTTGGCATATTATTTATTGCTAATTATCATTTCAATTATGTTTTAATATATATATATATATATATATATATATCTCTTTCTTATGTAACACAAAAACATTATAACTATCTTTTTATTTTATTTTAGGAGCAAAAATTATTTTTTTAATTTTTAAAAAAGTTTTATTCATTTTAACAATTAAGTAACATACATAATTGTATTTTTGTTCCCGCAAAGCCGAAGCTTGTCTGCGGGATACATTACATTTAAAAAAAATATATAAGTAAGTACATAGTTTAATAATAATTAAAGAATAAACATTTCTTATATACTCACGAACAGGCCATGCCTTTGTGGGATTTTTTTGTTTACTAGTTTTATTGTATTTCATTGCTATGTAATAATCCTTTATTATTTTAATACTCTGTTTTACCTCTTGATATTATGTATATTGTAAAAAAAAACAAAAAAAAAATTGTAATAGTAGAGGAAGGGTAGCATATTTGGAATACTGAAGGTAATTTGGAATAGACAGGTTTTGGACATTACTAATAGCGCCATCTCTGTTTTTTTTTTACAAAACGGATGTCACATGGCTATCAATGCAACGGTTAAAAAAGTGGGCCGCCATTTTGACATTTCTGTTGACAGTGCCAATAAGTACGAAACGTCTTTTTCGAAAATAAATTTGGTAAGTCTTTTATCTATCTTCATCATGTAATATGCTAAGCAAAATCTAACAATTTATTGTTTATAATAATCAATGTTTATGTTTGTTTGTGGTTTAGGGTCGATTTTTGTATTATTTAAAAAAATATATGATTTAAGCTAATTTTTAGGTTAGGTTACGTTGTTGCTAATTTGGAATACCCAGTGTGAATATAATTTGGAATATTCCAAATTATATTCACTATATTTTGACACCTACTTATCTATTATTATTTTTTATTTTAGAAATGTCTGCTGTTAAATATAAGAAGAGAAAAAGATGGGAGAAGGATGAAATGATTGCCGCTATTTGTGCCGTTAAAGAAAAAAGAATGGGATACTTGAAGGCAGCTAAACACTTTAAAGTTCCTAGAACTACTTTATTTCGATTTGTGAACGAAAAAGACGCGCCAATTGCATCAGTGATTAATAAGACCATTGGTCGAAAGCCAGTATTGGGTCCAGTCCTTGAAAAAATGTTGATCGATTACATATTGGCCATGGAAAATAAATTGTATGGGCTAACTAGAATGGATTTGCGTCGCTTAGCATATCAACTGGCCGTGAAAAATAATATCAAAAATCAATTCAAAGAAGGATTTGCGGGAAGATTTTGGTTGAAGGGATTTTTAAAACGTAATAAGGAAATTTTGTCTATAAGGCAGCCCAGTGGAACTTCTCAGGCAAGAGTGAATGGATTTACGAAAAAAAGAATGGACGAGTTTTACGACAATCTTGAACAAATACAGAATGAAAAGTCTTTCCCTGCTGCACGCATATACAATGTTGATGAGACTGGTCTTTCAATAGTCCAAAGCAAGATACCAAAAATCATTGCTCGAAAAGGAAAAAAACAAATAGGCGCCATAACTTCTGCCGAAAGAGGATCATTAATTACCGTTGTAGCTTGCATGGGAGCTGCAGGGATTTTTGTTCCACCGATGATAATCTTCCCCCGGAAGAATATGAGCGATGCTTTGATGAGAGGTGCTCCAGCTGGTTCCATAGGGAAAGCTCATCCATCAGGATGGATACAGACGAATTTATTTACTCAATGGTTTCAACACTTCATTGATTATGTTAAACCAACTGAGGAATCCCCTGTGCTCTTGATTCTTGACGGACATTACAGCCACACGAAAAACATTGAGCTAATAGATCTCTCCAAACAACATCATGTGACGATCCTTTCACTACCACCCCATTGCACTCATAAAATCCAGCCACTGGACCGGACCTTCATGGGTCCTTTAAAGGCTTATTACAGCGAAGAAATTCGAGTTTTCCTCAGAGAAAAAATTAGACCCGTTACACCTTATGATGTAGTTGAGCTGTTTGGAAAAGCTTATATCAAGTGTCAAACTGGAGAAATTGCTGCAAATGGATTTAAAGTTGGTGGCATATATCCCTTTAATCGCAATATTTTCAGTGACGCCGATTATATAGCTGCTGCTTCAGAATTTCTAGAACAGAGTGATAATCCCCAAAACACCCTGACTCAGACGACACCCTCGTCATCCTTGGATGCACCATTGCAGCTGGCGAATATTGATGAAGCTGAGCCGAGGCCTTCTACCTCTCAAACAGAAAGTGACTCTGTTGTTAGCCCATTTCATATTTCTCCAGTACCCACAGCAAAACAGAAAACGAGCAATAGAGGACGAAAACCAGCCAGATCCGCGATAATTTCAAGTTCCCCTTACAAAAATAATCTTCAAGAGGCACAGGAGAAAAAATTGAAGAAGGAAATAAAATCCAAAGAAAAAAGCATCAAGGTACACACAAAAAAGAAGACAACATCAAAAAAAAAACAGAGGAAACCTGTGATAGAGAGTGAATCAGACTCAGATGCTGGTGGCAATGCGGGAGACGACACAGATACGTCAGAGGATACACCGTCGAGAAACGAGAGCAGAGTTCCTGATAATGAAGATTCTGTGTGTCTTTTCTGCGATGGAAAATATAGTGAAGATAAAGGAGGAGAAGAATGGGTGCAGTGCCTGATGTGTGAAATGTGGGTTCACTGTGCTTGTAGTGGATACGAAGCTAGTGTGTACATTTGTGATTTTTGCACGGAACGATAACCTTTATAAAAAAAAACATTTACTAAAATCGTATTCACTTAAATACCATTAGAAAACAATAAAGGTACCTATATCTACGACTATAGAATAATGATAAATTTAATTACGCAGTACAATAAAAAGGTGAATATAATTTGGAATACTGTATTCCAAATTACCTGCACCTCAAGTCAATTTACACTTTTGGACCTTTTTTGATTTATTTTAATTTTATGATGGAAATAATTTTTTGTTCGTTTTGATTGTTTTCTTGAATAAAGATACATAACTTTCTACCAATTCAAGAGTTTTTCTGTGGCCAAAAATGGCTTATTTTTTTAAATAAAAAAATCAAACAAACTGGTATTCCAAATATGCTACCCTTCCTCTAATAATATATTATTTTTCTATTGATTTTAATAATTTAATTATTTTGTATATTTGATTATGTATGAAACTCAATTTAATAATTTATATTTCAATATTAAATATAATTATCTTCTTGGCATTGTATTCTTTGAAATTTTATTATTCATTACTTTTACCTTGTTTTTTCTGGATTGTTATTCTATTGCATCATATGTCATTATAATTTAATCTTGTTAATTTTACTATGTATTTTTTATTGTTATTTAATATGGCTTGAGACGGGCACAGCCTAAAAAGCCTTAAAAAGTTCATTTTTCTTTAAACTAGTGTAATTTTAAATTAATAAATAAATAAGTAATATTAATTAAACAAAATACAAAACATGTGTAAACAAGTAAAAAAAATAAAGATACATTAAATCAGCAGAAAACAAAAAATAACAAAGGAAAATTAAACAAGAAATTTTAGCATTCGTATGCAGTAAAATAACAATATGTCACCCGCATGATAAAGGTCTCAGCTCTTTTACTGCACAAAAGTCAACAGATGGAAGAGTTGAAGAAATGTGGATGTTAAAACATAGGCAAAATCGTGAATGTTACACCGTGTGTAAATTGGCCACTTAAACCAGCCAATTACAGCCATAAGCCATAAGCCCTGTAAATGACTAGACTTCCACATTCCCTGCTAAAAATAATTTCTCTCTCTGTTGCAACAAATTTAGATATAAATAACTCCCGAGGGAGGAAAATCAGCCTGTCCGCAAACATTTGGAGATAGTCAAAACATTGTTGAATATAAAAAGAATTAAGTAATAGAAGCGATGTATAATATAAACAGTAAAACACGTATAACACTTAATACAAATAATTTAGAAATTAATTGATTAAAAAGTAATCATTTTAATTGGAATAAAAATAAAGGAAACGAATCTATATTATTATGTTTGTTTGCTAACATGTAAAGCCGTGGCGTGGGTGAGTATTTAGCATGGTTTAAACTATGTTTATTAACATATTACAACAGAGATAAAGAACATTTAAGAGAAGGTAATATAGAAGTCTAGGCATCTACAGGGCTTATGACCTGTCAATGGCTGGTTTAAGTGGCCACTTTACACACTGTGTAACATTCACCATTCTGCCTATATTTGAACATCTATATTCCTTCAGTTCTTTCATCTGTTGATGTTTGTGAAGTTAAAGAGCTGAAACCTTTATTTATGCTGGTGAGATTCATCTAATTAAATTATTTCACCTACATACTAGGCAACGCCTGAAAGTGTTATTTTGTCAATTTCTATACTTCTTCATGGACCAGGTAATTTAACCAGGTAGATGAAAGAACTGAAGGAATATAGATGTTCAAATATAGGCAGAATGGTGAATGTTACACAGTGTGTAAAGTGACCACTTAAACCAGCCATTGACAGGTCATAAGCCCTGTAGATGCCTAGACTTCTATATTACCTTCTCTTAAATGTTATTCATCTCTGTTGTAATATGTTAATATGGGCAGCTCCCCAGGGAGTTGAATCCAGTCCTTGTCTACAAAAATTTGGACAAACTCAAAATATTATGTTTATAAAATTATATTGTTAAATTCAATTAGAAATGTATAGGGTATTTCATTATTGGTCAAAATTTTAAATATAATTACTATAATTTCGCAACCGGCGGATCAAAACATTAAATGCCACTTGTTCCAGTAACGACGGTGCATCAATTAAGCCATTTAGTAAATTAAACATTAATTGGGAGTCAACGTTATTTCTACGTTTTTTGTAGAATTGAGATTTTTAACATTGACGCCCTTTAGTGTAGTCTCCTCTCTCTCGAGGCCAATCATCCATGATATTTTAGCAGAAGATGTATTTTGAAATTGCCATTTGGCAATAAGCCCGCCAATAGACAATCATATTCTGATTTTTTTACTATGGTTGCATCGTTTGCGAAACATAAGATATGCCACTTCCTTCATTGCTTAAAGGGACCTTCATTAACCCCGGACCTTTGTATTTGATTCTTTTTATTTGATTTTTTTTTAATCAAGTTTTTTGGTTTATATTTGTTTTAACGTTATAAATAATCGGAACGGGATTTCACTAGGGTGAACCATGCCGAGGACACTTAAGAATAAACTTTTTTTCCTTTTTTTACATGTGAAAATATACAAAAAAAAACCAAATAAACAAAGATATAATAAAATGTTTAGACAGTTTAACACTTAATGTATTTATGTTTATATTTAATTTATGTATGACAACTTTTTATTTTTTTTTATTCAGGAAACATACAGTACCGTTACAAAGTTTAAATTTTTTACAATTAGACTTAATTCTAATGGACCAGTGAAGTTTCCATATTATAAAGCAATTATATGTAAGGTTAATTATGAAAGTATAAAAAAGAGAAGGAAAAAGAAAAACATAAATGAAAGTTGTTTAAAAATTAAAATTTAATTGAAAAAAATATATTTTAAAGTTTGTAGTTATTATTAGTTAACCATATTATTTTTATGATATAAATCGGGTTGTGGTCCTGTGGCTAGTGTCTTGGACTCACGGCTCAAAGGTCCGTGTTTCGAATTCTACTCTACCCCAACTTGATTCTCATTTTCTTATAGTGAATTATTTAATTTAATTACAACTTTTTGAAAACGGCCCTCAAAATTAAATATTTGGGTTAATCATAAGAACGCATATATTTATTTGTATTAAACGCGCAATAAAAGAACAAAAGCATAACATAAACTATCCATTTGTGGAGCTGGTGATTCAATATTAGTTTAGGCGAATGATTCAATCCATTTTACTTCTACCCAGCTTCACTATCCATAAAAAAATATTTTTACGTATTTAGTTATAAAGAATATATGTATTGTATGTGCCCAGAAATGTTAAACACACTATGCACCTGAGCGAATGCCCTTTGAACCCACCTATATCAGGCACAAGGCACTACTAAAACAAAGCAACTTATCAATACATCAGTCTTTTAACTCGAGCGTCTGAATGAGAGGTCATGTGACGTTGTTAATTCTTTAAATAGTACGCGGTTAAAAATGTGTCGGGTGTGGGACTAATATAAAAAAAATACAATTAAAAAGTTTAATATTTAACTTGTTGTAAGCAATTTCATATTTCTTTTTCAAAAATGTTTACCATCTCAGTTGCATTACATATTAACGAAATCATACAATCCAAATAAATATTATAATGTTTGGAAAAACCCGTTTGTTCCGATTTGATACAAAAACTCTGACAGCAAAAGCAAATCTTTTTAAATGAAAGAATTAAGCTTGCAACATACAACCATATTTAAAATTTTAACAACCAGACCGTTGCAAATTGCAATCTTGCGAATCGACATTTATCGTTGACAAAAGGTAACATTCGCCTTTGTAATGACACATTTAATTTCTTCGCAAATTAGCTAACTATTTCCTTATCTATATTTAAGAAATAAAACGTAATAAATAAATGTAATACTAACAAAAGGTGAGAAAATGTTTTTTTGTACAATTATTAATTCAGAACAAAACATTTTTACAGAGTTTTTTTTTACAAAAAACATAAAAATACGTGTTACATATTATATAAAGCAATAACCTGATAAACCGTTTTCCAGGAAAAAAAATACCCAGTGCTCAAACATAGTGTCAATATTTTACTTAAAAGCTATAAAAAAAGGATACTATGGCAAAAAATGCAAGGTATAAAACAATAAATAAAAAAAATACATGCATTCAAACAAAAAAATTAAAGAAAGAATGATCGATAGACGGGCTGTGCCGTCTATAATTACCATCTTGCATCTTGTTACAACCAGTAAATAAAATTGTAAAATAAAACAATCATTTAAATTTTATAAATCAGTACATAAAAGATCTCTCTCGTAACCAATTACACAACAAACACATTTTATTTAACTGTGGACATTTGTTTGCATCATTTCGCAACATATTGAACATTTTAGCTATGATGTGCTCTTATTTTATTAGATAATATATTCAGTTAAGTATAATTTAACAGTCAAAATAAGTAAATCTTTTAAAATAGTTATGTCCCAATTTAATTGTGTATGTGGAATTAACCATATGTTTCCAAATAATTCTATTTCATAAGATCCCAATCCATAAATTTGTGGCTTGGTTCTAAAGCGGCTAATGTCAGATTTAATTTTTTTCTCGTCAACATTTTGTTGTTCGTCAATTTCAACTGAAAAAAAACATAAAGGTTAAATACACCTGGTATTTAAAAAAAATTAACAAACAAATTTTTTACCATGTCTTTTTTAATATATTTTTAGATGTGTTTTTACCATATTTTTTTATAACGTTTTTTGATGTGTTTTTACTATGTTTTTTACCTTGTCTTTTATCATGTCTCTTAATATTCTTATTCTTTGTAGTAGGGGTCTTTGCTATGCAATCTCTTGACGTCACTGTGACTTGTGAAGATCTATAGTGACGAGTCTCCGTGAATAGTTCTCGCCCTCAATGAAGGGCCTGGCTATTGTGTGGAAGGCGAGAGTTTACATTTCGCTAAATCTCTCCCTCCAAGCCCAGATCCGTTGGGCTATTAGATAGAGAGCCAGTTCTTTAACATCCTCAGGTTTAACCAGTGGTCCCCCGATGATTAGGCTCCTTTTATGATGTAAAACATTAGATTCACATTAAATGTGTATAGGTGTTTCCTCATCTGCACTGCAGAACATACATCTAGAAGTTTTGAAAAAATTCATTCTAGTAAGGAGGTCGTTTAATCTGCGGTGCCTTGGAAAAACTAAAGTGATAACCCTGGTTTAATTTCGGCTGAGCTTTATAAGGTCAAAAGCAAAACTTTACGAGTATCCTATTATCAGTTCCTTTGCTTGGTGCTGACCAGATACTTTTCGCCAGAGCATTACACTTTGCTTCCTGGCCCATGACCTAAGTGCATTACGAGGAGCATATTTAGGCAACCCACGGTAGGGTTCAAGACCTGTTAGGGCTGTCTCAGCTTACCTTGTCTCTTACTAGAATATTTACTTTTTTAAAAAAAAATATGTTTTTTACTATGGTTTTAAATATGGTTTTAATTTCTTTTTTCACTGTGTTAAGAACTTATACATCGATTATTGCTTTTTATTTTGACTGTTTAAGAACAGGAAATTAACCCTGGTTAGACAGTCATATCAACTACAAATTTAAAAAAATATTTATCAGATAATAATAAATAAATGAAAAAATAAATATGTGCTAATGTTTTTTTATTAACATTCGTTACGAAACACGCCGAACTGTTTATTATAAAGCCACAAATAGTTGAAAAATCACTATTTTGTTTCATTGTGATTTACGACATTGGCCCTTTTAGACCCAAGCCATAAAAATAAACGAAACTTTAAACTAGTGAACTAGTTAATTTCAATAAAAAAATAACAACTTTAAAACGGTACCTGCAAGATTTCATCAAGAAAAACGCATAAATAATGATAAATTTATCGACATACGTATTTGTGAATTCTTGTATAACCGGTATAATGATCATAAAACATTGTACGTCTAAAACAAAAATAAATATCTGAATTACCAATTTAATAGCGATAATTTATTTTATTCTTAGGCGCGAATGACCTCAAACATATTCAAATGGATAATTAAAAAATGTAGAAATAATTATTGCATAAAAAACATGCACAAAAAGTACGGTCACGAAAGTACTGTTTATTTATTTAAATTACAATTTACATATTAAAAAAAATTTAAAGTATTAACTTTGTGGTCAAACATTTTACTAAATGTTACTAAATATTTGTGTATAACTACTTACCGACTTTTCTATGTCTACTGGTTTCGAAACGTACTCTTCTCTTTGTCAGGACACCAACTAAACCAACATGCAAAACCCACTATACACCTTCACCATAGTTGTTGCACAAAAATATTACCAACACGACATGCATTTTAATAAGCACATGCACTGATTAGGACAAACTTTCACTGATTACATTATTTAACTAAATGTTATGAAAAAAATAAAAATAACCACTTACCGACTTTTCTATGTCTACCGGTTTCAAACGCACCCGTCTCTTCGTCAGGACACAAATAATTTAATCAGTGCATGTTTATCCTAATCAGTGCATATGCTTATTAAAATGCATGTCGTGTTGATTTTATATTTTTGTGCAACAACTACGGTTAAGGTGTAAAGTTCCCTTCCCAAAAATGTTTTCCCTCTCTGTTGCGACAAACTTTAGTATAAATAACTCCTTAGAGAAGAAATCCAGCCGGTCTGCAAGCATTTGGATATACTAAAAACTTTATAAATATAACTACCTGGTAAAAGAAGAAGTATCACCCGAATGATAAACGTTTCAGCTTTTTTATTTCACAAAAGTCAACAGATGGAAGAGTTGAGGAAATGTGGATGTTAAAACATAGGCAGAATGATGAATGTCACACATTGTGTAAAGTGGCTACTTTAACTAGCCAATGACCGGTCTTAAGCCCTGTAAATGCCTAGACTTCCATATTCCTTTCTCAAAAATGTTTTCCCTCTCTGTTGCGATAAATTTTAATGGTACGTCTCGATACCGGTAGACAAAGAAGAGTTGGTAAGTGGTTCTATACAAATATTTAGAAACATTTAGTAAAATTTATTTATTTGATGCGATTATGTACATTACAAAATATTAGTTTCAAGGTATACGTCACACGGAATTTATTTATATAATTCATATAAATAAAAATAGTCCAGAAAGAGCGTAAAATCATATTTGAATACATCAGACTGTGTCCAAAAAACCCATCACTTTGTCCCATTTTCACCGCGCGCATGCGTGAAGTTGCCGCGTAATGTTGCCAGTTCGCTAAAAATGTAATCATAATCCAAATGTAAAAGTTTATATTTTTTTTAAAAAGCAATTTGTTACTTTCTCTAAAAATTTTTTGTACCCACGGAAACATTGATTGACAAAACAGAGTAAATAAGTAAGGGGTCATTTAATAAGAGTAATTTAATTTATGAACTTTGAACTGAAATAAATTTTATTTCATAAAAAAAAAAAATTTATGTCATGTTAAATAGTATTTGACGTTTTAAAGAAAACGTCGGTCAAATGTCCACCACGGCGTTGTTTAATCCGAGATGTTCAATATTCATTAGTTATCTCATTTTTTTAAGTAATGCATTTGCTACTTACACATGCATTTGCTACTTACACATGCATTTGCTACTTACACATGAAATGTTATCCCATCCTGTTTCTTTAAGATCCCAGCAGTATTTCTACACTTTGGAACAACACAACACGGCATATTTGAATTCAAATCAAAAGTAGCGTATTGATCGACATCTTTAAAGAAACTTAGTCATAACGTGAATAACGGGAGAGTGAATGCGGGCAACAAAATGAACGGAGCACTAAGCATAGTAATAGCTTAACTGGTAGTGCACAACGGAGTTTTAGTCCCAACACTTATGTATGGAAGTGAAACATGGAGCTGGCAGAGGAAGGATGAAAGCTGAGTGAACGTGGTTGAAATGCGATCTCTTAGACGAATATGTGGGAAATAAATGTATGACAGGGTTACCATCGATGAAATCAGGCGAGAGTGTAAATCTATGTCAAGTATTATTGATAAGATTATGAAAGGGTCTCTGAGATGGTTTGGTCACGTAGAACGAATGGACGACGAAATAATGGTAAAACAAGTATATATGACAATAATGAACGGTAACGTGAGACGAGGACGACCAAGAAAGACGTAGCATGATCAGATAAACCAAAATCTTTAGTCTGGTCATAACTTTTTATGTCATGAGTTTTGTATTTTTTAAATTTTTTGTCGGCCTCGTGGCATAATGGTCAGCGCCTTTGGCTACCATGCAAGAGGTCTCGGGTTCGATTCCCAACATGCTTGATATGAAATGTTTATTTTAAAGGGAGTTTTGACACTAGAATATTTTATAATCCCTGGACTGGTACCTGAAGCGTAAAGCTGATCATCTAAACTTCATGTAACAAAAATATCAAGACATGCTGCGATTGGTGTACCAATGCAGTGCCCTATGCACCATTAGGTGCGGAAAAGGAATTAAGATGATTTATTAAATTACGTATGACGTTATTAGTTTTTTTCGATGAATTGTCCTGATTGGTGTGTTGATTTACCGGAAACCAGAAATTTGTCACAACACTATAATTGTTTAATTTAAAAGAACTTGTGACGTCATTTAAAGTTGTTTTTTTTAATTAAAATCATTTTAATTTATAATATTTTTCATACATTTCATGCGTACGATGAAATACTCTTGTTGAAAAAAATATATATATCCGATTTTCCATGGCACTGTACTTCTTCATTACAAAAAAATTCTTTTTATTTTGAATAGGAACAAAAATAAAACTTAAAGTACAGTACACAAAAACATAATTATTATTGTAATAATTTTTAACACTATTGATTAAACATGAAATATTGTTATTTATTTATACCCAAACGGTTCAAAGAACCTTTACAAAAAAATGTTTTACAGAAATAATTACAGCAGTGAACAATAATTATGTAGAACATAATATTAAATATAATAGAATGATAATTAAAATCAAACAATTTAGTGAATGACAGGTTACAAGCCCTGTAAATGCCTAGACTTCAATATTCCCTTCTCAAAAATGTTTTCCCTCTCTGTTGCAACAAACCTAAATATGAACAACTCCATAGAAAGAAAATCCAGCCAGTCCGCAAGCATTTGGACATACTAAAAACATTGTTCAATTTAGTGAACATAAAATATAAAGAAACTAAAACATTAAAAAAGAAACCTAACATCTAAATGAAAGATAACAATTTACACGACAAAATCTTATGTTTTAAATATGAATATAACAAATCAGTGTTGAGAATTATTTAAGATACAAATAAAGTGGTAAGTATTCAACTAGGTAATAATAAAAAAGGAAATTAATGCAACATTAATACTTTATAAATAATAAGATTTTTAAAGCAATAAGAAAACTTAAATTATCTAACTATATTTTTATTTTATCAGTTGGTTGAAAAAAGTTTCCATTTGGCAATAAATGCACCAATGCAGAATTTATATTATGTCCAACACGTTAAAATAAAGAAATAAAAAACATATTTCGTATATAAGGATCAAGTAAGATGTTTCGGCTGTGAATTGTTTTAGAAGCTTCTCCCCATTTGCTTTAATGACGAGTAAACCTATTTGAGAGTATCCATCATGTCGCGGTTGTGGTTCTGTTTCACTCACAGAACAATATTCATCATTTATCCGGGCTCGGAATGTCTGATGTCTGACGACTTAATATTTTTTTATTACATTGCGGTTAATACATTAAATATATTTCACGATTGCATGCACAATACATTTTGAAAAAAATGTAATGCTAATCCGAATTTCAATGCTCTAATCAGAGTTTTATTCAGTGTATAGGCGTATGAATATTATGTCCACTAAAATAAAAAAATGTTGGAGTGAACCATGTTTAGCATTACAAGTATGTATAATGTACATTCACTTTAAGTTACCTGTTGACATTGCACTAATTAAATAAATATAAAATTTACATTAGAATATACTGGTATACCAAATCATTACCTTGGAAACAAAATTGACCAACTCATATCTTAAAAATCTTAAACTTAGGTCTCTGTGGCGGTTCGTGTATTTTTTTTACAGTTCAAATTTGGAATGTCATTCTTTCAAAACGTTTGAATTATTATTTTTATAATAACAACTTTGCTTCAAGTTTTATTGTTGATATTTCTGTGGTGACGCGGAAACGGGGCACAAGTCGGCATTGCGTAATTTTACAGTGCGGCTGTTTTAATTACTGATTCCTTAAGCCATGAGGGTTTTTTAATTATTACAAACAAAAAGTTACATTTGTTATTTTTGATAATATAATACATTTTAATCGATGATTGTTAATGACTTGACATATTCATTGCTTTTAAAAATGACATATCTTTACATATATAATTCCTCTGTACGTGTGATGTCACTGAACTCCACCTAAACGGCTTAACCGATTTACGTGTGGTTTTCAGAGAAATATAGATCTTTGCGCCGTGCGTGTTCGTAGATATTGAAATCTTCAATATAATGTGTAAAAAAGAAGTAAAGAGCATAAATTTTTTATTCATCGATCAACCGGGGTTGCATCCGAGGAGAATGCATTTACAAAAAAATAGAAAGATGATGTTTTTTTGTGTAAAAAAAATTTTTGTTTTGGAATGTTTACAAACAGCATTTGTTTTTGGATCTCAATCAGATTTTTTCCTTAAATTCTTTATAATTTATACCGATTTATTTCTTTTTACTGGTTTTTTGGTAATACTAAAAAAAATTTAAATTAAAAAAAATCGTATTCCTACATAAGTACATCTTTCTGTTGGTGAAAAGACCGGAGTTTGACGTTTGCAAAAAGAATGCCATATTTACTTTATGTTTTGGAATTCAACCATAAACAAATACCAAGGTACCTACTTAAATGGAATATTTGAATATAAACATTTTTTAGTTGTGGAGTTTAATCACAAACAAGTACCTAGGTACCAACTTATCAACAAAAAGTATTTTTCCAAGGCAAGCCAAGCCAGCTAGTCTATATATATAAAAGGCAATGTTCGTTTTTGTCTCCTCGATGGACTGAATAACTACTGGACCGATTTACGTGCGATTTTCAGCAAAATGTAGATCTTTGCCAAGGGCGTGTTTATAGCTATTAAAATGTTATTTAATTTAATAAGTAGAAAAAAAGCCAGGAGCGTACATGTTTTTTTTAATCCATCACCGGGGTTGCACTCAACGAGAATGCATATAATACAAAAATATGAAGATGTTATTTTTTAGTGCATAAAAAAGTTTGTTTTTTAATGTTTACAGACAACATTTGTTTTTAATAAATCCGAATCGGATTATTTTCTTAAATTTCTTATAATTTTTACCCGTTTATTTCTTTTTACTGGATGTTTGGTAATACTAAAATAATATCGACTGACATTCGATACATTTATAAAAAACGCATTCCTAAATAAAAACACACCTGTTGGTGAGAAGAGTAAGTTTGACGTTTGCGAACAGAGTTCTAAATTTGATAATGAATTATTTTATGTTTAGGAATTCAAATGAAGTACTTATGTACCTACTTAAATTTTAGATTTGGGATTCAATCACTAACAAGTACCTATTTTCCTATTTATTTTATTTTATTTTGTAAGGTAATTCAACAAATCTATATAAAAAAATATGAACACAATATTTTTGGTGTGTAGTGGGTTAACTTTGGCAGGAGCAGTAAAATAAGAGAACGGACTCAGCAAATTATGCCATACATCAACTTCAATCACAAACAAGTACCTATTTTCCTACTTATTTAATTTTTTTTTGTAAGGTAATTCAACAAATATATTAACAAAAAAAATAAACACAATATTTTTGATGTGCAGTGGGTTAACTTTGGGAGGAACAGTAAAATAAGAGAACGGACACAGCAACTTCTGCCATACATCAACAAAAACCAACCATCACGCCGTTTTGTTGTTACTCTGAGCTTAGAGGATAGAACGCCAAATAGCTCCAGATCTCAAATTTTCTACATTTATACATCTTTTTATGCATGTGCGCTGATTATTACGATTTTTTACATTGGACTTGGTCATGCCATGTGCGTATATAGTTTCACCACGCATTCAACCGAGAGATTGCAGTTCGAAAGCATTTAGCCAACTTTTATACTTGTTTTTCCGATACCATACTTGGCTCCAATAAATAAGTGTCGGCACCAGGACTCCACTGCAACCTACTAATTTTATCATCTGTGATAAACATTAATTTACCAATGTTGATTCAAGTAATCTTCTTTTTCCAAGTCAGTCCCTCAATGCTGAGGATCGTGATCACCATGAACACTTCTGATTAGTCTGTTCCACTCCAGTCTGTCCTCAGCCCGACGAACTGACTCATCAAATTTTAGCCTCGTAGCCACCTTTATTTCAGTCAGTCCATCTGTATGGGGTTCTACCCCGACTTCTCCTACCTTCAACTTGGCCAGACATTATTGCCTTTTCTAGATTGTCTGGCGCACGCTTAGTAATCTTATACATGTGTTATTGATATAAAGAATGGGTCACTTACATGGTTGGCCAAAAAATGGTAAAACCAATATTATATATGGTAACGTAGGAAGAGGACGACCAAGTAAGACGTGATCATCGAATGGCATCTATTGCAAGATGCATGAATGCGGAAGAATCTAGGAATGTATGTTAGGATAGATGTGTGTGGCATTCTTTTATTTATGCCTATCCTACGGGGATGTGGCGAGATGGGAAAAATAGTAGAAATATGGTTAATTAAAATATCAAAACAAATGTGCAGTCTAAGAAATAAAACAAAGTAATTACATATTTAACATTCTTATATTCAAAAAAATAATACAGTTAAAAAAATAAAAATATCAATCAAGAAAAATTCTTTCAGTCGCAGATCTGGGAAGTTTTTTGCAAAATTCGTGGCAACTCTAGGTGGCGTGGGTTGAGGATGCAGTTCAACAAAAGATATGCCCTTTTACTATAGTAAATAAAATAAAATATCATACATGAATGTTATTGCATTGCAACGTTATGGTTCTGCTAGCGAAAGTTGACTTAAGCCCTTTTTCTATGTTACAAATTTGATGAAAAAATAATCGTTAGAAGGCGCAACTCGAATTAGATCTATTTTATTTGACACCTTTTTGCAAAAACTGACTTAGGTCCAAACATAAAATCTCGCTTTTATTATAGAAATGCGGAATACAAGAAATTGTACCCATTTTACTTATGTGTCATTGAATGAAGTTTCAAATGGCGTTAAAACTCAGAATAGCAAAAAACCCGACTTGTGCCCCTTTTCCGCGACACCACAAATTTATACATGTTAACCTGTCATGGACTGGTTTGAGTAGCTACTTTACAGTCGTTTTCACACTGCAAAATTCACCATTCTGCCTGTGTTTTAGCAGTCATGTTCCTTCGATTCTTCCATCTGTTGATTTTTGTAAAATTAAAAGAGCTAAAACCTTCATTGATTCGATTGAGAATCACCTGATAGAATTATTTAACTTACAAGGAAACGAAAATATTTTTTTTCTCATAATTTCAGTTTTGCTTTAAATAATATTTTTGACACTAAAAAATGTTTTGAATATTAATTAGGAAATGTATTTTTTTAAAAACTATTATTAGTATTTAGGAATATAAAAAATAATTATGATTTAATTAACAGTATTTAGAGTCCAAATGTTTGTATACAAGGCTGGATATCACTCCCTATAGAGTTATTGAGATTGACTTTTTAATTCAATCCTATTCAAACTAATTTAATTCATTCGGCATCATCGCCATTCCATGTCCGCTCCTTAGTTGGAGCATTTGGTATTCACAAAAATCCTCCTGGCATCTCTGTCAGCTACCAGCTCCAGTGCGTCTTCCCGAGTCAGGTTTGCGTCTCGTAGTTCCGACATGAACTGACGATAAACAGTTAGCAGTGGACGCCCAGGACATTGAAAACCTGATTCCTTGTAAACTAAGCAAGCGTGGTTAAGGCTCTTAGTAGGCATTTGCAGCACATGGCAAAGCCAACCGTATCGCTTTCATTAATAGAACAGAATATAGTAGTCAATGTAATAAGAGGGGATATGACCCCCGATTGGCTGTTTCTAGTAGTTTCTTTACACAGTATGTAACAGTCACCATTCTGCCTAAGTTTGCATCCACATTTTGCCGATTCTTCCATTTGTTGACTTTAGTAAAGCGATGGAGTTTAAACCTTTATAAATGTGGGTGACTTTCATATACTTAAATTATTCTACCCACTAGGCGTCACTTTAAATTACTTTTTAATGCGTATATATATTTATTTGAGTTAAATAATTTAAATAACCTATTAAAAATATGTTAGTTCGACTTTTAACAGCTTTTTCAACCATATATATAACTATCATATAGGATTGCAATTATTTAAAAACAGTGTATTGAAAACTTTTGGATAAAACTCCCGTTGATCTTTTATAATAAGTTCTTACCCTTTTTCTCTTACATCACATCACATTACATACTTTTATATCGTTATTTTTTATTAAATTTCTCAACTAAAACTTTTGTTACTGCTAATATTGATTTAAATTTTATTAACTAACTTATTTATATTGCCTTTTCAAATTTTAAATATTATTCGATATACTTGTAATTCTTTCTTTTTTTTCTTGCTGCTTGCTTCTAAAAATTATATATTGCTTTTCTAACTATCATTAATTTTAAAGATGTTTTTAAAATTAACTTAAATTTATTGTCTTTTATTTCTTTTAAAAAAAAATCTCAATGTTTCTTTTTTATATCCCCTAAAGTAAGCATATATATAAATATATAATATGTTTATCATTTTTGAAAATGTTTTTTTTTGCATTCGAACATGTTTTTTTTTTACTCTTATTAGTTTAAATTCTTACCTTTAATTGAACGTAGTTATACAGAAAGCAGCCAGCCATAGAAAAGTGAAACTGAGATAATAGCCGTTTTGTGGAAAGAGTGAATTATAAAATCTATACAATATCTTGAATGTTTTTGACTTTAACAAACGATAAACAATGAATACAATTTATTTTTATATATTTAAAACAAGAATCTTATTGTGTATTTGACCAGTTTAAAAGATTTTTAAAGTACCGAAAAAAAATTCTAGTTTTGTGGGCGTTTTCTGCAAATTTAGAAATGGCGTTTTTGTGATCGACACCTTTTTTCCGGAGGTGATTAATACAGTTTTTTTATATGAAAGCGGTCTGGCTGTTTTTAGCAGAACATAGAATCGACCTTACTGCACTCGATAACAACAATATCTAATTTTTCCGAAATTGTGGACTGGCTGCTTTCTGCATAACAACGTTCAATTATTGTTCATTATTATATTATTTTTATCTATTTAAAAACGCTAATAGTAGGTAAACAAACAATAAAAAAAAAAAACTTTTTTACTATGATTTTAATTTTCAAACTACTGAAATTTATGTTTTTTTCCTTTTTTTTGCACTAAAAAAAATTAAAATAATTAATTGATAACCTAAGACCATAGAATTAAGATTAGATATAATATATATTTGTTTTCTTTCTTCACTGCAATAAAAAGTGTGTATGTAAATAAAGTATCATTTATTTAATTTATCTTATTCTTTTAAATTCAAATTTATTTGTTATTGCTTTTGTAAACTACTTGTTTGATTTTTTTAATGTAAAACATTTCAAAGCCAACAAGGCGTTAAAATAACAAATTTAAAAAATCAACAGTGTTTTGAGTATTGAACGATTTGGTTTTATTTACTATAGAGATAGACATCATTTTATAGAAGGGGATATGAAAAACTCGGGCATGTACATGGCGTATAATCTGTGATTGGCAGGTCTGACTGTCCACTTTAAATATGGTGTAGCATTCACTATTTTGAAAAAAAAACTTAATTTATTTGTTGTACCTTGCACAAGGTTTTAAATATACAAAGTAATATGCAAATGTACGAGTGCAACAACTACTAAAAATACGCGTTCTGTTTGCATTTAAAATATTTAGATTAGTCAGTAAAAACACCTTTTGGTTATCAAATAGATATGTCATTTGCCAAAAGTAAATTTATATGAAAAAAAGTGCTATTTACAATCAATTGTAGTTATAAATATCTATACCACATTAATTAAACTTGGGAATATACGCAAGAAACCATTTCAAATCAAGAAATTCAAGGTAAAATAATTACGAAGACCGTTTTTTGATCCAAGTTTGGTGTTATTATACAATAATAATAATATGGTAATAATAACCAAACATATTTGTGAGAGAATTTACAAGATTTTGTTTACTAGATAAGATTTGCCCGTAAGAATCTGGGTGAGCTCGTAGCCAGCTTTCTGCATTCTCCTAAAATCATAGGCATGGAAAGAACATTTTAGTGTTATGTCCGGTAGTTTCACTCAAATAATGATTGTTCCAGAGTTGAAAGGTCCTGCTTCTTATTTTCCTTTTGGCAAAACTGAGCAGAAAATCGGCGAAATCAGGGGCTGTCTTTTTAAGCGTAGCCTCTCTAGCCTTTTTGTCAGCCTGTTCGTTGCCAAAGATTCCGCAGTGTCCCCTTATCCAGCCGATGTACACGTCTTGGTGTCTGCGTCGTAGCTTTTGGATATCTGATCTGATGGGCATGATTACAATAGGGCGCTCTTACGCTTCAGGTGCCAGTCGAGGGACTATTAAATGTTCGAATGTTGAAAGGTCGTTTAAAATAAATATTTCGCATTGATTATGTCGGGAATCGAACCCAAAACCTCTTGCATGGCAGACAAATCACTACACAATGAGGCCGACATGTAATAAGTATCGATTCCATCAATAATTTACTGTCAATAAATTACACAAATCAACATAACTTTCATCGATAAACCCGGCCACATTGAATGTTTGGTAACTTTTATATTGAAGTCAGATGTTTTTTTTTAGATGAAAGTAATCAGTACTGGACACGCGAATATGGTCGGACTGTATAGCGTGTAATATCGGTAAAGGAAAAACTACCATAGCTAATTCTCTTGGGCGATCGACTTAAAACGTGTTCGCGGCGATTCTATGACTCCATGCTAACTATAATAACAGTGTACAACAAATCAATGAATATTGTGTTGTAAACATGGATGTTGGAAAAACTAGATAAATTCCATCGAATAAAAAATCAACTCGTTAGTAAATTAATAATTTATGAATGAAATAAAATACAAATTTCTTCAAAATACTAAATGGAATTCAAACTCAGAGTTTTATAAAAAAAATAGTGTATGTATCAATTTAACACTTAATAAACAGAAATAAGAAAAGTTCAGTTTGAGAAAATAAGTAATAAGTATTTGGACATTTTCACGATACATAATAAAGAATCTAATAATTATATTATAAAATGAAATATATGTGTAATACATGTTAACATATTATAACAGAGATGAAGAACATTTAAGCGAAGGTAATATAGAAGTCAAGGCATCTACAGGGCTTATGACCTGTCAATGGCTGGTTTAAGTGGCCACTTTACACACTGTGTAACATTCACCATTTTGCCCATATTTAAACATCTATATTCCTTCAATTCTTTTATCTGTTGATGTTTGTGAAGTTAAAGAGCTGAAACCTTTATTTATGCGGGTGAGATTAATCTAATTGAATTATTTCATATTTCATTTCACTTCATAATAGACAACACCTGAGAATGTTTTTTTTTCTTTTCAATTTCAATACTTCTTCATAGACCAGGTAGTTTATCAACAATATTTTGAGTTTGTCCAAATTTTTGTAGACAAAGATTGGATTCAACTCCCCGGGGAGCTGTTTATATTAACTTATTATGTTTATGTTATAAATGTATTTATACAATTAATTTTTTTGAAACGAAAATAAACTATAAATATACACTATACTATGAAGAGAGGAGGGAAGAAAACAGGAAGAAAATATTTAAAGATGTCAACAATACAGAATTCCCTGTTATTTTTATCAATTTCATAAAAATAAAAAAATAAAAATCATTGTTGTTTTTTTTTCAAGATTTTTTATTGTTTTTTCTTAATCAATTAATAAAAATCTTTTTTTATTTCTTCATCAATAACTATTTTTTCGGCACTAATACGACAGTCACTAAATTTTTAATTTTTTAAGGAATATATTAACCATAGAAAAAAAAAATTAATTTACTTTGCATTCGCCCAACCCATATTACAGTACGGAATAATCGGATGGGGTGGTGCTTTTAAAACATATATTTTACCAGTTGAAAAAATACAAAAAATAATTTTAAAAGTTATTTTGAAAAAACCGTCCACTTTTCCCACTGTTCAATTATTTAAAAAAATTAAGGTTTTAGATATAAATTTTCTATATAAAAATAATTGTTTGCTTCAAATACATAAAGATAAAATAAATAGTAGTATTTTTAGGTCACAAAACGTAAGTACGCGACCTTGAACAGGTGGTAATATCTTAGTTCCTAAATTAAAAACAACTAGTGCACAACATTATTATACTTACAGAGGAATATTTTTCTTGAAATGAACAAAGATACTAAAAAGTACAGTCAGAAATACAATATATCTAAGAATGAAGTAAAAAATTACATCTGTAATTCTTTTTTATGTAACACTGATTGAAAACATCGTTTATATCGTTTTTGTAATTTATTTATACTATCCTAAAAATATTATTAATTAAAATAAAATAAACTATTGTAAGACGTCACTCCCCATTATGTACACAAGAATTGTTTATTTCTTTTACGTAATGGGAAACGTTAATGTAAATATATATATTTGATAAATGTAAAAATTTGTATTTAGTTGTAATATAGTATTTTTATTTGTTGTTAATAATATATATATATATATATATATATACATAGAGCTCGACACGACGATTAAAGCACGCTTCAAACTTCTACTAAAGTATTTGTCAAATAGAAATTCATATAAATAAATGCTCGTATTTTATTTCATTTAAATTATTTATTGACAATTCTTGATGGAATTCCATTGTAATGATGTAATAACTTATATTTACATACAAGTTATTAATTTAAAAAATACTTGGTACACTTCCACTTATTTATTTTGACTAATTAGCGCTTTCACCCTCTAATGGGCATCTTCAGACTTCAGGTTCGTATTTTAGTTTAAGTTCACACTTAAGTACTTCATAGATACACATATATGTAACGAAAAAATGAAAATTGAATAAATACTTAAAAAACATAAATCCAGCTGCATAAGTGTATAAATAAATAATTAGATTAGTTATTTGATATGTCTCGATAAAACCCAGGAATAGAGGTTAATTAAAATTATTAATCACACAAGGAATTATTATAAACACAAGGAATCTTAAACATTTTATTCAAATTTACGCATTATTTAGATAGCGCTATTTGCACAAAAAAAAACGTTTGTTACATTATGAACTGCTAGTTTTGTCTCCTGCAATTTTTTTTTGCCAAAGTAAATATAAGTGCAACGTTTATCCAGTTCCCGGGACATATCTTTCTTTTATCTTTCTTAGTCTTTCCATCCGCAGCAAACATACTTCCCCGTTCTCATTTATGTATACAATCAGAGAAATAAGACTTTATTTATGTACAATATATAATAAATTGAATGTTTTACCAGTTAAGGGGTTTTTATGGAGCAAAATTATTATCCAACAGATGTTCAGCTCGATATATAAAAATAAATTAGAACACAGCTATCTAACAAGATTTACCTGTTGATGGCCTAGTTGTACCCACATTTAAAAATAAACATAGACAACGTACGTTGGATTAGATTGTTCCAAAAATATTTAATATGTTGCCACTTGACATGAAAACATGTCATAATAAAAATTAAATTATGTTTTTATTACGAAAGTAGTTAGTAGACAGAACGTTCCTATATTGGTTTATTATTTATGTAAAACATTTTTTATCTGTCATTGAATACCTTTTTGTTATTTTCTCAGGTTTACCTTTTCTTTTATTTCTTTCTTATTTTATTTACTTTTTTTAGATCTTAATTTTAATAGGTTCTTTGAATTTTCTTATTATTTTTTCTGTAGATTTGAATTGAAATTTTCGATTTTATACTTTGTTTTATTTTTTTATCTTGTTTTGATTACATTTATGAGCATACACTATTTATATATATGTGTTTATTTTTTTCTTATATTTAAAATATATTCTAGTAAATTGCTATTCTTTAATTTTAATTGTATTATTTAACTCTATTTTCTTACTTTAAAAAAAAATATTTCCTTAAACTATTTTTATCTGTTCATTATTTTATACGTATACAATATTATATCTGTACTCTTTTTATTTGATTATCAATTAAAACTAATCTCTGAGCATCCGATGACAAACTATTATTGAATAGTTTATCGGGACCAAATATATTTAAATACTTTGTTTTCTTTATAATGTATTAATATTGTAATAAAAAAAAATAATATTAAGTCAGTTTATCTCATGTTTCATTTAATTTAATTTGTTTATTCAGATATTTAGAATATAACAGAAAAAATACTCAATTTATTCTAAATACAATAATAGATCACAAATTACAGTAGACAGTTATGTTATTTAAATAATATAACAAAACGTAAAAATAATTGTTGAAAGTTAGAAAGTGCTTTCCTAAGGGAAGGCCCACTGTCGTGAAATATGTCGACATCCGAGGCGATGCGATTAAGTTGCAAGATTGCTCTACCTGCTTGCTCTATTGGCAGGTTGGTTCTGCATCGTGGTAGGTAAAACAATCGATGCTGTCTTGGTCGAAGATAGTTATCAGGTATGAACAGTATGTATTTCATTACGTATCTCTCGAATTTCAAAAGTACTGCAACTGACGGACACAGCTTGTTATTCTGCCAAAGTGTCAGATGCCACAATACATTAACATAAAAATAGTATAAATGGCAACGCTTAACTGTCGCAGGAATCAACAAAGTAAAGTCATACTTCTAATTTCCTAATGTCTGTACACTTACACACTCGAGCGAATAAACTACCCTGAAAGTGACGCCCCACAAACACACTCCAAGTGTAAAATGAGAGGTGTATAACCCTTAACTGCGACGTTTAAACCTAACCAGAGCTTATTTTCAGTTTTCCTAAAAGCAATTCCTTCAGCATCTGAAAAATATTTGCTGTGTACAGCATTGCAGGTAAAAATCATTAAAATTCATATTTGAAACACCAAATCTATAATTTATCACAAAAATATATTTATTATGCCGACCGGTTTCAGAACATGACTGTTCCTTTGTCAACTCATGCCGTCATTTCTATGTAGGTACCTTTATACAATAAAAAAAAACAGCAATATTTCAATAATAAATATATATACTATGCACATTTTTTTTATTTTATTATTTTTTCATGCCCATAAGGCTTTTACATACATGGAAGTTATACAAAATATAAGTATATAAACAACATTAAATTTAAAAAATACAATATAAAGCAACAAAAGATAGAACAGTGCTTAGAAGTAAAGTTGGTATAAAAAAAAGAAGATGTGTATATAAACAACATAGATTTTTTTTAAAAACACAAAATAAAGAAATAAAATATAGGGACAGTGTGAAGAAGTATAGTTGGTATAAAAATAAAAAGATGAGTGTATTAATAACATAATTAAAAAAAAAATACAATATAAAGTAATAAAATATAGAACTGTGTTTAAAAGTTAAGTTGGTTTTAAAAAAAATAAAATTATAACAATATATTTACAATATATAACTTTTTTTTAATAATCTAAAGAAATACAGTTAAAGGTTTAAAGCAGCTTGGTACATAATGTTATAAAATACAATATGAACAGAATATTAAGTTCTATTTGATAAGGAACATATACATTGATATTTAAAATTTACAAAACTCACGCTAAAGACATCGATGTTGTTAGCATTTTGGTTCGCGAGTATATGCATCCGCATTACTGGTGAATTCGCGCTGTAATTGGTCGATGATGGACTGCATTAGAACAAAGTATTACATCGGGTAACTCGACCAGGCACTCGCACATTAATCAAATTGATAAATTCACAACAATTGAACATCGACAATATTATTTTAAACATATATAATACATTTTTTGTAATTTTTTTTCACAATTCTGTTTTTTAAACGGCTAGAAGCTATCGTTTTAGTTTATCGTTTAGCAATAAGTCAAAATAATTCTAACTTATCTGAAATTCCTAAACAGCTATTTGACAATAATCCCACTATTGATAAATATTTAAAGTATCTTAATGAAATATCTAAATTAATTGCAACAGAGAGGCAATATATTTTTCAGAGGGGGATACTGTAGTCTAGGCATGTACAGGGCTTATGACCTGGTCTCTAAAATAGAAAAAAAAGTTTACATTCAACAATATCAGGAAGTTGAATAAAATGAGGAAGCTCAGTGCTACGGGAAATTGAATATTTTAACTACGTCACCAGTTATACCGAATCAACTAATGACAGTTTTGTGATTGATTTCCAGTTTTTAGGAAACCAACTCATCAATAAGCAGAACTCACCGACTAAAACTTGTGACGTTACTTGAGGAGTAATTTTAAAATTATGAAACTTTAAAAAATCATAGCCCTGATGATACGATACATAAATTATTATTTTTTAATGTTTGGCTTAATTTGATAATCTTGTAACACATTAAAAAAAATCACTGAACTTCCTTATTAAAATATTATATAACCAATCAGTGATTTTTTATTTTATAATTAATTATCAACCAAATCAAAATGTTGAAAAAATTATTTCGATGTATCGTGTTATCAGAGCTATTATTTATATGTTTCCATATTATGTGTAATTGGAAAGCTAGATATTAATCGGATTCTATATATAACTAGTGGACTCGACAGACGTTGTTCAGCCCGAACGTTTACAAAATACTTTTTGTTAATAAGTAGTTAGTTACCTAGGTACTTGTTTATGGTTGAATTCCCAAACATAAAATAAATATTTTTTCAAATACGGAATTCTTTTTGCAAACGTCAAACTCCGGTCTTCTCACCAACAAAGGGGTGTACTTATGTAAGAATACCATTTTTTTAAATGCATTGAATTTAATATTATTAGGGTATTACAAAAATCCAGTAAAAAGAAATGAATGGGTAGAAATTATAAGGAATTAATGGAAAGAATCTGATTTTGATCCACAGAAAATAAATGCTGTTTGTATACATTCAAAAACAAACTTTTTTTACATACCAAAAAACAACATCCTTCTATTTTTTTGTACATGTGTTCTCCTCGAATGTAACTCTGGTAGATCAATAAATAAAAAAAATATACTCCTTGCTTCTTTTTTACATATTAAATTGAAGATTTTAATATCTACGAACACGCACAGCGCAAAGATCTATATTTCTCCATAAACCGCACGTAAATCGGTTAAGCCGTTTAATAGAAGTTCAGTGACATCACACGCACAGAAGAATTATATATATATAAAGATATCCCAAAATTCTATGTAGATTTTGCGTGAACTAGTGAAAATTATGAATGGAATATTTGAGCACGACTAACGATTTAAATGTCATGGCTGAATATTTAATATCAAAGAAATCGGAAGCGCGTTCATTTTAAATTGTAACCAGTATTTCCGGTTCAATTGGCACGAAACTGAATGCGGGAAATTGGTTTTAAACGATTTAACAGATAGAACGCTTTTTACCGTGTCAGGTATGATAGAATAATTGTTAGTTCTACTTACATAGAACCTTCTAGACTAGATAGTATCGACCCTTGAAAGGAAAAATTTAACAAGCGACATGTACCGACTTTACAGAAGAGCCAACAGGTATAATTTTATGAGTTTTTTTTTCTGTAATAACAAAATCTTATACACACATATTATCAAATTATATAAAAAAGAATCTTGGGTTTGCGGTGAATTGACTCCGGTGGCAACTGTCATGAAGCGGAGGCTAAACGGTTAGCTGGGATGCCTCCTGAGAGCCGTTTCCACGCATGTCTACTTTACATGGCATCAGGTTCTCGGCGTCCTGGACGTCCACTGCTGACAGTTTATATCAGAACTACGGGACGCTAACCTGACTTGGGAGGACGCACCGAGCTAGCAGCCGATAGAGATGCATGGAGGCACTTTGTGGAGACTATTGCTCTTACTAAGAAGAGGAGATAGAATGATGTTGATGACGCATTAATTTGACGTAATTTTCAAATAATTTTGTAAAAAAAATTAAAAACGAGATTCATTAAGAATAAAAAAAAAGTCAACAATGTTTGAGTATGTCCAAATGCTTGCAAACTGGCTGGATTCTCTCCCCAGGGAGTTATTCGTATTCAAATTTATTGCAACAGAGAGGGAAAACATTTTTGAGAAGGGAATAATGGGAGTCTATCTATCTAGCATTTGAAAATACTCATAACATTGTGAATTAACTACCTAGTATAAGAAGAAGTATAAAAAATTGGAAAATTGCCTTGGCGTTGCCTACTAGATGAATTGGTTCAGTTGGATGAATCTCACCCGCACGATAAAGGTTTCAGCTCTTTTACTTCACAAAAGTCAACAGATGGAAGAGTTGGGGAAATGTGGATGTTTAAACATAGGCAGAATGGTGAATGTTACACAGTGTCTAAAGTGGCCACTTAAACCAGCCAATGACAGGTCATAAGCATTGTAAATGCCTAGACTCCCATATTCCCCTCTCAAAAATGTTTTCTCTCTCTGTTGCAATAAATTTAAATTTGAATAACTCCCTAGGGAGAGAATCCAGCAAGTCTGCAAGCATTTGGACATGCTCAAAACATTGTGAATAAAAGATTGTTGATGTTGGTTGCTACGGATATGGAAAATTGTTCTCATAGCAACCGTAGCTACCCATGACTACAACGACGAAAATAATAAATAAACATTGGAAGTTAGGTTAACTATTTTTACCCACAACATCTTCAACAATTTCTTAACCTTATCAGTGCATGTAAGGGTTGCCCACTAAATGCATAGCATGTTGGTTTTATATTTTTGTGTAACAACTATGATGAAAGTGTATCGTGGGTTCCGCATGTTCGTTTAATTTGCTCTCCAGTGAAGAGACGGGTACGTCTCGAAACCGATAGATATAAAAGTCGGTAAGTGGTTATAAACGAATATTTAATATCATTTTTTGTAAAATGTTTGACCACAAAGTTAATGCTTACATTTTACATTTTTTACATTTGCACATTTTCGTACATTTTTTTTTCTGTAATTAAGTTTTGAATTCAAGTAAAACAATACGAATAATTATGTCTTAATTGTATTCGGTTGTTAAATTCTGTCATTAATCATTCCTACATTTGAATAGACTCGGTGAATGATTTCACTATTTATCATAACTGATAACGAATGTATTCGATTACTAATGACATACATAATGTAACATGTTATAAGCTGAGTACCTTTGCGAGTTAGTTTTGGACTGAATTCAAAATTTTACTTTTACTATCACGTTTGGTTATTAGTCTTTATACTTTAGGTGCCAGTCAAGTAACAGTAAAGTTTTGCCAGAACCGCCATTAAACCAAATATTTAAGTCCATTTTAAGGTTCCTAAAGCATAGTAGTCGAACGCGCCAACCACTATATTATTGAACATTAGAGATTTTACCTTAGAGTAACCATTAAATGTCAAAATAAAAGTTTTTTTCTCATACACAGAACTGTATTCTTCATCCATAAGGGTTCCAGGTCTTGAACTTCACGAGAATCAGCAGCTGGAATTATTTTTAAAAAAATGGATCTTTGAACACTGGCATTATAGTAAATGTTACACAGTTTGTAAAGTGACCCACTTCTACTAGCCAATGACAGCTTAATAGCCATGTAAATGTCTTGACTTGCATAATCCCATCTCTAAAATGTTCTCCATCTCTGTTGCCAAAACAAATAAACCATCACGCTGTTTTTCTGTAAGGTTAGGTAGAGAGGATAGAACGCTGTATCATTATTATTATTATTATGGATAAATTATATAGCGCCATTTTTGTAATATAATACCTCAAAGGCGTGATGGTGATGGTGATGGTGGTCATGGTGATTCTAGCAATAAATTAACTATATTGAAGCTTTAAATTTGTAATTTAATTAAAACAATTTATTTTGTGGTCACATGCTACTTATCACTCTATATTTGCACACAGATCTCGCTTTTTCTACATTCACACATCTCTTTATGCACGCGTGCCGATTATGACAATTTTTGGTCATAAGCCCTGTAAATGCCTAGACTTCCATATTCCCTTCTCAAAAATGTTTTTTTTCCTCTCTGTTGAAATAAATTTGAATATGAATAATTCCCTAGGGAAGAAATCCAGCCAGTCTGCAAGCATTTGGACATACTAAAACATTGTGAATTAACTACCTGGTAAAAGAAGTAGTTTAAAAAAATAGAAAATTCTTTTTAGGCATTGCCTAGTAGGTGAAATGGTTCAGCCGGATGAATCTCACCCGCATGATAAATGTTTCAGCTCTTTTACTTCACAAAAGTCAACAGATGGAAGAGTTGAGGCAATGTGGAAGTTAAAACATAGACAGAATGGTGAATCTTACATACTGTGTAAAGTGACCACTTAAACCAGCCAATGACAGGTCATAAGCCCTGTAAATGCCTAGACTCCCATATTTCCTTCTCAAAAATGTTTTCTTTCTCTGTTGCAATAAATTTAAATAACTCCATAGGGAGACAATCATCAATAAATTTAAATCTTTTATTCTTCTCTTGATAATTTTTATTGTCATTAACCGCATACATAATTTTTTATCTGCCCGCATCCACTCGCCTTTTTACCATCTGCCCGCATCCACACACCTTTACATTTTCTTACCGCCGCGCCGCCAAATTTATCTTTATATTTCCCGAATAACTGTAGTGAAAGTGCTGTGTTCGCCGAATAAGAGAAACACTACCCAGAAGCTAGGACTTGAAGAAAGCATCCGGATTCCTGTCCCTGATTCCCTTTCCTGACTTCCCAAAGGAAGGATGTTTGTCTGCTGTGGTTTGTTTAGCCGCATACTGTTCGTTTTCACATCTACCATCATCGCGCAAACGCGTTTTTCTTCCCCCGCAATAATGAACACAGATCAACGATTCAGTCAAATAATACCCACGAAAATTTAAAATCGCCACCCCAATAAATTACCAAAATATTTCTGTTTTGATGGCCATTTTTAACGAGTTATAAAAACTTCACTATTATTACGACTATCATGCCTCAATCAGGTTCTATTTGTTATAGTCTTTGAATTATTATTTTCAGTAGCAAGCGGTGTTTTTTTATATAGATAAGCTACTAAAAATGGTCATTAATTTGTATCAACATAGTTATTATATAAATTGATATTTTTTAAGTGCTTATTTGTGAAACAACATTATCAATCTGCTTTAGCTGAAGCCAAAATAGATACTTATTTTTTATAGAAAATAACAATAAATAATAATTGTAAGTGACTGCATAATTTAAATATAAAATTAAGTTGGGTGGGGAAAGAGTATAATTTTTTACTTAAAATCGAGTCATTGGTGCGCATGTACGCTTAGGGGAATTCTGGGTTCACCAATTTGTAATTACATTATTGCAACACAGTTTTGTACAAAAAATAAAGTTGCTTATTCGGAAATTTAAATTATAATGTCATTTTACATGAGGAAATCGATTGACACTTTTCACCTCGTGGGCGGAGGTAGTATTATTTTTTTTATGATATTTCAGTATACTGTTCGACGAAATTTCACTGAAAGAATTTAGGCGAAGGGTGAATAGTGTCAACTGCCACTTTTCACCCCACGGAGGCTATATATATTATATATAATGAAAAAAGGTCTTCATTTGAAGTCTTCAAAGTAGTACTGGCTTAAATGTAACAAAACGAGTTATTTGAATAAGCTAACATGATGTGATTATATGTTTGAAGTTGGATAAAAATTAGTGACCGCTAAGACTGAAGAGGCAAAATCAAAACGCGAGCATTTTATTGTCGTTGTTGTATTTGAATATACGAGTATTTATGCATTGTTTCTTTGTTTATGCATTTTGTTTAAGTTTTTCTTTTTGTTATTGTAATTGTTGGCTTTGGCGGTTAGTATTATAAATAAAATTAAGCAAAAACAAGAAAATCTACATAAATGTTCAGAGAAAATGGCCGTTCAATATACATAAGTATGTAAATACATGAGTCGGTTTACCCTTGGGTTTATTCCGATTTTGGGAGTAGTTTCATTGTTTATTCCACAAGTTTCCCTTATATAAGTGACTGGTCGTGCGATTCAAACAAATAATATACACAGACTTAACTTGCAAAAGGGGACATGACCAACAAAAACATTTCAATGTAAGGAAAACAAATATTTCTTTTTTTAAAGTATTCATACGGACATTTATAAGATTCAAGTTTGTTGGTGAAAAAATACTCAGAAAAGGTTGATTATAATTTATTTAAGAAAAAAAAGACAAGAGATGCTCGAGTAGATACACAATTTTGGGATAACAAGCGACCAGTTTGAACGATTTTGCGATATACTCGAGACTGATATATTTTACAAAAGAAAGAGGAGCGTTTAAGGGAATTTAGATGAATACGTATTTAAACAATGTTTTTTGTCACTCTCTCGCAAATTATGTATAATTTCGAATATAATATCTAATTTTACGGAATTTGTTTAGGGTATCAAAAATGAAGTGTAAATGAAACATAATTTTTACATAATAAATTACAATAAATGTAAAACAAACTCCCAATTAAAATTAGAGTTTTCATTTTATTAGAGAGGTAGACACGTTACTATTAAATATGTATTTACAAAAAATTTCTTAATATATACTTATTTTCTTGTTTATTTTTTCAATAATATTAATAAAAAATAAAAACATTACTTCTCGATACTGTGCAAAAAAGGAAACTGCATGTCGGACTGATTTTGCTTAATTAAAATCGACAAAATAAAATAGAATATAAATCAAACTCCCTCTCTCAATACGAGTTTTTACTCTTATTAGAGAGGTAGAAACGTTATAATTAATTATGTATGAACAAAACATTTGCAATTTTTCATTTAAAAAAATTAATATGCCTCCCTGGTACTGTGAGAAAAATACACGTCAGACTGATTTTGCGACTTATTAAAATAAACGAAATCAACGTTTCACTGTCTTGTTTTCCACACCCTTAAAATTGAACCGATATGTTTATTTAAGAGAAAGATTAATAAAAATGACATTTTCTGTTTCGGTTCTTTTTTCGAACCGTTCATCCGAGATTGCATATAAAACTGAGTAATTTGTAATTTTTTTGTTTTAGGTTAGTCCTAGATTACATAAAAAAATTGATCAAAAAAAGCAAAATTATATGGACAATCGATATAGTGTGCAAAAAATCAGAGCTTTAGTGCAATAATTCAAGCAGAAAATATAGAAATACGTTCGTTTGACGAAAAGTCAGATCGCCTTCCTATTTTTGTATATAACTGGTTTAATAATAATTTCTGATTTTAATCGACCATCAGAAATAGTCAGTCGGATAAAACAAGCAAGAATAGCATTTGATAAAAAACCTTACGTTTTAGGATCTAATAATATAAGCTTAAAAACAAGAAAACTCTACATTAACACTATAAGCACCGGCCAAATACACATAGAATTTACCCTGTGCCCGGCCCATTTTTGTGAAATTTCATGCTTTCTGAAGGGTTTCTTAAATGTGTCATATTTATGAAAATATTAAATTAAATCAATTGAAACTTCCTGTATATATTTGAAACAATTTGATAAGTATTTTTTGTATGATAGTTTATGATATTTTTATGGAGAGCCACATTGCAATGTTCGCACATATATAGGGTCTCATTCCTTTTTTTGTGCTTTGTATCCTGGAGTCGTGTAAATACGTGATTATATAACCACGCGTTGTGTCCTGGTCTCGTATTTTGACGTAGTTTACCAGTAGTGAAAAAGTACAAACAAAAGTCACTAGATGTCAATAAAATGTACTTTTTTAGACAGCTGGTAAACCACGAGAAAACACGGGACCGGGACACAACGCGTGGTTATATATTCACGTGTTTACACGGCTCCGGGATACAAAATGTTAAAACTCTGGTCTGGAGCATACTATTGTATAAAAGTGATACGTGGACTATCGGACAGGAAGAACGGGGCGGCTGGAGGCGTTTGAGATGTGGTGCTGCGGCGCATGTTGGGGATGCATCGGTCAGAACATGTTAGGAACACCGAAGTATTAAACAGGTCTAAGGAGATTTCTTCAATTCTTCCATCTGTTGATTTTAGTGAAATCAAAGAGCTGAAACCTTTGTTGTGAAGATATTAAGTTGACTGAATTATTTCACATACTAGGCAACGCCTGAAAACAATTTTTCAATTTTTAAACTTCTTCTTAGACCAGTTGGTTTCATTACAATATTTGAGTTTATCCAAATGTTCATGGACATGTCTATGAACATTTGGACAAACTTAAATATTGTAATTATAAGTTTAGTTGTACAAAAAACAAACACTTTTACAACATGGGTATTAGGGTGATGCTTAAAAGACCCAAAAATTTTTTTTGTTTCTTTTCTCTTGATTCACCCTCCCGTTTTGTTCTACCTAATAAGAGAAACTTAAATTAATTTTTTGAGATTTTTTGAGAAAAATTTAAAGGTCGCTACCGAAGATTAAAAAATGTAAAATTTTCCCAAAAAGTGATTATTTAAAAAAAATTGTATTTATCATATATTTTTTTTTTTTTTACATAATAAAAGCTAAAATGAGGTTATAAGGTCCATATATGTTACTCAAAGCTAATTTTGTATCATATATGTGTTACAATTTACTTTCGGGATGTGAACAAACAAGAGGAAAATTAGACAAAAAACACAGATTTTTATAAAATTTCTTTAACTGTCACAATTTAAAAAAAAACTTATTACAGAATTAATATAAGCTTATATTAGTTGTTTAGAGTCCTTAAAAAGATTTTGATGCACAATTAACACGTAAAAAACTCATTATGCAGACAGCAAAGTTGCTTTTTTGTAGTTCGGGAACTTTTGTATGAAGGACTTCACAAGAAGCAAAATATACTGCTTCTGGTCTTCATCTAGGGTCAGTATTTTGTTGTACTCTTGGATTAAGGACACCCCTCTCTCTGCTGTATCATTGACTACCTTAAATCTGGATACTATCTCCTTACTTTGAATATATTCCTTGTCTTTGATCCAGTCTTCAACTTTTTTCTTGAGGAAATCGGAGCTTAATCCGGTAATAGAAAAGAATCGTTTGGTGTTACTAGTGACAAAATCTTCTAGATTTTTATTACCAATGTTATCAATGTCTACATTAATTCTTTTCGGGCAAAAATCAGCTCCTTCTTTCTTTAGAGCTTCCACCATTTTCTTCTTAGTTTCATTTCTCACTTTGTCGTCAAAAAATGATAAGGCGATAAGTTCCTCTGAGACATACCATAAATGGCCACATACTTTATTTATTGCTTTTCTAGCTATGACAGGGTTTAAATCCTCATACTTTTTTAAATCTTTGAGGAGTTCTAAGTCGTTTCTTGGGGCTGAACAAGCGGATGGAGCTTGGAACCAATACTTTATATAGATTAAGACTGTAAAAATACAGATTTCTCGCAAACCTTTTTCCTCTTGTTTTGTTAGTCTGAATTGTTCTCGAAACAAGAACATTTTCAGAGAGTAGATAGACTTTGCCATCCAACGTGCTCGGTGCAGACCTGCAGGATTTTTGAATGACACATCATTTTTTAGTTCTCCTCCCAAAAATACAATGCTTAGTTGCAAGAGTTCCTTGTAATCATATCTGGGCTGATATTCTGTCAATTGTTTCTTAGCAAAATTAATTATTTCATCTTTCATATCTTGGAGCTTTTCAATAGATTCTTCATCAGTTTTTAACGTCGCATACTCTTTTTTATTAATTAATTGCCAGTTTTTCTGAAATCTTCTGAATAATAAATTATCTGGTCCAGACGAAGGCCCAATTTCGTTTTGAACAATTGATTCCAGCATAATTTCCATAATGTGATGCCTACATGCTAGCCAGAGCATTTCCTTATCCATTTTCTGCTCAAGTAGAATACAAGCCCCTTTTCGAGACCCGGTATTAGATGCGGTTGTGTCAAAACTCATACTCATTACTTTATTGAGTAAACCCCATGAAAGGAGGGATTCATAAACTGCTGATGCAATTTTTTCACCTTCAGCAGACTCAAGTTTCGGAATGCAGAGAAGCTGATCCACCCCTTTACCAGAAACTAAAACTGGAAGTCGGTCAACAACTTCATGGCCTGTGAAATCTTCTAACATCTTTCCGTCCCAGTGCACAGTTAATGGAACATCAGTGTCAAAATCTTTTTTTATATTTCCAGCT
This sequence comes from Micrasema longulum, assembly GCF_059751315.1. Lineage (NCBI taxonomy): Eukaryota > Metazoa > Arthropoda > Insecta > Trichoptera > Brachycentridae > Micrasema > Micrasema longulum. Next base: position 111,826 of record NW_028278581.1, read on the forward strand.
ATTTTTTGTCTACACTCAAGTCGCTGACGGCGTATGGAAGAAAAGTTTAAATTATATTCAGCAGGATCACAGCCAAGGCGATTCAAAGTGGATGTGAGAACAAGAGCTGCTTTGCGATCGCTTATTTTTGCAACATCCAAGCTCGTAGTTAGTTTTTCATTAAGTAGTTTTTTTCTACCTCTTTTCTTCACACCTTCATTTTGTTTTTTACCTGCTGATGACGTTGAAGGGCCATAAAAATCATTGTCTTTGCCATGAAGGGACTCATCGTCGGATGATGAGCTAAACATATTTGATTTAGAAGTTATTGAATTGATAGATTTATTTTCTTTTGCCTTAAACAATTCGATTCTAGCTCTTTTAAGTTCTTTTTCTTCCTCCTTTTTTGACAGTTTTTTGTCAACACTACCTATTTTACCTGGACGTCCTTTTTCACGCTGTGCCAGCAAAAAAACCCTATCTTCTTGAATGCGAATCATTTCTAGAGCATTTGCATGTGCTACATCAAATAAATCATCTAGGTTATTATTCCATGTTTTTTCTTTCAGCCTTAACCCATCTGACCTTTTAGATTTATTTTCTTTATTTTTCTTTAGATTCTGCCACTCTTTAAAAAGCTTTTTAATCTTATCCTCAACATGAATTTTCTGTTGTGTTGGAATTCTAGCTTTATTCCAAATTTCCAATACATCTTTGGAAGTCGAATGAGCAGCTTTACGGATTGTTTGCTTTTCATGTTCTTTGTAATAAAAAAATACAGAAAGAGTTTCACGTTTAGAAGGCAGTTTGGTTTGATTTAATGTTTGAGAAATTTGACCTACTAGCCATATTTCCGTCTGTTTTCTTGTAGAAACTACAGGCACTTTACAATTCTCCATAAATAACAGTAATAAAACTATGGAAACCAAAAATTGAGAGTCCTAGGCCTTAATACATTAATCTGAAGTCTGTTAAAAACAGCCAAGACAAGTCATATAACCTTTCAGTCTATTAAAGGAAGGGGTTGTGTGGTTAGATTGGAGTCTTCCTGGCATAAAAATAAAGTGTTTAGTGGGATAATAATTTTTTGTAATATAAAAAATTACCACAGAAAATTAAATTGAATTTTATCATTTTTTATTAAATTTAAAGCCTGGTAGCGACCCCTAAAACTTAATGAAATCCAACAAAATTTTAGTTAACTCCATTTTACATATGAGAGATCAAAATGGGAGGGTGAACCGTTGAATTTTTTAACTTTCATTTTTAAGCATCACCCTAATGGGTATATAAAAAGAAAAATAAAAATGACGAGAAAAATAATACATAAACATATTCCCTTCTCAAAATGTTTTTCCTCTCTGTTGAAACAAATTTTAATTTTAAGAGTTTGAAGAAAAAATACTTCTCTCATCAGTCAAAGGTATTTGTATTTTAAAAAATTGACTCCTTCTTGAAATTAATTCGTTAAGTGATTTGAGGGCATTGGAAGCAAAGATAGCCACCTACAAGAAATTTATTTTTAGGTTATGATGTGATTCTGTAGTTTATCAACTTTATTTTGATAAAAATCATGAGTTGAGTTGCAAATCTAGATTAAAATCATATTTCTGATGGTTTGAAAATAGTGTTAAGCAAACATAGCTTAATCCATCAACCATTTTATTTGACCAATGACAGGCTTAAGATTTAAATTTTTGAAATGGCCGTGCCATACAAATATTAAGAAAATTTTTTGAATTCGTGTTTCTATTAAAGCTAATTTATTAGTACCTCAATGTTTAAGTTCAGTGAAAATAACATTTCTAATATGAAGACTCTCTTTGGCATTAGTCTAGCAGTTTTTGTTATTTTTCTCGAAAACACAAAACGGGAGTTTGCTTTTTTTGCTTCCAAAGCCCTCATTTGACTGCGTCGTTGCTTCACGTTGGGTGTTTTGCGAGGATTTTTTACCGAACTAAAAAAAATAATAGAATGAATTGAAATATCAAAGATAGTGAGCGAGTCCTTTGTTTTTTTATACTACGACGTCGCATACAGTACTAGGCCACAAAACAAACACAAATGGTCGGTTCGTGCACACTTTAGGAAATTCTTCAAGATCAGATGGGTCGTTTGTCACAAATAATACTTGCTTCAAAGGATCCTAAGTTGAGCCCAAAGGACACGCGGGATTATTCAACGTCACGCTTAAAATACGCTTTACATCCTACAGGATACTTTTTTTTGTCTTTGCATGAAAAATGAATGAAGAATAATAATATTTCACGTATTAAAAGAGAGGTTTTCTTTTTGTACCAATCCTTCCCTGGCCCTAAAGAAAAAAGTGAAGGGTATTATATATTTTACTGTTTGACATAGTTGTACGTGATCACGTGTTGCGAGCATGATGCGAGTGTATATTTGTAAGGATGTGTGTGTATTTATTTTCCGGGTCCAGACGGACAAAAATACAGTTACGTGTGTTAAATCTCCACCTCTAAGACTGATCTAATCCCCACATCTAAGAATTAGAATTAACATTTCATTAGCTAAAAGTGTGTTCAATTCTTTTTTTAAAGTGGAAAGCTATAAATTAAATACGTATCCAAGCAGTAACATCAATTTCAATCATGATTTAAATACTGACTGAAATACGAATAAAAAAATTTTTTTTTTGTTAATTACGTTTAAAAAAATATTCTGCAAAATGAACGCCATTTCTTTTTCATATATTTTTACATTAAAATTTTATTGATTTTTTTAATCATTCGAATAAATCCGTAGCATGTCATAACAAAATAATTTGTTTCAATCAAATTACAAATTTAAAAGCTTCATTTTAATTTATTTATCAATAGAATCACTACGCAAAGCGCCCTTGAGGTAATTTATTACGAAATGGCGCTATTTGAGTTATCTTTAATAATAATAATAAAAAATAAAATAATAATTTTAGGGTATTTTTGACTAGATGGCCTGTCCTTGGCTAAATGCCTAGATTTCCATATTCCCTTCTCAAAAATGTTTTCCCTCTCTGTTGAAATAAATTTAAATATGAATAACTCCCTAGGGATGAAATCCAGCCAGTCTGCAAGCATTTGGACATACTCAAACATTGTAGTTTTTTTGTCATTTGCGGAAACTGGTGTTTTTTTATCGTAATAGAATGTAAGATTGGTAATACTGTCTCTTGTCAAACTTTAATAATGATAAAAGCTTTTTTTTCGTATGTGCTGTCACAATACTCAAATGAATAACGGAACGCGTAACACTCGAACAAAGCTTGCAAAATCTGGAAAATTCATTAAAAATCAATGATCAATTCGCCAAACGTATAGAGCCCTACGAAAAACCATGAATCCACTGCGTGACAAGTTTGGCGACAACATTATTTTTAGAAATTTTTCTGTTGATTTTCTTTTACGCTCTGGTAATTTGACGAATTTTGTTATTTTCAAGGTTACGTTAAACTCATGGTTTATAAAAACAAACCAACAAATCTTGATGCATTGAAAGCTTATATAACACGAACCCTTTTGGAAACAATGACTAATTTGTTCGATAAAGTGGCGAAAAATTGGACCGACCGAATGCGCTACGTACGAATAATGCTAGTCGCGGAGAACATTAGTCTGATATCAATTTCAGCATAAAACGTACATTTTATTCATAAAAAGAATAATAACGAATTCAATAATATCAATGTTCGGAACGGTTCTTGGCCCTTTGTTGTTTTATATATATATATATATATATATATATATATATATATTAATGATCTTCGATTAGTTTCTTATGCAGATGATACTGCAATAATTGTACAAAGTGATACCTGAGATAATATTTTCAAAAAAGCCAATGTATGTATAGCTATTATCAAGGAGTGATTAGATCGAAATCTTCTATCACTAAATTGTAATAAAACACTGTTTATTCCATTTTACAACTCAAAATCATCTTCTCTTTTTTCTTCTCTTAATGTAAGGTTTCATAATAAATATTGTTATCTTGACATATGTAATAACTGCGAAAACACGAAGTCTGAAATGTGCATAAAATACCTGGGAGTAATCATTGACTGTCAACTTAAATAGACTAATCATCTTGAAGTAATTGTAAATAAACTAGGATATTTAACCTATGTGTTCAAACGACTAAGTATTTACGCCCAGCTAAAAACGATTACAATAGTATATTATGCAATTGTACAGTCATCGTTTTCCTATGGAATAATTGGATGGGGGGGAACTTACAACAACCATATTAAACCATTAAAAACTGTTCAAAAATATATATTAAAAATAATGCTTCACAAAAATCGCACTTTTCTCTCTTTCCAATTGTTCCAAGAAGTTAAACTTTTAGACCTAAGACAAATATATTGTTTACAATGTTTAAAATATAAATTAAAGAACCAATTTTATTTACAAGCAATTCAAATAGATCAAGTCAAAGAAGGAATCGTGTGTTAGAAATACCACATTGTAAAACAAGGCTCACACAGAGACATGCATATTTTACTGGCCCAAAAATGTTGAATTCTTTTTTTACTGATAATATTTTATTGATTCCAAACTTTCAAAATTTTCCTTCTTTTAAAAAACATGCACTATCCTGGATTCAAACTAAAGATATGAACTCTTTTTTTCTATGATTTATTTTGTTGCCCTTTAATAATAAGGAATATTTTTATGTTTTTTTGTAGTTTTTATTTCCTTTTTTAATTACTATAAAAAAAACAACATTTAATCTTTTACAGAATATTTTATTTTTTCTTTCTTATGTTACACAAAAATATTACTACTGTCCATTATTTATTAAAGGAGCAAAATTCATGAACATTTTCTTGTATACCCACGAACAGGCCATGCCTATGTGGGATTTTTTGTTGACTATTTTTACTATTAATATGTATTTCATTTCTATGTCATTATGCTTTATTTTTTTAATACTCTGTTTTATCTCTTATGTTTATTGTAAAAAAAAATTAAATTGAATCTATCAAATCGGTATGTGACTTAGGTATCCTAGAAAAAAAAAATCAAAAGTTATATCAATAGTATCACTGAATTTTTTTCTAGGATACTAGGATTCATATTACGCACAGGCAAACCATTTCAAAATACCAATAATCTTTAAAAATATGTATTTTTCTTATGTTCGTAGTTTACTTTCCCTGTCTGGTCTCCTTGTATAAAATTCATTCGTGCGTAATTGAAAGAATTCAAACAATGTTTATAAAAAACTTAAGCCGTAGACCACACATCAATTTTACAGATAACCGCCCAGCTTACACTTTTTTTAGAGTATCATTTCTGATAAAATTGATTCCAGTAATACTTGTAATCCAGTAGTAATAATAAAAAAAGTAATATTTTTTTATTAAGATTGACCCAGGAGTGTAGTTTTTTAACTAACTGAATTGTAATTTATTATATAAATAAAAGACGAGTGATATTTTGATCAACAAATTTGGAATATCCAGCGACCTGTTTCATCATTTTTGCGATATTTTTGAGACTGGTATCTTTATTAAGGAGTTTAGTGTATTTATACAAGACAGAGGTAAGAATAGAAAATTCAAAATTGTATGAACGTAAATTAAATAATATTATTTTTATCTTAAGGATCATTAACAATTTTTTTTTGGGTTAATTAATGAGTTGATTAAGTATTTTTTAAATATTATTTTAATTTTTAGTGTCCCATCCTTTGTGAGAGTGATTTCTGTCAATTATGATTTCTGAAAAACAAAGGATAAAATGTAATTAGTAGAAATATATTACAATGGGTATAGTAATGAAGAATGCACGTGTGTTATCCGTTCATTAAGTAATTCTACGTCGGCTTTATTTTTTATTACATCAACTCATTACTTAACCCGGAAAAAGTTTTGTTAATGATCCTTAAGACAATAATTTTGAGTTTTCTATCCCTACCTCTGTCTTGTATAAATACACTGAACTCCTTAATATGCCAGTACCAGTCTTGAAAATGTCGCGAAAGCGAAGAAACCGGCCACTGGATATTCCAAATTTGTGGATTAAAGTATCACTCGTCTTTTATTTATATAATAAATTACAATGAACTTCCATCAAGAATTTTCATTTACAAACTTAAATGTTTTTAACTGAATTGTAGTATCACATAATAATAACTATTGATTTTTGACGATATTTTGTGCATACGGTGGGAATGAGAAATGGTTGTGGGGACAGGTGTTGCGAGAAAAATTGAGCTAGAGTTACTCATCTGTGAATTTATCTCATTTTAAATGATTATCACGCATAACAGTATATTTTATTTTTAACAAATTTAACAATTTTTTGACGGTTGGTTGACGTCAAAATTATTATCGATTCAATTAAATTTATTTAAATCTGAACTCCTTAAAATGAACACACGCAATATAATTCGATATTTAATATAAGGTGGATGTTGTCGATCGATGGTGAAGTTTTTCGGCGGCGACTGCAATAATAAAGTACAGCATTCGTTTCCTACACTTAACTGTCAATATTTAGAGAACTTGCCTGTAGAATAATCTGTGAAGCTTAAAGACAAGCTTCATAAGCTTGGACTTGCCTCTATCTCGAGCTGTGCTTGCGGAGATGACCGTCAATCAGCCGAACACATCCTGTGACACTGTGTGCCATTGGATGAAGCCAGAGATGAGATGTTGAATGGTTTTTACTTGTGTTTGTTGTATTAGTTATGTTCGTTGTGTTACTATAGTTTTAAGTTATTCTTTTGTATATTTATATACGTTTATTTATGTTATTTTTTTGCGTTAATACATATTTTTGAATTAAAAAAACAGAGGCATTCAGGGGATCCTGAGGAGTGAGGACGACGTGTTGACCTCTGTCCACACATCCTACTCCCCCCCCTTTAATTTACATAGAATTTGTATTTCTCAGGAATATTAATAATACATTTCCTCTATGTGTAGCTGACAGATAGTTCCCCAAGACTTTATAACAGCTGCGGGTGGATGATGAGCTTAAGAATCTTACCTAAGTTGTAGAATAATGTGACATCACAGCCACACAAGAGTTAACGAAAAAAAATTAGTTGGTTCTTCTGTAATGTTAGGTACATGTCGTTTTGTAATTTTTTTCGTTCAACTGTAGATAACTAAGTTTTTTTATCTTCAATTCAACTGTATTTTAAATATTATAATACGTAAGTATATTTTATTTATAACAATTTTCCATGACAATTTGCCTGACGAAATGAAAACTATCAATGTCTATAAAATTCAAGCTAAAGGTAAAATATTTGTCTATCAACCTCCTTAATCAATAAAATGTTGCTATTTTACATTTCAGTAATATTTAAGTTTATATTTTAAAATTAGGATTTTTGTATTTAAAAAAAAGATTCTTTAATACCAAATTTATGTTCTTTTGTTAAGTAACTTAAATATCTTATTTTATAATTTTCTTAACCATGTTAAAGTATGTATGTGTGAGGGTGTGTATGTGCGTGAGGGTGAGGGTGCATTTATGTTTGCGTAAAATTATACATGCGTGCGTACGCATACGCATTTGCATGCATATGTATATTAACTTATCTATGAAAAATGTTTTGAATATCTCCATTAAAAAAAATAATATATTTGTGTATTTTGTACTTATATTATTAATATTATGATCCCACAGCAAGCACAAGAGGTTGCCTCTTTTTTGGTGTGGTATTTCGTTTCGTTTTTTGGTTTCTGTATTTTTGCATTATTATGTAATTTTTTTTGTAAAAAAATTGTTTTCTTATAAATATATCTATGTAAAAAAAATATTGAACACAGTAAAAAAAGAACTCGTAACAAAAAAATCTGTTTCTTTAGTTGAAATTTAAAATTCTACCACGCTTTAAAAATAAGAAATAAACATTAGTGTAGCAACATTTTTAATTAACTAATATAACGCTATGATTAAACTTTCATGACACTATGTAATAATGAATATTGCGCACACGTTGTACATAATTATTATGAGTTAGGTAAGACTTTCATTGTGCTGACATGGGAAAAACTGCATCATTGCACATAATGTTACAAAGGTTTTTTAAAATATAAATCGATTGCGGAACTGTGAGAAAGGTTTCTTTTCCTTACAATTGTATAATTAACATGTATCTTGCATGCTTCCTTTCCGATACTTTAATCGTTTCATTGAAATTAATTCATCCATTAATAAATAATTGGTCAAAAATATTCAATACAATGATCTTATCTCAAAATTTATATCATTACATTATATCAGATATGTTTTTATTTATATTTTTGCGGGTGTTAAATTTGTCTCCATTATCAGGCGGATGAAGAAAAAATATACTAATAATAATAACAATAATTATAGATAACTTATAAAGCACCATTTTTGTAATATAATACCTCAAGGGCACTTTACAAAGTGATTATATAAAGATGTAAATTCAATTTTATCTTTTTAATTTAAGTAAAATAATGTTCTTTGTCACCACATGCTAAGAATTTATTCAAATGATTTAGAGAACAAGCAAGTTTTAAGTTTTTTCCGAAACATCCCTCCTCTTTACGGTTTCGGACTTCTGCTGGGAGAGCATTCCATGCCGTAGGGCCTGCGACCGCAAATGCACGTTCGCCGAATTTAGTGCGCTGTTTGCGTAGAGGTATAATAACTTTTCCTTTCGACGTAGATGTAGCTGATCTAAGCGTTAGATGTCCGTCAGCCTGTTCATCTGGAATGCGAAGTTCCCTTAGATATTCTGGAGCAGAGTCGTGCAGTGACTTATTCACAAGCCAACAGAGTTTGTATTCCAGCCTCTGTGGAAAACGTAGTCAGTGCAATTCCCGAAGTAGTGGATTGATATGACTGAACTTAGATCTATGTGTGAAAGACAATTAGAACCCTGAGCGAATGTTTTCAACTCGATGGCTGCTCTCAGGTAAAAATCATGAATAAGAAAATCGAGTGGAGATAAGTTCGCCATGTTGTGTAGTAGTTTGCGTGTTCGCTTATCTTTCTTGAGGTCTTAGGACCTAGATCTTATCTAAATCTAAATCTAGATTTGAAATCTTCACGGCGGACGAAACATATTGATTTCAGAGGTTATTTGAACCCCAATATTCCAATGTTCGGACTAATCTAACATGTCGTTTAACAGATAATCGAAATACGCTTCATTTGGTTCCCAAATGCAGTACCCTATTCATCACTGGGTGTGAAAGGGGATCATAAATTTTAATAATTCATTAAGGTGAGGTACTCTCACTTTACAAAAATTGAAAAATTTGAGGAATTATGGGTTTTCAAACATAAAAGTAATCTTTATATAATATTACGATAGAGAAGAGGAACATTTTGTGATTGGCTTGTTTAAGTGGCTACTTTACATAATGAGTAACAATCACCATTCTGCCCATATTTGAAAATCTATATTTTTTTAATTTTTCATCAGTTCATCCTTGTTAGGGAAAAACAAAAATAGCGCTTTACAAATAACTATAAAAAAATGATTTTCAATAAATAAACTTAATAGATTTGTATGTAGATTTAAATTTGTATTTAAATTATCATCATTTCATGTCCGCTCCCAAGTTGGAGCATACGGTATCCACAAAGAGCTTCCATGCATCTCTATCAGCTGCCAACTCTTTTGCGTCCTTCCAAGTCAGGTTTTCGTCCCGAAGTTATGACATAAACTGCCGAAAAACAGTCAGCAGTGGACGTCCAGGACGTCAAAAACCTGATGTCTTGTACAGTAGACAAGCGTGGTTAAGGCTCTTAGGAGGCATCCGCAATATGTGGCCTAGCTAAGCGTATCACCTCCCTTTGGCGACAGTTGTCACCGGAGTTTACTGCGTCCGTTATCTTATTACTTTATTTCTCACAAAGTCAAACCACCGCGCACCAAGGATTTTTGAGCCCACGATTCGCATCCGTAGAGGAGAATGGCATTTGGTTTTCACTGGGTATATCCGATCTCCAGACTGCCTTCACACTGTTGAATGTGGCGCCTGCTATTTGTAGCCGCACTCTCAGTTCTTTTTGAAAGCTCATATTTTCCGTAACATATTCTCCCAGGTATTTGAAACTCTCGACCCTTTCGACGACTTGGTTTGACAGAGTCAGGGGATTTTAGGCATCAAGGCTTGAAGTGTTAAACAGTACGTGGGTGTTTTCAATATTGATTTTTATAAAGGAACCACCATAGTAAATATTATTTTTCAATGGATTTTTATATATCTGCAAAATTTCAATGATTTTGCGTAGGCGCTACTAAGAAAGTAAATCGTATTTCATAACGTCTATTTTCAAAACCCTTATTCCTTCTTTCTGAAAAAGGATTTGTTAAAATTGTTTTATAAGTAATACAGGCTTAGTAAAAAATAAAGTATTTATTCTTGGACTCAAATGAAAATTTATTTATTTACATTATATTTCATTCAGAACTCTTAAATATGTGGTTCTTATTGGGTTCAATTTGTTACCAAATGATCTTAGAAATGGCACCACCTAAACAAACAAGGGAATGGCTTTTCGATCTGGAGTTTAAATATGAATAAAATTAAATGTTTGTAAATATAGATCGTGGTGTAATGGTCAGCGCGTTAGCCTGCCATGCAAGAGGTCTCGGGTTCGATTCCCAACATGGTTGATGTAAAATATATATTTAAATGGGTGTTTTAACACAAGAATATTTCAAAGTCTCTGTACTGGTACCTGAAGCGTAAGACTGATCATCTTACCTTCACGTAACAAAAATGATCAAATTACGCTGCGGTTGGAGTACCAATGCAGTGCCCTATATATTTTTTTTTTTTTGCACCACAACAGGCCAGGAGGCCCAATTACAGTGGCGAATTACATTACAGAACAACCAGGCTTGAGAAAAATCACATTTTTTAATTTTTGTGTTCTCACCGGGAATCGAACCCGGAACCTTCCGTGCGTGAGTCAAGCGTCTTGACCACTACACCACGGAGGCCGCTATATGCACTTTTAGGTGCGCAAAGGGAACGATGATGATGATATAAAATAAAATTTTTAATATGTTATATAGACATGGATATTTGTATATGTGTATATATATGTTTATGTATGTTTATATTTGTCTTAAAGTTTAAAAACACCCTGTACTTATTTAGAGTAGGCGGGTAAGGTAAACAGCGTGGAGGACACCTTATTATTGTGTTTGCTATATATAAAGTGTTCCAGCATTTTCGTTAATTAAATACTGAAATACACGGTACTCTGCAAAAATATCAACAGGCAACTGTTTTATACTCAGTTTGTCAGTAGGCGCTATCTTTAATATTTATTTTGAACACTTGTATTGGACGATCAAAAAGTCTTATAATTTTTTATTTTTTTTTATTGAAAATTTATTTTTTGAGAACGTAAGTAAAGAGTTGTAAATGTTTTGTACATATAAAGTTAATTATAACATTTTTTCCTCAGTAATAAAGTAAAAACTCGTGAGGAAGTTCGTTTTACGTGAATTGTTATTTTAATATGTAGTACAAAGGTTTTACATTTTATTTTTACTATAAAGAAAAGATTTCTTAATTTAAAAAAAATACTTATGACAAAATACAAGGTTTTTAAACATTGTGTATAACATAAATTACATATTTTATTTGTACGAAATATTCCTAATCAGCAAAAGTGCTGGTATGAGGGGATATTATATATAATAACACAATAGTTTAAATAAAAAGTCACACGGGCTGTAAGAACTGTTTAATTTAGGTGTTTTTTAAGTACGTATATGTTTTGTATATTTTTTAGGTCATTAGAAAGTGAATTGTAAAAATTTATTGTTGTATACAAAAAACTGTTTCTTTTTCTGTTGGTCCTAGGTTGTTCGCAAGTTAAATTATTTGATGCTCTTGTATTTATTTATGTATGTTGTAGCTAAAATTAAGTTTAATATTTGTCTAGTTATTATATTCTAAAATATACACGATTTTCCACTGTATAGAGTTCAGACAAGGGTGGGTCTCATGTGTTTTTTTAATTTAGATTAAAATGTTTTAATATTTGCTTTTGATTTTAAGAATTCCGAAAGATTATCAAAGTTTTTTTTTTCCCAACATATGAATAGTGATTTTAAGCCGCGTTGTATCTGAGTAAAGGTAGATTATTTGGAAACCAAGAATTTGGAGAATTTTGAGAAAGACATCTACGGCCTCATGAAGGTAGGCACAGCGTGCTCACCATATAATGCACACCGCATCTGAGGACATAAGTCTCCTTGGCGGAGCTCACATACACGGAAGAATTGTTTGTTGCCGAACGGGAAAAACTGCCCGAAGAAGCTCTCTGTAATCTGGCAGCCTTAAATATTTGGAAGTTAATTATTTGAGAATAGTAAGCTCCAAATAAAGATGTCTACGTTTACATATCTTTTTTACGATGGTTTTATTGTATAAATCCTAGACATCCTCCTCATCTGGTGACCACTAAATCTTAATTCATAAATAACGCATTTATAGGATTCTTAAGTTTTGTTTATCATCATCTTTCCAAGCCCGCTCCCTAGTTGGAGCATTCTTCGAAGTCAGCGTCCCGTTGTCCTGACGCCGACAATTAGTCAGCAGTGGACGTCCAGGACGTCGAGAACCTGATGCCTTGTGAAGTTTGCAAGCGTGGTTAAGGCTTCCAGGAGGCATCCGCAGTACATGATCAAGCCAACCGTACCGCCTCCGCTTGATGACAGTTGTCATCAGTGTTTGTTTCGTCCGTTCTCTTATTACCTCATTTTTTACAAGTCAAACCACCGCACACCTAAGATTCTTCTAAGACACCTATTCACAAAACTCAGAATTTTGCCGTTTTGGGCTCAAGTGAGGTCCCGCGATTCGCACTTGTAGTGGAGAATAGGTGTTACGCCGGCTTCATATAGGCGGCATTTGGTTTTCTCTCAGTAAATATCCGATCTCCAGACCGCTTCTTTACTGTTGGATGTGGCGCCTGTAATTCCTAGCCACATTCCCATTTTTTTTAATGGTAGACGCTCATAATTTGACTTTCCTTTCTTAAAAAAGTTTTCTATGTCCGTTGAAATAAAATTTAATAATTAAATATTTAAATTTGTGTTCTGTACACTTACCATGTTATAAATTTTGCATCATTCTTCCTTTGTTTGAAAAACTCAATCATTTTAAATGTTTGAAAAATAATGTCATATTTTTTATGTCTCGCATAAAAATATTTATTCAAATGTTTTTTTATTATATCGTTTTAAGATTTTTAATTTTAATAACCCTCTTAGCCTCTATTTTAGATGCTTGTCAGCAGTAGGTGAAAAACAGAGGATTTGGAAAGAAATTACGAAAAAATACCACAACACCCAGACCAATTGAGCAAATAACTTTCTTGGATTTTTTCTTGCAACTGGCGGTAACCGAACCCGCAACGCCAGTTTCACGGTTGGCATTCTAACCAACTGCGCCACGTTGCATCAATGAATATATTATAGTACCTTTATTGATATCGTCAGCAAATTTTTTTTATTAAAAAACAAAATATAAAAAAAAATAATTGTAAATTGTTTAATATTACTTGATTTTGTTGATGTAAAAATAAAAATTTTCGTCGTCGAAATTTTAATTATTAAAAAGACGAAATACTATTTTACATCAACTTCCACTGCCTTCTTTAATAGAATTTGTGTATTGCCTTTTATAGCATTTAACATTTCTGCCTACTGTACGGTTTATATATAAATAATGCTGTTAAAAGTCCAGTAAAAATACGAAGAAAAGGTGTTTACTTAAAGCAGTTAAGAGCATTATGTTAGAAAAATATGGCATTTTGTTTCAGCTCGACTTTTGTCGAACGTTGAATCGAGAATGTGCCTAATCAAATGTGTATTCGGAGAACATAGCCAACGTGCGTTTTTGTTGTTAAGAACAATATTGTTACGAGTATAACGACCGAATAAATTATTAATAATATTTACAAATAAAAAAATAAAAAAAATAATAAAAATAAAAAAAAACAATATTAATTGTAGGTATGTGGAATAACTGAGGTGAAAGTACATAATGTGGACTGGCATTTATATAAGAATGGACACTGCGCACGCTAAAACATAAACAAATAATTTCTTAAATATGCAGGTATGTTAATGTGTTGGTAAAATCGCAAGGTTGAATGGTTCATTTCATTTGGCGACCATAGCAACTTGTGATTGTTTACAGAAAAATACGGTGACCATGTCTGAAGCCAAATATTGTTCCATTATTTGATGATCTCACCGAAAAATTGCTATATTTTTTAACGTGTCTGATTACGTAATAAATACTTTTCATTGTAGTATTATTTAATAATATGTATGCTTCCACTTTCTATAATGTTGTATTCCAACCCAACACGGGGCTTTTGGCCTTATAAAAATATGAATACGTTGTTTTTTTGTAACATGTATCTTTATACGAATAAATAAATGAATTACGAAAATGAAAACATCTGATGTGATTTAATATTTGATTTATTTTGCATATTTTTTTAACCTCTTAATTTTCTATATTTTAACATGTAAATACATATCACTGGAATATTACGTAAGTATGAAATATTGCTTATTATACATTTTGAAGGAGAGCGACTTTAATGATTGGTTGCCTATGAAAAATCTAAATTTGGATTGACAAGCCTTATTCTAGTGTCAGAAGATGCACAAAAATTTCGTTTCTTGTGATTTTTTAAAACATATTTTTTAACGTATTGTGCCATCTAAAACAATAACGGCAACACAATGCGTTTATGCTTATATTTAAAATATCATATTTATCCACATTTCAATGAACATGACATACCATCTTAAGACATAGAGTTATGGTTGACAAAACGAAATATGTTTGACATATCGGGATCCAAAACAAGATGTGTTTGACATATTATAGTAAATTGCCAACCATTGCTCCATTTCTTAAGATATTATGTCACGTCTGTTGGCATGCCACGTTTGTTGGTATCTTAATTTGCCATTTTTGGAAACAAAAAAATAGATATATTATAAAATGCTTATATTCTTTAACCCTATCAAATGAAGACATACCATATTTTGCTACATTTAAGATCTCATCGAGAAAAATCAGGTATCTTTAAAAAGTGACAAATATTATCATACTCAGACATCTTTCCACTGAATATTATACCAACTAATCATTGAAAAATTTATGTTATTTTCATAAAAAAGATCTGTGAATCGAACTATTTTGTTTTAATGTTCAGAGGCGAACTAAAATTAAGGCTAAGAAGATAAAGAGAAGTGTAAATTATGATAACAAAATATAGATGCGCTTTTCACAGTAAGCAATTCAAATTAAGAGAGCTTTTAAGCTGCAAGATCAGATGAGACACTTATTGTACAGCACCCTTTAAAGGATTTTCACTTAAATGACTCTAAATCAATTGTTTATAAAACAACGAAAAAAGACACCGGTTTGAAATAAAATACTTGTCAAAAATTGAGAAGGTACAAATTCCACTGGAAAATATACAAAAATTTGACATAACATTAACCAAAAACACTGACACACAAATATGTGAACTGGTAATTTTCTCAAATTGAACGGTTTGGGTAGGTATGAAGAAATTGCCTTAAGGAAATATGCCCGCCCTTATATGTATATAAATAAAACAAAACAAATACGATTACAGGAAACAACAACACTATCACATTAGAAAAATAAAAACAAACGTTAAACAGTTAAAAATACTATAAAATGGACTTAAACACTACAATAACTTACCATTACTTAAAATTACACTAGAGACAAATTAAAAATCAACCTGAAAAAGTACATGATGACTACGCTAAATAGACGAAACATAACATGACTCGACCTTATAAAATATCATACATTTATAACCCTAACAGGTTTTTAAAAATAGTAAAAAAAAAATAAAATAAGAAATAACACCCTTAGCATCAACTATAGAAGCTGTTTAGCGAGTGAGAGAAGATATGGAGGGAATGGAAGAAAAAAACAATAAAAAAGAAAAAAAAACATCTCTTATCTCTTCATCGATTCCTCCTCCTTTTCTCTTCTTCAGGGGAAAAAGGGCTTCCCATCACATAATAGTATTGATTAAAGGTCATTTATATAGAAATACATCAATTTCTATTTTTATATATCCTTAACTTTTTTTATCTTTATTTTCTATTGAATATGTTTTAATTTGAATTATAAAAATAAAAGTTTAATTTTATTGGTAAGTCGGAAGAAATTGTCATTTGACAATAAGCACGCTAACGTACAATTAAAATTATGTCCAAAAAGTTGTAAAATGAAAAATAAAAAATAAAAAATACCTAAAGGCGTAATTTGTTTATAAAAAAATTATTTATTTTTTTGCACCAAAACGTGATAGGAGGCCAAGTTATAGTGGTAAATTACGGCACAGAACACCCAGGCTTGAGAAAAATCATATTAATATTTTTTTTGTGTGAGTAGGCGTCTGAATTACTACACCGCGGAGGCCGCCTTTTTTCTTTTTCACATTTTTTTTCATTTATTAAAGATATTTTAAAAGAGGTATATAAAATTGTTGTAACAAGAGGGTTTGTAGCCATCCTGTATTCGTGGAAACACCTACTTGAGTTGAGGGAGGGGTGTTGTAATGTCTTTCTGAGAAATGACGTTCGTTAAGTACCAGAACATTCCTTTGATATACAATTGAGTGTTAATTTACCAACAACAGGTAGGATAAACAAAGGCCTCTCGTGGATCCGGAAATATCAAGATCCGAAATTCAGTCAAAACAGATGCAAAAACAACACAGCATTTTGCTTATGTCCAAATTTATGTAGATAAGAAGGCACCTTGCATTTAAAATCAATGTGAGCTTAGGTAAGGTTAGCATTTTTATGTTATTTTCATATTATTTTGAATGCAAACTGATGTACAGGTTAAATAAATATTCATAATAACCATAAAAAAATGAGTACATGGTAGGGTCTGCTATCCAATAATATTCACTAAATTATATTACAATAAAGCGACGACAGTTGAAACTATATACATAATACTTCATTTAAATTATTAATTGACAATTCTTGATGGAATTCCATTGTAATGATGTAATAACTTATATTTACATATAAGTCATTAATTTAAAAAATACTTGGTACACTTCCACTTATTTATTTTGACCAATTAGCGCTTTCACCCTCTAATGGGCATCTTCAAACTGGTGAATATTATACAGTGTAAGGGTTATTTATATAAAACTAAATAATACTATCTTAAGTGTAGGTACATTTAAAAATAAGTTGAAAAAAATTCAATATGAAATATTTCAATGGAACAGAGTGAGACAAATTATTGAAACATGTGTTGGCGGTATTAATTCGCCTGAGAAACACCTATTTTCCTTTTTGGATACGAATCCTGGCAAAATACTGGGTTTCAAGAATAGGTTTTTCAGAAGAATTTAGAGTGTTTTGTGGTTTGACTTTGTAAGGATTGAAGTTATAAGAGAGCGGAAACAGCAAACTCCGGTAAAAAAAATTATCAAGCGGAACCGATACGGTTGGCTGGGCTATATACTGCAACTACTTTCTGAGAGCCTTAACCACGGCTTGCCGACTTTACAATCCATCAGGATCTTGACGTCCTGCACGTCCACTGCTGACTGTTCGTTGGCAGTTCATGTCATAACTATGGGACGCGAATCTGACCTTAGAGGATGCATACGAGCTGGTAGCCAACAGAGATGACAGGAGGATCTTTGTGGACGCCATATGCTCCAATTTGCTTACAGACATGGAATGATGATGATAATGAGGGTTTTAAGGATACATATGGTAATAATTTTGACTTTTGGTAAATATTTAGAGCATTAATTTTGTGGTCAAACATTTCAATAAATGTTGTCAAATATTTGTAATTTTTTTGTATCTAGGCGAATGAAAAACACCGTTTTGTGTGAGAAAAAGAACCAAATCCGTGGATGAGTGTTTTCGACTTGATGTCCATTTAGATAAAAATGCGCCACTGCATTGTGGAGTGGTCGAAAAAAAAATGGCAAAAAAAAATGATTTTAAAGGTTGTTGAAACTGCAAAATTTCATTGTTTCTGAACCGGCATCTGCAGTGTAAGACTGATCACCTTAACAGCTGATTGTAATACGCTGTATTCTGCTTACAAATGCAGTGCTTTATGCACCATTGGGTGCGAAGAAGGGGACTACGATGATGATGAAATATTTGTATGTTACAGTATGCGTACCGGTTTTAATACGTTCCATGTTAGTGTAATTAATTTTTTCTGACAAAAAAGGTACGTTGTCTCGAAACCAGTAATCATAGAAAACTAGGTAAGTGTTAAACTGTTAGTTATAGTTATGTTATAGTTATTTACAAATATTTACCTTTATTTATTTCTAAGAGATTGTCCAAGTAAAAATATACAGAATTTTTTTAAATATTTTTTCTCAAAAAAGCAAATGACGTCATTTTTGTAAAATTAATATCCAAGCAGTTATTATTTTAAAGGTTACGGACCTTTAAAACCACAAAAGATCTTATTACAAAAATAATAGCTTTCAGAAATAGCCGACAACTTTATATCAGCTAATGAAACACTTCTTAGAATTATAAATTGTATTTTAATTTGTAATTTAAAATTATTGTTTAAAGTGAATGACCTAAGCAACGAGTGATTTTAAGTCCCAACAGAGATTATTCTACCCGAACGTGGGCTTGGCTGCTACTAGCTTGGAAAAAGACTTTTCATTCATAAGTAGGTAGATAAATACTTGTTAATGATTGTATTCTAAAACATAAAATAATCATTTTTTAAATAAAAAAATGTTTTTGCAAATGTCAAGATCTGCTCTCTTATTAACAGAGTTGCACTTTATTTAGGATTGCGATTTTCAAAAAATTATTGAATGTCTGTTAATTTTATTTAAGTATTACCAAAAATCCATTAAAGAGAAGTAAATGGGTAGAAATTATTAGGAATTTGAGTAAATAATTGTCTCGATGAACTCGATAACTACTGGACCGATTTACGTGCGGTTTTCAGATAAATATTCATCTTTGCTACGAAAAAGTTTAAAGCTCATAAAACCTTCAATTTATTAAGTACAAAAAAAGTTGGGACTGTAAACGTTTTTTTATTCATCACCAGGGTTGCATTTGCTGAAAATGCGTACAAAAAAAATTGAAGGATGTTATTTTTTTGTGTAAAAAAGGTTGTTTTTGAATGTTTACAGACAGCATTTGTTTTTTTACGGATCCCAATCAGATTAATTAATTGAATCCCTTATAAATACTGCCCATTTATTTCTTTTAACTGGATTTTTGGTTTTACTAAAAAATATAAATTGATATTCTATACATTTTTGAAAATCGCATTCTTGACTCAAGTGCATCCCTGAGCAGAGTTTGACATTTGCTAAAAGAATTCTTTATTTGAAAATAATTTATTATTTTAGGTTTTGTAATTCAAACATTAACAAGTACTTTAGGTACCTACTTAAATTAAATATTTGAATATCTATAATTTTTAGATTTGGAATTCAATTATAACAAAGTACCTTTTTACCAATGAAAAGGTACAACATCTTTTTTACGTTTATCCGAACGGTTTTTACTAAAGATTTTTAAGTTAAGTTTTGTATGTAAATTTAATTATGTTTAATCTTAGGAAACGCAGAACGATTTTTCTTCATACAAACGTATTCACGTATTTTCTCTTTGAATTATGGCTTTAGAGAACTGTTTTTTTTCAATCACAACAACAACAAACTATCACACCCCGTAACTGTAGGGAGAGATGATAGAACTCTACATTACTCTATATTTGCATTCAAACTCTCTTCCCTACATGCATAGATTTTCTCATACACGCGCGCCGATTAATCTGACTTTTGCCATGTCTATCTTCAAGTATTTGTTAGATTTGGTCATGTTATGTCTTTCTCGGTCTTCTTCTTTTTTTTGCATCCATAAACATTCCTATTGTAAATATTTTTAGCCATTATTTCATTGTCCATTCGCTCTACATGTCCAAACTAGCGGAGAGCTCTTTTTTACACATTTTTGATATTAACCATTGGCGTGCCCCTATTTTATTTTGTTTTTTAAAAAAATGTTTTTTATGAGAACTAGAACCATCAAACCCGTTAAAAGCACAGTTTTATCTGCTGTCTTCGGGCGCACGGCGCACGGTGTACAAATATAACTCTTTTTGAAAAACGCAAAACATACCGACACAGAAAATAAAAAATAACAAAATCGGTTCAGCTTTGAGGTGCGGAAAACGATACAGCGAAACGTCGATTTAATCTATTTTAACAAAACGTCTAACACGCAGTTGTCTTTTTCACACAGTATTGGGGAGGCATCTGTAAAACAGTGACATGAAAACAATGTTCTAACACCTATTTATAAAAATTCTCTGTCCCCACAATTTATCTAAACCGAAACACAAAAATAATAATCTATACATACATATCTAATTTGGACTAAATTCAAAAATTGATATCAAACTTTCTATTGTGTCCATTTAATCTATTTACCAAAAACTCAAATCTAGCAAAAGCAAAGCATTGCCGGGTCCAGCTCCTTACATATAAAAGCAAAACAATAAAGAACACAAATTCTTCGATAAATTTTGACTTTCGAAAGTTCCATTTCTGCGTTTCGTTTGAAGTTATGAGCGAGAAATTTGAACTCCTTTCACTTTCACTCAAAGCGTTTTTACTCGTTCCGTTGGAAACTGAGAATGACAAAATATGAACAGACGATGATGATCCTGATTTATCATGATAATAAGTCTCAAATTCCTGTGCTTGAGTACGGCCGTTTTCACAACACAACGAAAACCCAACCAGCCCGATAAAAAAAAACATATTGAATTGATAAACAGTATACATATATATAAGTATTTCATTATTTGATAGGCAGGTAAACACACAAACCAGTACTTTATTGTGGATAACTTATATAGCGCCATTTTCGTAATAAAATACCTCAAGGGCGCTTTACATGGTGATTCTATTGTTAAGTTAATTTAATTGAAGCTTTTAAATTTGTAATTTAATTAAAATAAATTATTTTGTTGTCACGTGCTACGGATTTATTCAAATGATTTAGAGAACAAGTGGGTTTTAAGTTTTTTCCGAAACATCACTTCACTTTCACAGCCTCGCACCTCTGCTGGGAGAGCATTCCATGCCATAGGGCCTGCGACCGCAAATGCGCGCTCACCAAATTTAGTGCGCTGTTTGCGTAGAGGTATAATAACTTTTCCTCTCGCCGTAGACGTAGCTGATCTAAGCGTGAGACGCCTGTCAGCTAGTTCATCTGGAATGCATAGTTCCCTTAGATATTCCGGAGCCGAGTTGTTCAGTGACTTATACATAAGCCAACAGAGTTTGTATTCGACCCTCTGTGGAAAACGTAGCCAGTGTAGTTCCCGAAGTAGTGGAGTGATATGACTGAACTTAGAGATTCCAAAAATAAATCTCGCTGCAGCATTCAATACAGATTGTAGGCGAGTCATTTTGTTCATTGGTAGACCTGCATAGATACCATTACAATAATCGACTGTAGACACTACAAACGCGTTTATTAATTGACGGGCGGCATCAACCGGCAAATTTTTGCGTATGCATTTAATTTTTCTCAGCTGGTAGAAGCATGAACTTATCGTTCTACTAATTTGAGCGTCAAGAGATAGGTCAGAATTGAGTTAAACTCCCAGTAGTTTAACGGTGGGTAAAACGGTACTCCCTACATTGGGTAGAGCCGTATCCTGGATCAAATTCTGTCGTCTGGCTGAAGCCGCCCACAGTTGTTCAGTTTTTGATGGGTTTAATGTTAGTCTATTTTCAGCCATCCAGTTTCCTATTTTCTTGATGCATCCATCAATTAAATTGACAAGCACACTTCTCTCGTCTGGTTTGCAATAAAAATAAATCTGCGTATCATCTGCATAGCAGTGCGACCACAATCCACATTCTTTGATAATGTTCTCTATATCTTTAGTGTAAAGGAGATAGAGAAGTGGTCCGAGTACTGACCCTTGAGGCACTCCTGTAGACACCCGAAAGTTGGTTGAGCTTTTACCCTGGAACACAACTGCATATTCTCTTTTATTAAAATATGAGCTGAACCACATATGTGCCTGATCACGGATACCATAAGTTTTCTCCAGACGTTCAAGCAAAATATTATGGTCTACAGTATCAAATGCAGCACTCATGTCCAGAAGAGCCATCAACACCAGATTACCAGAGTCCACCGCCGTTAAAATGTCAGACAGTACTCTTATCACTCCCGTCTCCGTGGAATGAAAACGTCGGTATGCCGATTGCCTTACCGAAAATAAAGAATTCCGCTCGACATAGTTAACGAGCCTGTGAGAAACTATTTTTTCTAGTATTTTTGATACGATGGAAAGATTTGAAATAGGGCGAAAACTGGAACGTCATAAGGCCGACTAATGCACACTTAACTTCTTTTGGCATAATTTTTCCTCACGAGTAGAAACTAAGGAATCAAAACGAAAAAATAAAATATCACCCACCCTTATTTTACCGGGCCGAGTGGATTGGCACAATATATGTGAAATCGGCCTATGCGCGGAAGATGCAATGAATCATTTTTGGAGCATCAATATTAAAAATGAACAGGCTCTTAATTTGAAATAATAATTTTCCGTAAAGGTATGCATAACGCCTTGTTAATAAAATTCTGGCAATCGGTTGAACATGAACAAAATGTTTTTTTATAATTTTTTTAAAAAGTAATATATTTAATAAATGGTAAGGTTTTTTTTATCTCTACAAATCTACTTCTATACATCTTGTAAATGTTGTAACTGTATTTCTCCAAAAAAGAGACTAACTCTTGTGAGATTGACTTACACTGTTATAGTTATTTATTTATTAGAATTTATATAATTTTGAGTCTACGAATAAATGAGAAAAAAAAATTAGGATATAAAAGAAAAAACAAAAAATGATAGTACATTCATGCCAATTAAAATTGAAAGCAGTTTTTACACTTCTTCAAAAAAAATAAATATTTCATTAGTTCATTGGGGAGATTATTGTAATTTTCGACACCTTCGAAGACAAAGCTATTTTGACCATGACTTGTGTGGAATATACCGATGTTAATATTTTTTTGGTATCTGAGTAACTTATTTATTTCAAATTATTTTACTTTTTCTTTATAAATTTGTGCAATGGAATTTATTTTATAAATAGCAGGGACGAACCGTGTATAGAAGTGATTATGCGAAGCTTACCATTATATTTGACTAACCATAATAATGTTTTATTTTCAGAAAACCATATAAATAATTGATATTTATTTAAAATTATTTCCACCATTTGTATTTTTATCCTAATATAAATATAAATTCTAATAAAGCACGCCCAGCGCCTGCGGTGAGCCAAGAAACTAGCCGATTATTCCAGCTTATTTTTTTATACAAATAAGTATACTATATTTGGAATGTCTTTTCTTCTTCTAGTACGGGTTTTTTCTCCTAGATTAAACTTGCAGATTACACAAATTATTTGAAGATTTTCGATTTGGAAAACAGTATTTCAAACATCGTTTCTTAAAGACTATTCTTCTTTGAGATGGTACTTTTGACATAAGACCATAATTACTTTCATGCGTCATATTGCAGGACATATAGCGCTCCACGCGGCCATTCTTAGCACTATTAATTACTAGAACAATGCGGCCAATTGACATTTCAATTGAACATCTAATATCGGCTGAATTCATAGTAGTATTTTTTATTTATGTTTTAAAGTAATGGGTCATATATCTTTGTAATATAATATATCACGAAGTTACATCGTTTGAGTTGATTTCATGGATGAGTGTTGTTGTATTACACAGAACCACAGAAAAATATCGATTTATAGTATATATTATATTATATGCCTCCTATGTAGGAACAAATAAATGATGTTTTTTTTATAGCTTACCTGAAAATAAAATCACCATTCGCCACTGATAAATAGTGTCTACTATGTGAACTTAAAATAACTTTTGTAGAATTTCCGTATTGACTGTTGAGGGTTGCTTTAAAATCACTTTAAAAATTCAGTTTTGTACTATTTTGAGAAGGTTTAATATATTTGCATATGAACTACTCCATCCAACAGACTAGTTTACTAATATGATCTTTAATAAATATTCTCCTCCGATGAATGTTGGATGTCATGAGAGCATTTTTTACTTTGCTGGCAGTTGCCCCAAATAAGGACTGAGTTCTGCAATGGAGCCAGTCTTCAGAAGTTCTTCAGCTAAGAGATGCGCCTTCTTCCTGAACTGCACTTCCTTCAAACTTTATATATAGAATGATTCATTTTGAACATGCTAGATTTTTTTCATCTTTTCGTAAAAAAAAGTTTAGTTCAATTATTATGGCGTTTTCCGCAAAATGATATTTATTTTATTTTATTATTATAAACGGCAAATCTGCCTTTTACAACAATTTATAATACTAACACCATACACATATACACACACCCTCACACACCCTAAATATATATAGTCACCCTAATTAACATGTACAACAATAATAAAACGGATACACTCAATAAGAGTACGCATTGTTTTTTATTTATGTTATTTTATTGTGACTATTATTACTATAATTTATTGATATACATTTAAAAAAAAATATTACTACTACCAGACTTCATTAATAATCTTGTAAAATTATATTCGATTGTACGAATTGCATCTATCTTAAATTAAATTTTATTAAAATTAATACTATTTAAATTTCAATAACTGCTTTAATAACAAATAATGAAACCTTAATTTTGGTCTACATACATAATTATTAATTTTTATTTTGTGACTATTGGTGTTCACATATAATTGGTGAAAGATGTTTAGCGTTATAATTTTTTATTTTATAAATTCTATTTATATTGTGATATCTTTTATTTTTTGTGAACTGAAAATAAATAACAAAACATATTTGTCATTCTATTTAAAAAAAAAAAAACATAAATTTCCTTGCACCCAAGATTTATAAAAAAAATTAGCCTAAAAATTATACAACATAGTCAGTAGAAAGTTTTATCAATTTAAGAATAAATGAAAAAACAAATCAAATAATAAAATATTTTAAAGTAATATAACAAGAAAGTCGTTAGTACTGTTTCATACAGCTGGGCAAAGTGAACAACAAATTGTATATATTATGAAATGTATAAATTAAAAAATATAATAACCATTCACCGTCTTTGAAAATGTTCAAAAGGTTTGTTCTATAGAAATAATACCTTACACTAATTATATCCGATACGTGGGAATAACTATTGCCGAGTTCATGAAATCTGTTCAACACGGCATCACAAGTATACACTGTTCGTGAATTGTTGCTTCAAAATGGTGGCAATTGTCTAATAATAATAATGTTTTGATAATTTATATAGCGCCATTTTTATGAAAATCACCTCAAGGGCGCTGTACAATAAATAAATATCCCAACACGTCTTGCAGCTACAGAGCGCATGGACGGTTGGGATTTTAGTCATTCTTCTTCTAGTCATTCTTCATTCTAGTCATTCTTCATTCTAGTCATTCTTTCAGGTACCCTGAAGTTGATGAGAGATAATAGTTCAGGGCAATCCCATATTGAATTTACAATTTTAAATAAATTAAAGAGGTCTATAATTTTTCGGAAAACGCGAAAGACCGAGAAAGACATGGCACGATCAAGTCCATCAAATACTTAAAGATGAACATATCAGGAGGAGGAACAATCGACGTGCGTGCATGAGAAGATGTATGAATGTAGAGGAAGCGAGGTATGTATGCAAAATATATAGTGATATGGCATTCTATTTTCTCTGAAACGGCATGATGGTTTTTTGTTTGTAAAATGAATTATTGTGTACATCAGGATCTCAAAAAATGACAAAATATAAAGTATTCAACAATGTTTGAGTATGTCTAAATGCTTGCAGACTGGCTGGATTTTCTCCCTAGAGAGTTGTTCATATTTGAATTTATTTCAACAGAGAGGGAAAAAAAGGGAAATTTCCATTTTTTTCCTTCAATCCATCCAGTCTGCAAGCGTTTAGACATACTCAAACATTGTTGAATTAACCACCTGGTAGATGAAGAAGTATAAAAATTGGAAAATTGTTTCCAGGCGTTCAAAAGCGCGTGCGAAAGTCAAAAATATGATGTCTTAAAGAATGATAAAATTGTTCATATATTTGCAGTTTTCGATTCAAATTTTATGTTATCGTTTTGTTGCTCAAAACTACTTATGTTATTTTATTGTAAAATTGTAACGTATTTTCGACTGATGTAATCATGTTTTAATAGAAGGTCCACAATCAACAAACAAACAGTGATGTTATTTTATCTTTCTTGATTCATAGGTTAGGTAGACAATTAGCCAGGAACATACCTAAAAATGCTTTTTCTTACTACAAAGGCGGAGTTCAGACGTGGTTTTATAATCTTAAACCGCTTGTTAAAGTTCTACAGTGCTCTAGTCTGTTAGTTTTCTCGAAAATAAGCCTATTACCATTTTAGAGTGAGTTTCCTACCTCAAGTCTTGGTTATTTGACATTTTGTTTGCTTGGTGGTCCAAAATTCAGCTGTATTTAGATAACCTACGAGACGTAATCGTCAACAAAATGTATAAGAATTAGTTGAGTCAACCTTAATTATTTTTTGGGTGGGAGTTTCTAAGTTTTTTAGAAGGCTTATATTTACTGATAGTCTACCCACCACATGAGTAGGCAAAAAAAAAAAACAAAAATGAATAAAACTTGGCAAACTAAAAATGAACATACAAGGTAAAAAAACTTAAGAACGAAAATGATCAAAAAAATATTACAAATATAAAAAATTCGAATCTGAAGAAAAATAAATAACTTATTTTATAAATAACAATGAACTTGAACCAATCCTTGGAACATTTCTGGAACAGACTTTTTTCTGTGACATTTGGTCTTTATCTCCATTATTTTTTTATTTTTATTTATTTACAATTTTAAAAAACTCGTTAGGGTTACATTAGAAATTTAATATTGTCTAGTCATTTTATGTCTCGTCTAGTCTAACTAGTTCAGTCATCATGTGCTTTTTCAGATGGATTTTAAATTTGTCTCCAGTAAAAGTTTTCAAGTAATAAGGTAGGTCGTTGTAGTGTTTAAGTCCATTATGTAGTATTTTTGACTGTCCTGTGTTTGTCTTTGCTTTTTCAATATGAAAGTGTTATTGTTGTCTGGTGTTATCAGCATTTTTGACTAATATTATGTCATCGTCTTGTATGTTTCCCAGTGTTATTTTGTGCACAACTTTTAAGGTCTCAATTTTAGTCAAGTAGTTTACGTCAAACTGGTGTGTTTTTTTGTACAGTTCAGTCGTAGAGGTCAGATAGGGTAGGTTATATGTTAGTTTAAGAATTTTATTTTGTTGTCTTTATAGTCGCAAAACGTTGTCTTTTCGTACTATTTTTCGTCTTTGCGAACAGGAATATGTCGCAGAGGGCTAATTTTGGTCAATATGATGGCTGCGGCATCAATTTTGCCTGGTTTTTTCTCAAAAAGTCGAGAAACATAAGCGGGTGACCGTCATTTTCACTCTAGAATAATCTTTAAAAATTCATACCAAAATGCGTCTTACTAGTTTGTCATTCAAAAACCAACTACATTTCCAAAATAGCTGATAATAATTGACAGATTAATTATAAACACGCTTACCAATGTCGAATAAAAATAAATAAACATTTAATCTTTGAAAACGTCATTCAGACTTAAAAGATAAAGATTTTTTCGCTTCAATTTACCTTTGTATTAAAATTAATAAGCAAATAAAAAAAAACTTTATTTCTACGAGATTTTCCTCAAGCGTTAATTTTCTTCCAATCATTACTTATCTCATTACGACGAAAATAATAATTATGATTTTAATTAATGGCTTTAGATATCTTTTGAGGATGTTGACTAGGTAATTCAAAATAAAATAATTGAGCTAAAACATAATATTTAATGTTTTAAATACGTTTAAATATTTTCAGTCAATTACTGGATTACATTCTAAAGACTGATCAAAATTGACATATTATTCAGTAAATATAGGAAAAAATTCTCGAGAAGGGATATCGCAGTTTAATAATTTACAGGGTACACCTGTCATTGACTGCTTTAAGCCACTATAATATGTAAAACAAACTAAATAAACCGTCACGCTCTTCCGTAGAGGTAGGCAGAGAAGATATAATGCAACTTTTGTATTTGCATACATAATTTACTTCCTATACATTTCCACATCGTTACATGCCCCCACGACGATTATTCCTACTTTAAACTAGTCTATATTCGAGTATTTTTTAAATTTGGTTATACTTAGTTTTTTTCTGTCTTCGTTTTCCGCATACAATAATATATGTACAAATTATTTTTAGTGAATACCCTCGTAAAAAGGCTTTTGTTTTTCGTTTGAAAAAACTTGTCGACCTCGTGGTGTAGTGGTCAGCGCGTTTGCCTACCATGGAAGAGGTCTCTGGGTTGACACTCGACATGGTTGACACTTAATATTTATTTAAAAAGGTTAACAAATTACAACAAGGATGGAGAATACCTTAAATAAGGGAATATGGAAGTTTAGGCATTAACAGGGCTTATGACCTGTCATTGGCTGGTTTAAGTGGCCACTTTACACACTGTGTAACATTCACAGTTCTGCCTATATTTGAATATCTTTATTCCTTCAATTCTTTCATCTGTTGATGTTTGTGAAATTAAAGAGCTGAAACCTTTATTTATGCGAGTGAGATTAATCTAATTGAATTATTTCACCTACATACTAGGCAACGCCTGAAAATGTTATTTTTTCAATTTCTATACTTCTTCATGGACCAGGTAATTTATCAAAAATATTTTGAGTTTGTCCAAATTTTTTTAGACAAGGACTGGATGCAACTCCCTGGGGAGCTGTTTACATTAACATATTATAACAGAGATGAAGAACATTTAAGAGAAGGTAATATAGAAGTCTAGGCATCTACAGGGCTTATGACCTCTCAATGGCTGGTTTAAGTGGCCACTTTACACACTGTGTAACATTCACCATTCTGCCTATATTCGAATATCTATATTCCTTCAATTCTTTCATCTGTTGATGTTGGTGAAGTTAAAGAGCTGAAACCTTTATTTATGCGGGTGAGATTCATCTATTCATCTTTTTTAAAGTAAATTGTTAGATTCATATTTTTTTAAGTAAATTGTTCCACTTTCAGCCCCTCGTTGGACTGTGGAAAAAGCTGATGATGACGAAGATACCCGAACGTAAGTTCGGGTAGATGACTCAACTAAAAGCCCCCACCAGCGTTCCCCAAACCTTGGTTTCAGTAATAAAGTCCCCCAGCACCACCTGCAACTGGTAATCATTTCACCAGAGCACCTCAAAATGTGGATCTAGAACCCCGCCGTTCGAACATTATTATTTTTTCGTAATATATTAACGTACATTTTTAACGTAATATTTGTACCTTAGAGGATAAAACACGAGAGTCTACTTTTTGCCGTTTTGGAGTTGACAATCCAGAAATTAACGCAATTGGCTATTTTATACTTGAATAAAAAACTGAAGTCCACTTTTGTCGTAAAAATGCATTTTTATGTTGAAATTTAAATCTAAAGTCTTATGTGTTTTCATGCAAAAAACATAAAAAGTCAAACATAGATACGCAATTTAAATATTGTGAATATACTGGCAAAAAACTTTAACTCTGAAATCCCTGTTTTGAGAATTTAAGCATTTAAGTTTTGTTCCAATTTTACTATTTTACATCTTATTTAAATATTGTATGATGTTAAATGCTCATTTAAGAACATGTTTTTTATTTTCCCGTTTTTTAATTTTATATTAAGTAAAAATAAAGTTGTTTCATGCTTTTAGCGTGAATAAAATACCTGGTATACGATTTAACCTTAAATTTATTTTTAAAACTACAGATATATAAAATTCAACATTATTTTGCCAGTTTGTAGAGCGTTTAAAACTTTACAAAACTGCATTATTAAGTCAAATCCGCTTATTTTCAAAGTTACGTTTTTTGCCAGTATACCTACAATATGTACTTTTATTATAAAAAAATATATATTATAAATTGAAAATTCAAAAAACTTTCTTAATATTTGTGTGGCATGGCTATTTTGAAAATTTAAATCTTAAGCCTGTCTTCGGTCGAATAAAATGTCCGATGGATATTGCTATGTTTGCTTAACACTATTTTCAAACCATCAGAAGTATGATTTTAATCTACATTTGCAACTCAACTCATGATTTTTATAAAAATAAAGTTGATAAACTACAGAATGACATCATACCCCTGCAATTTTATCACTGATTAATTTAAATGTACCGAAAAGGACAATTCGGCAAACCTACCAATACTGTGGCAACAATACGTCGACATCATATGGTAAAAATGCAGTCATAAATAGACTGCACACTCTAGGCAATAACTCTTCTCCTGTATTTTATTGGTAAAAGTTCTAGATAACTATTTGTTACAATTGTTAAAAATTGTTTTTACTTCTTTATTAGTGTTTTTTTTTCTTTTTTTGTTTCTTTTCTTGAATTTATTTATAAGTTCAAAATATTTCTCATCATCATTTTTTTCTTATATAATTATATATTTTAAAACATAAACATATACTATTTGCCTAAGTATTAGTTTTAAAATTATAATACTACATTTTTTTAAAAAAAATTATTTAATGTTATTCAAAATTGTTTTCTTGGTTATTTTTTTAACTGGTTCAAAGTTTTTCTCATATGAAAATATCATGTTATATCGATAATTCTATAATTGGTAATATTAAATTTTTAAAAAATAGTTCATCTTTTTTAGACTTTCTTAATTTGTTTATCAATATAATCGTTTCAAATGCTCTGTTTTACTTATAATTATGTTTACATGTATGTTTATTTAATTGTATTCGTAACAAATATGTAAAAGGCACTGAGAGTCGTTTATTTCAATGAAATAAAGTAAAAATAACAAAAAAAAAAATTAATAATCTGTGCTTCCAATGGCCTTAAATATTCTGACAAGAGACTTATATATCACAATACACACTAATTAACCGTATGTGGACTAGTGTGACAGTAAAATCGTATGTAGACTAGTGTGACATCACGACCAGACGAAAGTTAAAAACGAACTTGCGTATAATTTATGGACTCACGTTACAGTTTGAGAAACGCAGGCGCGGCCAACTCCGGAACTTCATCCATATAAATTTAACTGCCCGAAACTAAAGTAAATCCTACCTGTGGATGTGTGTGTTGAACGCTGAAATGCTTTCCTGAAACGCCTAATGATTCCGTTTTCAGCCGGCAATATCGGATATGTGCAGGACTTACGATCCCCGATTCGGGAGCAAATAAAGCCATTAGAGGGGTAATGAGATACTGAAAACAATTCCTATTTGTTCAATATAATCGCGACTTAGGTGTTATTATTAATACGAAGCTAATGTTTAATATTCATATTGAATCAGTCCTAAAAAAACATATAAAGTGGTCGGACTTATTATGCGTGTATCGAAGCCATTTAAACATGCAGAGACATATGAAAACTCATTTGTTCGTCCCTAGCTCGAATACTGTACTCCTATTTGGTGACCTTACTATAATGTAAGTATTAATATACTAGAATAGGTCCAACAATTTTTTTTTAAGCAGGTCGACTACCGGTTAAACATTAACTTCTCTTACCATGCTGAAAGTATGCAGTACCCAGTGGCGGTATTTCCATAGAAGCCCATAAGCCGGGCTTGCCTATTAATTTTATTTCAAAATTACCAAATCTGGACCAAACGCTTAAAAATAATTCATTTCGTTGTTTAAATTTCGCGCCGCATGAGAATTAGAGATCTGTTCGACGTTGGTACTGTTCGCATCCCGAGATCCGAACCGCATGAAATCTGTGTGCGCGAACGACACTATGTCCTCTTATCTTGATCACGCACGTGGGCTTCTTATGGGGCTTATTTCACGGCGCAACTCGCATGTGATGCAAACAGTAAACTCATCAAATGTTTGTATGTATATGTTGAGTTTTATATGGGAATCTGAAGCCAGCTTCTTTAAGGTAAAGTTAGCAGAGAG
Source organism: Micrasema longulum (assembly GCF_059751315.1). NCBI lineage: Eukaryota > Metazoa > Arthropoda > Insecta > Trichoptera > Brachycentridae > Micrasema > Micrasema longulum. The sequence continues at coordinate 143,926 of NW_028278581.1, forward strand.
CGCCTCTCGTATTTCGTATCGAACAAACTTTACGATTGTTTATTATGCTCTTTTTTACGGAATTTGATAATTTTAAACGGTTTTTTTTATCTTAATTGTATAAAGACCCGTACTGGTTAAAATTTACGATAATTTACTTCATTTTGTGCAAACGTCATATATAAAATGAATTTGGAGATGGCCGACGTTTCTTTTTTATTTGCCTATCTACTTTCCTTTTCCTATATCTTATATCAATTATAATTTATATTTATGTATCTATGGGTTCCGATGACTATTATTCAACTCTACGTACGCTATATTATATTGATGTTACTTATTGGTTATGTTGATATTTGAGGAATTCCTTTATTTAAAAGTATATTGTGTTTTCTTTATTTCGTTTATTATATTGATGTTACTTATTGGTAATGTTGATATTTGAGGAATTCCTTTATATAAAATTATATTGTGTTTTCTTTATTTCGTTTATTTGAACAACTTCAAAAAGATTATCCTATGCATATTAAAAAAAATATTGTTATTCGTCATAATATGCCTTTTGGATGCTTTGTAGACTGTACAACTGTAGTGAAGAAAGCTCACATCATGTTTTCACACAAATGAATTTATCATCATTCCTTTTCCGCGCCTAATGGTGCATAGAGTACTGCAATCGCAGTGTGTCTTGATCATTTTTGCTACATAAAGGTAAGATGATCAGTCTTACGCTTCAAGTACCAGTCCAGGGACTATGACACATTCTAGTGTAAAAACACCTTTTTAAATAAATATTTCATATCAACCATGTCGGGAATCGAACCGAGACCTTTTACATGGTAGGTAAATGCGCTGGCCACTATACTATGAGGCTGTCAGAGAATTACACCACATGTGAATTAAAAAAATATATATATGGGCTTGCCTTACTCGTAAACCCTAGGCACGCTACTGGCAGTACCATGGAATAAACTCTCTTAAAAATCAAAAAATAATGTGAGACCAGTTATTTTTATTCAAATTAATAAATAATAAAATCGATTCTCTTAACCAACTTGAAAGATTTCCATTCCGTGTGCCATCTATACCGACAAGACAAAATCTTCTGTTTTACACAGAAAACGCGTCCACAAACTATTTTAAACAATGTACAAAACCTAAAATATGCGACCAATATAACAATATATTTACCGTGGCTGATATTTTTTGTGATAATGTATGTAAATTTAGGTCAAAAATTATAAAAGTTTTGAGAGAAGCAGATATTTAAAAAAAAAAATATTTACATATTTTTTCATTTAGTTCCTTTAACATTACATTTATTATATTGAACATAATTTTAATTATTGTTTTAAGTATTAACAATTTTTTTAGTGTGTGCATGAATGTCTTGCACTAATATACAAAGAAATTGGCAATATTTGCGTACATACTGTTTGTTTACCTAATAAAAAAATATTAAAAAAATATTTGCTGATTTAAGTACAATATTTTGAGGGATTCTGTGTCCAGGTGAACGAGGAATACAGAGTTGTATGTATAAAAAAAACCAGAACCCTTAACTAGTGGTTTGTGACTCTACACTTAAATATTAGTTCTTTAAATAAAAATCGCGTTGATAAGTCGACACCGTAGTGTATTGGCTGGCGTGTTTTCCTAACATGTTTGATGTTCTAGATTCGATTGCCAGCTAAAACAATTTGAAGTATTGGATTTAAATGTAGTCCTTAATTGCAATATTTAATTATTCCTGGACTGGCGTCTGAAGCGCAAGATTAATCGCATTACCTTACAAACAACAAAAAAGATCTAGATATGCACCGTTAAAGTACCACGGTACCACATGCACATATCGCGAGGTAATTACTATAACTAGGTTATATCAAAATTAGCTTCTGTAATTTGCACACAAAAATCTCGTTTTCTTATGTCTTAAAATCTTCATTAAATGATTTAAATCAATCACGACTTGTTTATTTGCAATATTCATGAAAGAAATAATAAAAATGTGTTATTTGTTGGTAACTCAAATCAGTGTCTGATTTCTAATATTATAAACTTATGACCTGCCATTGGCTGGTTTGAGTGATAGAGGTTTCAGCTCTTTTGCTTCACAAAAGTCAACAGATGGAAGTGTTGAGGCGATGGGGATGTTCAAACATGGGCAGAATTGTGAATGTTACACAGTTGTTGAAATTTCATTTGTCGATGCGTTTTGAAGCTGCAAGACTTTTTGTGATGTTATCTATCATATTATGTAAATGTTATCAACTATCAAATATCTAAATTTAGTAAATGGGGTCTAGAATTTCAACCGTTCATGCGCTCAGTAGCTGCGAGACTTGTTGTTATCTAACTTCTAATTTTGTAAATTTGCTTTTTATTTCATTTTTAAAATATCACTTAAACTCTAAACTTCATTGTCAAATAAAAATGTAAATAGGGGCTAGATTTCTTATTGTCCATGCGCTCTGTAGCTGCAAGACGTGCTGTTATCTAGCTCATATATGTCATAATTGTAATATATCATAATTGGAGACGAGGAACTAGAATTCCAACCGTCCATGCGCTCTGTAGCTGCAAGACGTGTTGGGATATTTATTTTATAGCGTCCTTGAGGTCATTTTCACAAAAATGGCGCTATATAAGTTATCCAAACATTATTATTAACTCACGCGAATTGAATCGGTGCAACGTCATTTTTAAATTGTTAATATTTAGAATCGGATCAAGCATTTTCATAATTAACTATTATGATTGTCAAAAGTACTTTCATATCTTTAGTAAAGCATTCAAAAGGATTTAGGCTGGTTTGATATTCTTGCACAAATTAATATCTAACTGTATAGATGCCCATGATATCCTTGCTCAGATAAACCTAAATGTACCTTGCCGTAACTTGCGTACCAATCTTGTCATTGCTGTGGAAAATTATAAAACTAACATCGGATTCTTTTCCCTTCTGCCAAGGATCCTCAGAACAGTGAACGAAATCTCACTAAACGGTACTGTCGATATGTTCCTACAGCAAGGGCAGGCATTAAAGAAGCAAGCAGTGTTGTCTCTTCTGACTCGCGATGTCACACTTGCCATTTCCGCTTAGATTATGCTATATACATACCTTTTGTTAATTATACACTTTGTTCATTTTAATAGATTTTCAGAATGTTAAAATTAAGTATTACTCATTAATTCCAACCTATTTGGGCTTTTTAAACCTGTCGATTGGCTTAAAAAAATTAAAAAAAAACTCAAAAATTCCGAATGACCCAACCCTTGGCTGTAGTAATTACGTCACGATTTTATACTCGCTTTTATACCGGCCTGAAAAATTTCAACGCTTATCAGTTCATGGTTTACCTCTTTGTTCTAATTCTCAAGGCACTCTTTTAATCCCCAATCCCACAATTCCTCTTTCTTCTCTAACTCATACAGTGTCCATGCGGCTCGACTGTGGAATCATCTTCCATCCGCCATCAAATATGTTACACCAGAATCTCTGTTTAAATCACATCTGAAGAAAAATTTCCTTTTCTTCCTTAATCTCTCCTCTTTTCCTCTTTTCCAATGAGTTAATGTAATTTATACACAAATACGTTTGTTTCTATTTTTTTAATATTTTTAGCTTTTTTTAATCTTTATTTTCTAATAAATATGTTTTCACTTGAATTATAAAACTTTTATTTTATTCGTTGGTTGGAAGAAACTGCTATTTGGCAATAAACCCGCTAACGTACAATAAAAATTATTTACAAAAAGTTAAATCAATTAATTAAAAAAATGCATATGCGAATACACTCTCATATATATATATATTTATATATATGTGTGTATGTCAGTGGCAAGCCGTGATTTATTTTATGGGTAATCTATTAAAAATGTTCATTAATTTGTACTACATATAAGTACTTACATAACATGTAAGTAATGTAATTATAAATGACTATTTTTTTGTGGTTCTGTGAAAATCAACTCAAACAACAATTATTATTTACCACGAGATAAAGGTAGCTTTATTCTACACTATTTTAATGCAACACTTGAAGAAAAGTTTATTAACAAATACTACAATGACATTCCGCAGATATTTCCATCATGATCTGTCATTGACAGTACTGTCAACACTTGAGCACTGGCCGATTTAAAATGATAATGCCTAAAACGGCCACTGCGAACGCCACCTGCCCTATGTGATACATAATATGTCAACGGTATCCCATCAAAGAAAAATAGTCCTTCGGAAATAATGTTCGAAATACTAGTTTCCAAATAGAGAATTTTCTAAAAATATTTGTAATCTGCAAGTTTGTTTTAGTACTAAAAAAGCCGACTTGGGTTAAAGACGAAAAATACAGTGTACTTTTTTGAATAGAAGAATAAGCAGAGGTAATCGGCTAGTTTCATCGTTCAGTAAGAATGAGCTGGGCGCACTTCATAGATATTTTTTGTAGAAAGATATAAACGGTGATTTATAATAAATATCAGTTACTTTATTTATTTTTCCATAAACATTATTACTTTATATTATTATTAAAAAAAGTCAAATATAATGGTAAGCTGTGCATAATCGCTTACTTTGACGATTCGCCCCTGGTGTATGTATGGTTTTGAATGCATTTTTAGTGCCCCGAATCAACACGGATTTTCTAGCGAGTTGAGGCAAGTTCACAGGCATGTATCGTTCCTAAATAAGTTGGTATAAACTGTCTCTCTCTCCCTAATAAATGTATGTACAATGTTTTTTTTAAATATTATTTATTTTTATTAGTTTTATTTCATTGGAAAGCCAACAGACCTTTATTTATGTAAAAGATAGAATAATATTATAAATACATTTAATAAAATCCAATAAGAGGCTTCCACATAATATTTTTACTACCCGCTAATATACTTTAATTTTTTTTTACAAAAAGTTAAATAAACATATAAAAATTAAGCTAAAATGTCAATATCAATTCAAGAAATTATAGTGGCTCAATCACCATCATGCCATTGTTATTCTAAAAACAATTAAAACCAGATGGCATAAGTGAGTGAACATTTAGTTGTGACTTTGTTTTTACGAATAAATGGCAGTTTATAATATTCACAAAATTAATAATCAGATATCGTTTCAATAAAGCCCTCTTTTTTATTAAAAAATCAAACATCATGTAACTTCTAATATCCTAGACCCCTCCCTCTTCTCAAATCACCACCCTCACTCATTCTCCAACATATCACTAAATATTAATGTAATTTTATTTTAAAATGGTGGTGTTTGCATCCCTTTTGATTCTGCGTGTAATTTGTGTATTTTTTCGAAAATATTATGCATACTACGGTAATGGCAGAGGTAATAGTATATTTAAGTATTTGCATGTTGGTATAGTGAGTGTCCTGACGAAAAAACGGATAAGTTTTGAAAATGGTAAACCTTAAATGTCAGTAAGTATACTAACATTAGTTATAATGTTAGTTTACGGATAGCGTTGGCGTGCCACTTTTATTCCCGGAGTGCGATATATGTAATCTGAATCTTCTTCACATGTTTGTTTAATTGAATCGTTTTAAATTTACAACATGCAATAATGGCTCTCTCCATTCCTTGTGTAATTATGTCGTGTTTTATTACAAATTAGATAATTTAGTTACAAGACAAAGAAATGGTTCCTTCCAGAACATTCCCGGATAATGTTACCAATTAAAAATATCATTTACTTAATTGTGCGTATCCGCATTGCTTGTAATAATCGTTAATATGTTTGATTATTTATTACAAACAAAGAAATGAGTGACATTATTTTCTTTTATCAACAACAATAACTTGTCTAATGAATTTATAAACTGTTTAATATTGTTTCATTTTAAATAAGCAAGCAATATCCATCCTCCGGCGGCCTCCGTGGTGTAGTGGTCAAGACGCTTGACTCACACACGAAAGGTTCCGGGTTAGATTCCCGATGAGAACACAAAAATTCAAATGTGATTTTTCTCAAGCCTGGGTTTCTGTGATGTAATTAACCACTGTAATTGGGCCTCCTGGCCTATTGTGGTGCAAAAAAAAATAAAACAGTAGTTGAGGGTATACTACTTGCAAACCCGGCAAAATCCAAAATCTAAAAAAAGTTGGACATAGAATACAATTTTTTACAATAATTATAACATTGTTAAAAATACGGCTTTATTTGTAAGAACTTGACTTTTAAGTTATCGGGTTTGTTGCAAATATGGCTACCTCTACTTGAATATTGTAAAGTTGGTATGTATAAAATTAAATTTATTATTTCACTACTGTTTCTTGACATCATCATGCTTATGTCATCCCTGATTACGTACCAAATATTTACTGATTATAATATAAAAATTAAGTTACAAAAAAATTGAAGTTAAGTATTGTATCAGTTTTTTGTGATTTGCTCAAATTAAAGAAAGATAGATTTTGCCGGGTTTTCAAATAGTACCGTAATAAGTTATTGTTCAATTTTTTTAAGGTGCTAGATGTGAAACAATTTTGCAAAAAGTAGCATATAAAAATCTTTATGAATCTCAAGTAATCATAATTAGATTTCTAGTATTTTCATTTAAAATTGTATTTTTTTATTTGTAAATTGTTAATAACGTCTGTATAGGTAAAAGCTATTTTAACTTAAATACATAAATACACAACTTAAAGAAACAAACAGTCAAAAATGATACAAGTAACAATTAAAATAACAGTTTAAAGACAAACCAGCAAAGTTTCTAAATAAGAATCATACATATTATTAAATTGTATTACAACAAAAGTATGTTTATGTGTATTTGTATGAGAGTAATTGTACTTTACATGTACAATGTATTAAATACAAAAAAATAAAATAAAGGCACGGATAAACGGCATATTTATTGCAACTAGCAATTTTTTAGTCCAACTAAAAGCAAATAAAAAATAAATAAATTTAAAATTTACTTTAACACGTATATTTGAAGCACTAACTTTGTGACTATTCATTATATTATAACAAATATTTTTTTCTTAACCATTTTTTTTTTTTTTTACCGACCAGTTTAACAGCTAGACAAGATTCTTAATCAAAGTAAACTTTACGACTGAATTCTAAATTATTTTATTTTTACAGCGATAATTAAATATTACATTATTAATACATTTTATTGAGCTAATAAGTCAAGTGTTTTTGTCATTTTGCTCTTTCTGACCATCTTTAAAACTGGACAGGAGTGAATCGAAGGAATTATTGTTTATTTGGTTATTTTTTTCTTACTATGAATCGCTTTTTTTATTATTATTTAAATTTATTTTTCTGAATCGTCTTGTGAGGTAGAAATGACTTTTTACAGTACTTTTTACGGTAGAAATTTATATTTTTTGGATTAGACTACACTTTGCTTCATATATGGCCATACTGATAATTAAACATCTAATAACGCAAAATAAATCATTTCATAATTGACGTTTCAAAGTTTATATTAGTATTTACTCACTTACCGACTTTTTGTGCCAACCGGTTTCGACACGTACCCATCGCGTCTACGTCAACATAAAAATATTGAAATACACTTTCACCTTCACCAACACACTAATGTAAAAAGTATTAAAAAAAAAAAACACATTAATTACGTGTTCATTCAATTCAAGCGGATGCAAACACCACCATGTCCAAACATGCACTAAAATAAGGACAACATTATTTAGTGGTATGTTGGAGATGGGAGTGGGAAGGATTTGGGAAGGAGAGGGGCAAAGTTTTTGAAAGTAACACCAATAAATTAAGGTACAAGATTGTATTTGAAATAAAAATATATGCATTTTTTTTTTATTAATTTTTTTTTTTAAGACTGTACTTTCCAATAATATTTTATATTTGTTTGAAATATTCACTTTGCGGTCGAAACCGGTAGGCATAAAAAGTCCATAAGTGGTTATATACTATTATTTATTAACATTTAGTTAAAATATTTTACCGCAAAGTTAATGCGTCAAACAAAAATAACAAATTTTTCTTTCGTCCAGTCATTATTTTCCATCTTGAGAGCGAATACTTTATTTTGAAAACTTGTAAGTTGATGAACAAATTCTCATTTCAAAGTGACGAGTTCTAGCAGTCTTAAAATTTAATAATGAAAAAATAATCATAAAATTGCTCGCCAACTTCCGGAGAACATGAATTTTCACTTTACTTCACAATAAAACTACAGTTGCTTCAAAAGATATTAAAAATAATAATTATCATACAATCCAGCGCCCCTTAAAAAGATTAACAGTAAGCCATCGCATCCTTAGATGAAAACTTTTAATGAGTTATTACCTTTTTGCCACTAACTGTAACTTTGCGGGCGTTTGGGAATTGACCAGTGGTTCTTAATAAATTCCCCATTAGAATGCGTTCCGCTATTTTATAATAAAAACATATAATATATAAATATTACATACTACGAATACCGATAAAAATATGTGAAATGGTTTAAGAAAACTACTTGTATTTTCAAAATTATTATGAGTATTGTAGAAAAGAGTCATGTTTAGACCTTTTATGAGCAGATTTCTCACGATATTTTATTTTTCTATTTGGCCTACTAGAGTATTCTCATTATGTTTTATCAAATAAGCGCATGGATATTTTTTTGTACGACGTAATTGATACTAAAATTTTCATGTACTTGTATTTAAGTTTTGAAGCTTTAAAGATGTATTTTTGCCTAATCATTATTTTTAGATTATTGTGTCATGAATAAGAAACAATGTGTATTGTGTTAGTAACATTGTAAGAGTAGGTAAAACATAGCGTTTTAAGAAAAATATATTTGAATATGACTTTATTTCTTTGAACAATGCAATTCGTATGTAAAGCTCTTAAATTTTTAGGTTAGCTGCGTCGTAATATTTCTGAAAATAAAGAAAATTCAAATCAAAAGTGTTTTTCTACTCTTTAATTAACGATATTACCATGTTCCAGTATCATTAAGACGATACATGTCATGTATATTTTTTATAATAAAATTGTTAAAAAATAAATTTCCCCGACAACGCGATATATTTGGCTTTACACTTATGATGTTTTATGTAAACTTAAGCAGTCACAAACAAAGATTAAAGTTTAATCGAATCGTGATGAATTAGGGCGTGGCCAATACAATCAACTATTTTTGTCAGGATTTAAAATTATATTTTTTCTAGTCGCAAGTATTTAAGTACACTTTATTTTAATGCAAAAAACAACTGTAGGTCGTCTCAGATACGCTTTTTTTATATGTTCCTTTATTATCAACGTTATCATTGTTTTACGTTGGCTAGTTTTTTAAAGATTGAAATTATCTCATTTGGTTTTAAAGTTATTTATTTATCTAACAAATTTACGGACAATGTCTAATTTAAACAAACCATAAAACGTAAAAAATAATAACATAGTAACAAGTAAAAGAAATAATATAACAAATAAAAGCAAAGATAAGTTAATACATTGGACAGGCATTGTGGAATCCAGGTTAATTATATAAATATACAGTCAATTATTGGGAATATTTTTTCAGTTTATTTGAAAAAATATTTCAAAAAATAACAATTTATAATCAAAGTAATTAAGATTTTGATTTTTATTTGCAAATATAATCATTCTGGGTAGAGGGGGAAAGAAATCTTAATTAGTTTTATGATGACCGAGGAACAGAGTTTCATTATTTCTGAGTCTACGTGAAGGAACATTAAAAGATATTTGTTGGAGAATAGTAGGGACATCAAATAAACTATATATTTTAAACATGCAAATAAAATTTGCATTAAATCGACATCGTGAGAGACTGGCTATATAAGGAAAAAGTTCCATGTCGGTATACGGTAAAGTAATAGTTATCTCTTGTGATTCCTAGTTTGTAGGCAATTTTTCTCATAAATTTATGCTGAACTGATTCGATGCGATTTATATGAGTAACATATGAAGGAGATCATATTACGGAGGCGTATTCAAAAATGGGACGAACTAATGAGCAGTAAAGTGTTTTTAGTGTTGAAATGTTTTACAATTAACAAATCTAAAAAAAATGAGAGATATGTTAATGATATAGTCAAAGTGTTCTTGACAATTTAGTTTGTTAGGTTAAGTTATGATGTTTTGGAATTTGCGCAATCACAAAATTTTATTTTCTGACCATTTCGTTCAATGTGACTCCCGTGGTTTATCTTTTGAGGTACAGATATTCATGTTGCCTTTTGCATATCATACAGCTCTTTTTTGTGAACCCTGGATTTAGAATCTCTGGAATATATAATAAAATAATAATACCAGAGTTTTGTAGATGCTAAGTATATTAAAATTTTGTTATAAATTTGTTTATGTAGATGATGTTAATTACAAATTATTAGGGGATAAGAGAACTAAGTAAATCAGACAAAATCAAAGGTAAATTGGTCAATATGGCTTAAGAATCCAGGTTGAAGTGACTGAAAGTTGAATAAAAAAAATTAATGATAAAATTAAAAATATTTTTATTTGAAGAGTAGCGAGGGTCTAAAGCGACGCTTAGCACTGGAAAAAATAATCTTTTAACTTATTTTTTATAGGAAGGTAAGAACCAGTCATTCGCTTCAGGCACCTGTCCAGAGACTATAGAATATTCTAGTGTGAAAACACTGTTTTGAATAAATATTTTATATCAAACATCTCAGGAATCGAACCCGAGACCTTTTGCGTGGTAGATAAAAGCGCTGACCACTACACCACGAGGTCGACAAAATAAAATATTATAATTTACATCTAGTGATGCCGACTATTTGTTAGATTTCATTCGCAAAATGCCCGTTGGCCTTTTACAAATATGGTACATAGATAAAATATAAGAAGAATTAAATAAAATATAACATTTGGTATATTCAAATACATGTTCCTAAATACAACTAGTAAGAAAATAAAAATTACATGATTTACATTAATATTGTAAAAATTTTAACAAATCAATATTCCTAGAAAGAAAAACATTTTTTTTCTTTTTGGATACGCGAACAAAAATTAAAATCCTAAGTTTTAATATATACATGTGAGCGGGTAGAAAAAAAAATTGTGAAAAAATTATTTACATGCTCTAAAATGATTAAAAGTCTATGTATATATATATATATATATATATATAAATAAATGCATGTTCATGTGTGTGTATGTATGTGTATGTATGTATCCATATATATATTTATGTGTATATTTGGATGTGTGTGGGTATGTATATGTATTTATGTTATATATGTACATTTATATACATTTTTATTTCTTTTTTCATTGTTTTATGTTTACTTACATGACAGAAAAATTTCTTGCTAAAAACCAAAAGCTTTTCTGCGCATTTGTCGATCTGCAAAAAGCGTTTGATAGAGTTGACAGAGAAAAATTATGGAAGGTGTTATCGGAGTACGGAGTAAGCGTAAATCTAACACGTGCTATTGCTTCTCTGTATAAAGACAGCACAGCATGTGTTAGGGTAAATGGATCATACACATCGTGGTTTGACATTCATAAAGGAGTGAAGCAGGGATGTGTTATGTCACCATGGCTGTTCAACGTGTATATCGATAACTGCATGAAAGAACTGAAAGGCTTAAGAATGGGAGCAAAAATGGGTGATTTAAATGTCAATTGTCTTTTGTATGCTGACGATGCTGTACTCCTTGCTAACAACAAAGAAGAACTGCAATTTTTGGTAACAAAGGTCTACGATGTATGCGAGAGAAGCGATTCGCTGATGAATGTCGATAAATCGAATGTGATGGTTTTTGAAAGAAATGAAAGTATGACTAAACGTGAAATCACTGTGAATAGAGTTATACTTGTTTTAACAAGTAGAGGAATTTGTGTACCTGGGAAGTATGTTCACTAGGGATGGAATGACTGAAAAAGATATTGAAAGGAGGGTGAGTGCCGGGAACAGAGTGAACGGTGCACTAAAATCGACCTTGGAAAATAAATGCTTGTCACAAGAGGCAAAATTGGCAGTTCACAACGGAGTCCTAGTCCTGTCCCTGATGTATGGGAGCGAAGTATGTACTTGGAAAAACAGGGATGAAAGTAGGCTGAATGCTGTCGAAATGCGATCTCTCAGACGAATGTGTGGTAAAACTATGTACGATAGATGCACAAATGTTGAGATCCGTACATTATGTAAGGCTGAGACAAGCATTATCGACAAAATCAAGAAAGGAGCTCTGCGCTGGTTTGGACATGTAGAACGAATGGACAGCGAGAGAACGGCTAAGAATATTTACAATGTGAATGTTGATGGATGCAGAAATAGAGGAAGACCGAGAAAGACATGGCATGACCAAATCCAAAAAAAACTTAAAGATGAATATGTCAAAAGTCGGAATAATCGGCGCGCGTGCATGAGAAGATGTATGAATGTAGAGGAAGTGAGATCTGTATGCAAAGATAGATTGCTGTGGCGTTCTATCCTCTCTGCCTACCTTTACGGGGAAACGGCGTGATGGTTTGTTGTTATTTTTGTTGTTATTATTTTTTCTTCTTCTCTTGCTAGCGAACTGTAATTTAAAAAATACATATATATTTTTGTTCCTATTTTAAACCCATATTCATGTTATTTTTTGTTATTCTTTATGTATGGGTTATTAGTATAACTGTGTTGGTTTCAAAAATAGATAAATAAAAATCATGTTATTCACTAAATTTAAATATTCCATTCACAAAAATATTTTAAACTTCCATAGTAATAAATGCATATCGTGATAAAGAACTAAAACCCCACTTTGTTTATAAACATTTGGACAAACACAATTTGGACAAATATTTTTAATTGAGGATATCAGAAAACAAACACGCCTGCTCTGGCAAAACTAAATTAATAAAATAATTTAGATGAATCTTTGACAACTGTAATAAGAGCTATTATATGTGCAATTATGCCAACCCCCTGCCTTAGTAGGGGTGAATTGGTGGCAGATGTTCCGAGAATTAGAGCCTCAATCATCCCCTGCATTAGGGGGTAGTTGGCGAACAACGCATCTGGAAAATATACCCTGAACGAATTTATTGACTGTTTTAACGAACGTCTTCAAAACAATAAAAAAATATAATTAATGAAAATATCTATGCCAAAATTTTTGAAAATAATACTGGGTGCAAACTCGTGGACAATTTTTGTTTCTAAAATGAATATTTGCGTTCTTTTGATGTACCTAAATATCTTGATATTTTGCCAATTTTAACGAGTTTTAAATATCTCACCCTAAGAAAACGGTAATTTATTTGTGATAAAGTGGGGTTTGAACCTCAAACCCTGATCCACGAGTCAAATATACTAGCCACGAGATCACAACTCGGTTTAAGTGAGTAAAGTAGTCTGAACATTTATTCATTTTAATTTAATGTTTTATTTTGAATCTTGAAGTACGGCACACAAAATCAAATCCGTTTATGTGCTATATTAATTACAAAGTAAACATATTTTATTTATAGAAAAAAACTCGATCACATGGACATCTTTATTAATATCTAACTGAACTGGATTTTTATAATTTTAATTGTGTGAAAAATTTAAAAGGTTTTATTTGATGTTTATCTAAAAATGTTTTATATATTTATTCTGTAAAGCTGTTTTTTTTTCTTAAAAACTTAATTTAAAAAATATTTTATTTATTGTGTGTTTAACCCGTAGTTTGAATTTAGTTTTGTTTTCATAAATGATTTTCCTATCCCATAATATTTTTTACTGCCTTATGTGACTATTACTACCATCCCGCCATTTTCCGTAGGGGTAGGCAGAGAAAATACACCGCCACACCCGACTATCAGGGCATATATATTCCTAGCTTCTTCCACATCCATACATCCTGTCATACACGCCCTTCGGTTCTGTCTGCTTTTGAGATGACCAGACTAAGGATTTTGGTTTATCTGATCATGACACGTCTTCCTTGGTCGTCCTCGTCTCCCGTTACCATTCATTTTCAACATATATAGTTGTTTTACCATTCTGCCCCATTTAAAACTGAATTTTGTGATTTTGATTTTTTCTAAATAGTAGTCTGTTTTTTACCCTTTTCTATTATAGTGATCATGTTTATGTTTGCTTTGATATTTTTTTCCACAAAGTTCGGAGTTTTTTTTTAATCAATAATATTATGCTAAAATATCATCGTATTGTAAAATATTTTTTACCTATATGTTAGTACTTTAAAAAGTTTACATCAATAACATTTAAAAATATGAAAAAACTTGTCATGTACGGGTTTAAGTAATAACGATTCTGCTATTATTTAAACATCAACATTTTAACCATTTAGAATAAATGAAATACGTTTATTTTAATATTCACAATTTAAATTTTTCATTTCCTTAAATATTTACATTTTTTCAGTCGTTAATTACAATTTTAGAAAATGGAAAATTCGTTGTAGATCTACATAGGTTCGATCTCTGAACTCCGATTAGTGAGTTCGGCTCAACTATAAGACTACATCTATTTATATTTTCCGTATATATTTGGATAATTTATTTAGCGCCATTTTTTTGAAAATCACCTCAAGTACCGTCCCAAATTAGTTTTTTTTTGTTCCAGAGAGTATATTATGTGGTTGATTAATAAATAAAAATTTCAAATAAAATTTAAACTCACGAATTGAAACGCTGCTATTGAAAGTATTACATGTTAGCATTAGTTTTGTTGATTTTTTTCTAATTTAAAAAAAACACCAGAAGTACGACAAAATGGTGAAAATTATACATCATCCGAAAGAAAAATATTTTTTCTACAGAATAGTGTGATTGTTTTTACGTTATATTTATTATTTTATTTCATAGCCTTCAGAACGAAATGTCAAGAAGAGGAAAGAGAGCATTTTTGACACCTCGTTCTGTTCGCGTACAATCGAGGAAAAAAGCGGCTAAAACTGCTCGCGATAATTGTGCAATATACGATGAAGATGTAATTTTTTTTTTGTCAAATAATGATGGAGAATACATAATTGACTGATTTGTAATTTTTTTTTGTTGTTCCTTCTTATTTTCTTTGTTTGGAAAAAAAACGAACATCACTTACAGTTATATTAAAATTGTTTGATACGCTTCCACAAAAACTGATAACAAACAATATTTTGAAATTGAATTTGTAATTTGGCCGAAGAAAACTATGAGAGAAGAAATTACAAAAATAATTGAATGACGCACGGAGTAGGCATATATTTTTTTTTAATATCACTGTTCCTCCTGAGTCCTCCTAACAGATTTTCCCTTTTTTTTGAAGAGGATTCTTATTTAATTTTGCATAAAATAATATTTTGTATTTGAAAATACAATTAAAAAATATAATTTGAACTGGATGGAAATTTAAAAAAGGCTATTGTATTATGTATAAACTTGTATTTATAAATAAAGTATTTAATAATATTATTTCTATGAGTTCTTAACGTTAATCTGAATTTAGTAAAAATTTACATACTTAAAGAAATATGAATCCAAAAAAGCCATTTCTTAAGAAAAATTGTAAAAAAAATTATACGTAAATAAGATGGGATTCCTGAAAGTATAAAAAATGAAAGAAAATTTATTCATTTAAAAAAAAACACGCCATGTCTTTTTGATAATGTAGATTTAAAAATTATTTTATTTTCGGCCTTGTGGTGTAGTGGTCATTGCATTTCCCTAGCATGAAAAAAATTTTGGGCTCGATTCCCGACATGGCTGACAAGAAATATTTATTTAAAAATGTGTTTTTACCCTAGACTATGTCATTATACGTGAATTTTAAGACTGATCACCTTAACTTCATGTTAGAAAAAACGATTAAGATACGCTACGATTAGTATAAAAGTGCAGTGTTTTATGCATCATTAGGTGCGGAAAGGAAATGATGATGATTAAATTAGTATATTATGATTGAAATTATTGTAAATATTAGTTGACAGGACATGAAATATTTTTGTGTAAAAACAACTTTTAAAATAAATATTCAATGTCAACCATGTCGGAAATCGAACCAAAAATCTTTAGCATGATAGGCAAACGCAATGACAAGTACACCACGAGGCTGACGAATATTTTTTTAAAAAGCAAAGATATTTATTATACGAAAATGTTAATATCTCAGTTTGCGTTACACCTTTCATTGTAAACCTCACGCTTCCATGACATCAATAATTAATTATTTTCATATACAATAAATTAAAAGCGGAACGTACCGGCGTAATGCCTCCATTAATTGTGTTTTCCTTATATACAACAAACATTCTTTATTGCGACCATTTTTCTCGCGATGAACTTAATTAAAATTAAATTATACGAGTGGAAATCTGCTAAACCTTGCCACAGTATATTTTACAAGTCCAGAACAAAGGAGAGAATTTATCGCTACAAAGAGAATGATTAAGATAGTACTTTTGTTGTAAAAGGGTGTCATTTTTACTGTACCAATTTATTTTTCAAGTGTATTTCTTTGTATAATGGTCGTTAGTGTAGGGAATAAAGCGCAGAAAATCTCTTAACCCCTATTTCAGTGCTTGATTTTGAAGCGAATTACATGTATGTTAGTCTTAACCCATCAAAAAATAACATTTTGGGTAAGGCCTCTTTGAAACAATGAAATCATATTACGATGGACTGTAAACAAATATCCGAGAGCGATAAAATATCACGCAAACCAGCTTGTGGTACCGTGGCTAATGTCGCGGACTCACAGATCAGAGGTCCGAAGTTCGAACTCCGCCCTACCATAACTAGATTACAATTTCAACACGTATTTGATTAAATATAAAAAAAACTCATTATCTAACTGGCCAAATAAATAAAAAAAATTACACAAATGATAAGAACGCAAATATTTAGCTCTTCTACATCCAATGATTTATGTTCAAATAGTTTCAATAAAGCCCACCTTTTGACATAAAAATTAACCAATCCTGTAACGTTCAACCTCTATACCTCTCTCCTTCCTAACTCCCATCCCCACACATTCTGCAAGATATCGCTAAATACTGTTAACCTCATTTAAGTGCATGTTTAGACATGTTAGTGTTTGCATCTCCTTTAACTTTGCACGTAATTTATGTATTTTTTCGTATATGGTATGTAAACTACGGTGGGGGAAAAGGTGAAAGTGTATTTAAGTATTTGCATATTGGTGTAGTAAGTGTCCTGACAAAGAGACGGGTACGTCTTGAAACCGGTAAACATGAAAAATCAGTAAGTGGTTAACTACTTATATCTACTAACATTTAAAAAAATATTATTTACGCGCCTTCATAAACCACTCACACATGCACATACATACGCACCCTTATACGCACTCATCAAAACCAAACCCCATTTTTATACCTTTTCAACTTCTTCTTCTTCTTTTTCTCTTTCGATCCTAAGTGGAGTATGTGGACATCGTCACTTATCTCCAGGAGAACCTATCGCCAGCCAGCACTCTCGCCTCCTCCCATTTCAATCCAGCGCCCCTTAGTTCCGTCGAATAAAGTCGAAAGATCGTCATCAACTGCCTTCCACACGGCGTAAGCCTGCAGGTTCAAAGAAGAGGCAACTTGGCTTTAGGTTCTCCTGAGACACGCGCAGCACACATAGGAAGCTGCTGCGTTTGTTCTAAGACGTCAATGTTAGTTATAAAATCGAACCACCTTATACCGAATATTCACCTCAAGCAATTACTCTCAAAACTCAGAAGTATGGTGCCCTGAACTTTGATAAGGTGCCAAGATTCGCACTCATATAGGAGTACTGGTATTATACAAGAAATGAAGAATTAGCATTTCGTTATGACTGAATATTGACCAGAGTTCCAGACAACACGTATTATGTGAAGAGTTGCTCCAGCAATTTCTAGGTGGGTTGCGAGCTCTTTATGCATGCTTCCATCCTCAGTTTTGTGAACTCCTAAGTATTTAAAGCAGCCAACTTTCTCATTCTTCAGTCTATTGTAGTAGAGAGGCTGATCACGGTCAAGATAGGATTTGTTTCACATAATTTGAGTATTTTTGGTGTTAATATTAAGACCCAGACGAGTTGAGTTTTCCAGCAGTTTGTCAAACTTTTCAATAAGAAAACGCTTCCTCACACACGTGTAATTATTTTTTGTTGAATTGAACTTCTGTGACTGTGTTTTATGCTTTTATATGATAATGTTGTCTAAAACAACTTGATTTGTCAGCATGCGTTGCACTCCGAGTATAAACACAAATTGGTACATGATAACAACACCAGGTTTACTATTATGAAAGGGCTAACTGTTCCTAGATATTGCAATAAATATAGCAAAAGGACACTGCTCTACAGTTTGCCTCAAATATTTAACATGTTACGTAACAATATTAAAAATAGTGAGTTAAATACAGAAGTGAGGCGTATCCTCAAATTATGGCTAATGGATTTTTTTTTGTTAATGATAGTTTTTATTAATAATATTTAAAGCATTAACTTTGTGGACCAATATTTTACTAAGTCTTATGAAATATTTGTACATTACTACTTACCGACTTTTCTATGTCTACCGGTTTCGAGACATACCCGTCTTTTGGTCAGGACACCAATTAAACCAACATGCAAACCACGAGGCGTTAAAGAACATATAAGGTGTCTTCACAATAAAAAAATCTCTGAATTCTCAAATCACCTAATCAATTTAAATCATGCCTTCAAAAAAATACAGGAGTTAAAATCTTACATACAAATAATAAAGGGTTAAAAGTGAATAATCTGGAAATATTTCACATTAGGAAAGCTTTAAAAAATAATATTCCTTTGATCAATAATCAAACAAACTTCCAATATAGTCCTTTGTAGAATGTTCCACTGTAAGGGTCACCCTATTAAACCTATTAAACTTACCCCCTCCCTCCATCGCCTCTACTTTTTTCATTAATTCTCAAACAACAGAATATTTTTATAATTTAATCAGCGCATGTTTGTCCTAATCAGTGCATGTGCTTATTAAAATGCATGTCGTGTTGGTTTTACATTTTTGTGCAACAACCATTTTGAAGGTGTATAGTGGGTTTTGCATGTTGGTTTTTATGTTGGTTTAATTGATGTCCTGATGAAGAGACGGGTACGTTTCGAAACCGGTATACATAGAAAAGTCAGGAAGACAGTTTTTAATCTTTATTATTGTAATACAATATGGTAAATATGTAATGTTTTTCAAAAAAAATATTTATTTATGTAGGTTTTATAGAATGAAAAATCAAAGCAACATGTAAGAACCTGGTGACGAGTTGTATGCTTACAATTCAGCAGGACTTTAATTTTAAGACTTTGGTGTTAATATTTTTGAAAAAAAAGGACATTATTATATTTATTGTAATGCTGTTTTTTCCCTTATAAATAAAACATAACGATACAATAAAAATAATAAAAATATGTCGTAATAATTTTTATTAATTTTTTATTTGAATTATGTAACAATTTTGATTTAAGGACACATAATTGAGTATCCTAAGAGCAAATAAATATATACGATTTGGTTCAAAAGGCAACGAGTGCATTGTTTCAGTAAAACTGCTAACTTTGCAGGCTGCTTTGTGCCTTAAGTGCTCTAATTCATATGACTAATGGCTATAGACTTTATAGCTTTCTGTAGAAATCGACTAAAGGTTGCAGCAGGGGTGACAATAAATATTTTATTTAACCACTAAAACATTCATAAAAACTGAACAAAACAAATAAAAAACGCGAAAAAAATATTTAAAAAGTACACAAAATGATGCTTAACAATTCAAATACAATATTTTTGCCGTCAATAGGTCATTCCAATCGTTATCGTAAGAATCAATAATCAGGAACCGACAAGTGCCAACCTGACCACGGAATCTGATAGATTCTACCGCGAGAGAGAAATTCAAACATTTTGGTTGGAAGAATCCCAGGACAAGGTGGATAATTTCATTAATTTGCATAAATTAAAAACTAAAATATTTCGTCCATCAATGAGCCATTCCAATCCCCTGTGTTGTGCTATCGTATGTATCAATAATCAAGACCTGACTAGTGTCGATCTGACCACGGGATCTAAAAGAGCCTACCGCAAGAGAAAAGTTTTAAAATTAATGTTGGAAGAATCCCAGTACAAAGTAGATAATTGCCGTAATTTGTATTGAGGTTCGGTGGCAAAGTAACCAAAAATAACGTTATACCAACGTCAAATTCCGCGAATCAGCAAAAAAGTAATATTCGAGCGTCCATTTGCTATCTGCCGAGTGGTGAGATAATTTTAGTGAAAAATTTAAGCTCTATTGCACAGAACAAAAGCGTTCCAGGCTTTTGGTTTACGTGTAATGTACGGTTTTGGTTAGCGCTGGCAATTCTCAATGCATGTACCTACGGCCCGTTGTATCACTGTTATTTGTAGCCAAGTTCATGGTCAATAATCATAGAATGGTTTTTTTCCGTATGGGCAACTGTATTAGGTTATAATTCTAAGGTTTTTACAATATATTTGTTGTCTATTGGTTTTATTTTCAGAGTGATAACGCGCTACAGCAATAGAGATGCCATTTCAATCTATTTCATATGACCAAAGCGTTGCAAATTTTTGGTTAGGTTTTTGGTTTAAAAACAGACATGTTGCGGATGGTTTCATCGCTGTACTTGCGATTCTCAACCCTAAAACAAGTTTAAATTTATAATAGCGCTTTTTATATAAATGTAGTTTAAAGCCATTGTCCTAAATACAGTCGATATGTTAAATTAACAGTATTTTTAGTATGGTTTGACCCTTTTAAACATGTTATTTCTGGAGGGTTAAATTCAACAAATGATTTAACATTTTTTTGTCAGTGTGTTGTTTTTTTTTAAAAATTCTGAATCGTCAAATTTAAAAAATAATACCCCAGGGTTACAATATTAAAATTAGTAATTTGAATATTAATTGAAAATTATGTAACAAAAAAAAAACATTTATGGGAAGATTACGAAATGTAATTGATATAAATAAAGTATTCTTATATATAAAACAATAATATGTCCACACATAATTACTGTTCTTCCATTCTTATTTTATGTAATAAAGGTGAAATTAAAAATATACAAATTTTTAAAAATAAGGCGATGAGGATTATACTCAAAAGAAAATCTTTTCTAATGTAGAAATAATGCACATAGAAATTGGCTTGCTCACAGTAAAGCAACAAATTAAATATAACGTAGCACTTTTTATACATAAAATAATTAAGGAGATAAATAAAATAAAAAATATAAAAAAAATAACCAACAATCTATACATCTAAATATTTAAAATTAATTTTTTAAAAATGTTATTGATAAATTTTGATTAAAAGAATTGTAATATTATTAAAAGTTTATATAGTTTCTTAAGATGTTATGAAGTAACTTAATAAAGCACAAATAAACAACCATTATCATTAAATAATAAAATAGATTGCCCCGAACTGATAACTTAAATAAACTTTCGTATTCCACATAGACCAACAAGACTTAATTTTTTGTTTTACGGTCATCATCATGGTACTAATTATTAATTGAATTTACCGATTGTTTGCATGCAACAACTTGCAAATCAATACAGTGATGATTTAGATTTATTTTATACCACGCCGCTGATGATCAAGTCTTGTATTTTTTGAAAAAGAATTAACAATTAAAAATTTAAATAATGATTATTTCTTCACTTTTGTTTTAACTCTTTACTCTTGTGTGTATAATATTTTCTTAAATTTATTATTGTTTAATATTAATATATATATTAAACCATGAAGTAAACATTTAATTTTCCTTTTAAGGCACTTTTTTTTCTCTTCCTCTTTTTTAAAAACTGCTATTTTCTTTTATTAACCTTATTTTTATAAATGTAAATATTTACATTTGTTGCAGATGTAAAATTCATTTTTATATATAAATACTGTTCCATTGTATACTTTTCTCAATGTTTTTGTTCTTTTTTTAATATTAATAAATATTTTTGGTTGTATTTTTTTTTCATTGGTTTTTATTGTAATTATGTAAAAAGTTCATCATCTTCATCATCATCGTTCCCTTTCCGCACCTAATAGTGCATAGGGCACTGCATTGATACAACAATTGCAGCGTATCTTGATCATTTTTGTTACATGAAGGTAAGATGATCAGTCTTACGCTTCAGGTACCAGTCCAGGGACTATGAAATATTCTAGTGTGAAAACACCCATTTTAAAAGAAATATTTCACATCAACCATGTCGGGAATCGAACCCGAGACCTCTTGCATGGTAGGCTAACGCGCTGACCATTACACCACGAGGCCGACAAAAAAGTTCATGGAACCGTAAATAAATAAATGAATATTTTACCAGGCCCTGAATTCCAGTTTCTAATAATGCAAATTTCACAATTCTTGAATACGAAAGCTGACTACGTTCTCATGCACAGATTTTCCTCGTTACTCTGATATTGTTTTGTATTAATTTATCAACGTAGTTGTAGCAGAGAGCAAAGTACTTAATTAAACATTATCAGGTTCCCAACACTCAAACCCCGTTTCCAATTGAAAAACCTGATACGAACCTAACTTCACTGTATACGAGGATGTATATGAGACTTGAAAGGACATCGCTCGTTGCATTTTTTCTCGAACTTTTGTGTTACCTGCTCGCAGGGCACTTGGATAGTTTCAACTTTTGATTGAATCGGGTTGCGGTCCCATGGCTAGTGTTGCGGACTCATTGATCAAAGGTCCGAGGTTCGTAAATAAAGAGTTATTTATAACTCAATTTGTTTTTTTTTTGGGTGATACCGTGTGTTCCGACGTTTTGGCAACCATTTTAAATCATTTGCATTTCATTTGCAATCCAACACACACGTCATCACCCAAAAAGGAAACAACTTGATAACAGTAATCGTGAAAACCTTCGTACCTTATTTACAACTCGTTGAAAATGGCCACCAAAATTGAAATATTTGGATAAAAAGCTTTGAGTTTAAAAAAAACTATCTTGTGAATTATCTTCGATAAATTCTTCAAGTAATAAGTATTTTAAGTCTGATGCGTTTTAATCTTTATAATCCGCTCTCGCAGATCAATTTCATATACAGTAATGAAAATTTATCCACAGTTATTGTCACTTTTTTTTAAGTGTAATACTAATGTTTTTATAATATTATTTTTGGTATGTGTATATATATTTACATATTTATACACACACAATTCTGGGTTTTATCCCAAGTATATTATTTATTAGGTAAACAATAATATACCACTCCCCCTTGGGATAAAACCCAGAATTGTGTGTGTATAAATATGTAAATATATATACACATACCAAAAATAATATTGTGTAAACAAGATCTGGTCAAAAATTAAGTAAAAATAAATTGCAGAGTCATCTGCAGGCGATTACTAGTAATTAATTTAACTCGGATAGAGTCTTAGCTACATAAATAAAGTAATTTGCTTTAATACTCAATATCAAATACATAGATGGCGCTCCAAAAACGCGCTAGCGAAAGCTTTCCTTGTTTCATGACATATATACAAAAACCAAAAATGTCACCGATATGGATATTCGCTAATAAGCGGAATGGGGAATGTTGTAGAATTCTACATAAAAGTGGCCACTTGAACCCAACCTATGACAGGTCATAAGCCCTGTAAACGCTCGAATATCCATAATCTTGAAACAACAATTCTACCCATCTCTGTAGTGATATAAATAATGCTAATGTTTTTATTTGATTTTTAAACTTAGACGAAGAACTAAGAAGAAAATATAAATTCTGTAATACCTTCGTTTTCTTCTTCTTCTCTGTTTAGTTCGGTTGATTTGTTATCGGCAAGAGGGTGATTTGAGAGACGTTGAGTTCCAGTTGTCCTTCCATCTCATTGGTACTCTTCCAGGAAGACGGCGACCAGTTTGTATTTCATAAGCCGCGGTAGAGGGAATTCTAGAGCTGTCCGTTCTATCGACGTTATCTCTCTAGAATTTTCTCCTTATTCTGCTCTACAGTACTGGGTCTTGGGTATCGCAAGCATGTCTTATTTCTTGATTCCGGATTCTGTGCCTTAGGGTTTTCGCTACTATTTCCTTTAGTACTTTCATCTGATGTTCTGAGGAGATTTTTAGATCTCATCGCATCTGCCTATTCTCTAATGCATTTGTCATGATGCAAGTTTTGTTTATACAAACCTTGCTTTCGATCCACATGTGTTTATTGTACTATACGATATTTTCTATAATACTAACTTAATAAATTATGTATTGATGGGTTGAACATTAACTTTACAAACACTGTTTAAGAATTTTGGTCTGCAAGTGCTTTGATCAACTAAAAATACTGTTGATTTAACCAAGTTAAATATAATGTAGCAATTTTAATACATTAAATAATAAAGGAGATGAATAAAATATAAACAATAATAAAATTTATCCAACAATGTAATGCATATGAAACAAGGGGTAAAAAAACATAAGATTACCAATGAGGAGAAAAACATAATCTCGAACTCATTGTACAAGGGATTGAAACTGTACAATGAGTAACCTGAAGAAATAAAGGAAATAGAAAAAATCGAAATATTTCCAATTAATTTGAAATAAATGTTATTGAGAAATATTGAAAAAAAAATTGTTATATTTGAAAAAGTTTATATTATTTCTGAAGATGTTATGAACTAACTAAATAAGGGACAAATAAATAAATAAATCCAAGAAGAAGCTAGAAAATATTTCCAAGCGTTGCATATAATGGGAAAACATTTAGTCAGTTAAATCCAAATAAAGATTTAAAACTTTAAAAAAATCGGCAGATGGAAGAAAATATGAAATGGTAATGTTCTAACACAGGCAAAATGTTGAATGCTATACAGTATGTAAAGTAACCACAAATAAGCGAATGAAAAACCGGAGCCCTGTAAACATCTAGCATCCTATATTTCCGTCTCTAAAAGCTCTCATTTTGTCTGTTGCCCTAACAAAATTTAAGATTCTCTAATAAACTTATGATTGATTATTCATATATCTTTAATTTGTTGATTTTTAAAGTGCCGATAAGACACATGCTATTAAAAGCTTATACCAGCGTGCACTGATTGTATTTTGTGCATCTACTCGGTAAATGTGTATTGTGGGAATAACATTTGTTCATATATTTATATATTTAGTTATATACACGGCACGCAGTGCCTTTTATCTTACAATAAAACATATTATATTTAAAAGAATACATACACTTCAATATGAGAAAAACTTAAAGTCAAATTGAAAAATATTGTGTTACGTAAATACTTTAACATGGCTGTTTCGTATAAAGAACATATTTAGATAAAAAATAATAATATAACGATGTTTGCAGATAAAATTTTGA
Organism: Micrasema longulum; assembly: GCF_059751315.1. Taxonomy (NCBI): domain Eukaryota; kingdom Metazoa; phylum Arthropoda; class Insecta; order Trichoptera; family Brachycentridae; genus Micrasema; species Micrasema longulum. Next base: position 169,166 of record NW_028278581.1, read on the forward strand.
AAGGAAAATATTTTTTTTTTTTTTTCTTTAAGAGGTACAAAATAAAAATATATTAAATACAATAAAAGTATATAAAATTTTTTTTATAATAATAACAATTAAAGTAATTAAAAAAAATAAATTTTAAACATAAATATGGTACACAAAAGTAAACATAGAAAGCACTTTAATCTAAAAAATGTAAATTACCGTTCACCATCTTTGAAATGATTAAAAAGAGTTGATTTATATAAATTATACGTTAAGTTAAAAATATCAGCAACGTCGGAATAGTTATTGCCGAGTACATTGAGTCGATTCAGAATAGCATTATGTGAGTATACTGTTTGCGAATAATTGCAACTAAACGGAGGTACTTGACAAGTCCTTCGTCCAGGTACCTTGAACATGTTAGTCTAATCTGTGTCCTGAAGAAATGATGTGTATGTCTCAAAACCGGTCGACATAGAAAAGTCAGTAAATGGTTGTGTACAAACTTCAACGAGTTTTCATTGCTGAGAAACAGCATTTTTAAATGATATTTAATGTTAAATTTCAGTCACTAATTCTAGGTACTTTGAGGTCTTTTTGAGGAATTTTTTTAACGAACCAGGTTTGTTTTACATCATATGTAGATACTGTCCATTGTAGGTGAAGTAAATCAACTTGCAAAATGATCAAAGTTTTGATTCAATGTTTTAACTCTACGAGTTGTTTGCTTTTTTTTGCTCACCTGTTTCATTATTTTTAATTAACATGGGTGTTTTGTACATAAACAGTTAAATAAAGTTTTTGAGTTAAGCTGTAACAGAAATGTTCTAGAAGCAATGAGTTTACTTCGCCGTTAAAATATCAGTTCACTTTACCAGCAATTGACTAATACAGTTTACTCTTACCATGCTGAAATCCAGTACCATGGAATAAACTCTCTTAAAAATCGAAGAATAATGTTGGACCAGTTATTTTTATTCAAATTAATAAACAATAAAATTGATCCTCTTAATCTACTTGAAAGACTTCCATTCCGTGTGCCATCTAGAGCGACAAGACAAAATTTTCTGTTTTACTCAGAAAACGCGTCAACAAACTATTTAAAATAATCTACAATACCTAGAATATGCGACCAATAAACAATATATTTACCGAGGCTGATATTTTTTGTGTTTATTTCGTTTATTTTACATTAATTATATTTAACAAAATTTAAATTATTTTATTAAGTGTTAACAATTTTTATGGTGTGTGCATGAGAACACACAAAGAAATTGTCAATATTTGTGTACATACTGTTTGTTTACCCAATAAAATAAATAAATACATTTCAATAATTAGCATTTCCTATTTGGTATTATTTTTCGACCTCATGGTGTAATGGTCTGTGCGTTTGTCTACCATGCGAGAGATCTCGGGTTCGATTCCCGACATGGTTGATATAAAATATTTATTTAAAGGTTTATTTTCACACCAGAATATTTCATAGTCCCTGGACTGGTACCTGAAACGTAAGACTGATCATCTTACCTACATATAACGAAAATGATCAAGATACTCTGTGATTGGTGTAACAATGCAGTGCCCTATGCACCATTAGGTGCGGAAAGGGAATGATGATGATGATTTGGTATTCATGAGGTATTTTATATATATTTTTTGTTATTATTTAACCACCTGACACCTAAATTAAATCTAGCAGTCGTAATTTTTTTTTTCCTTTTTTAAGAAAAACATTTTTTCTAAAAAAGTAATAAAAAATGTGGTGACATTTGGGGACAGAACAACTAGAGCAAATTTGTTCCAAATGGTTCCCTTTATCGACATTTTTTTTACTCTCTACTAAACGTTGTGTATAATATGATGTCCTTATAAGCATTATTCTTTTATAAAATGACATTTAATACCAAACATTAAAAGAAAAATATTTAAATGAAGGTAATAAATAAAAAAATTTCATTTCTACTGAACAGTTCTCCATATTATGCAGTGTAAACACTGCAAGTAATTTACCCATATTCGCTCTAATTAAAACACATCTATACAGTAAGCAACTCGATACAATTGAACTAACTGCTGGTACGCGAATACTGGAACTTCAGAAATCCCCTATTTATTGATATCTTTTAGAAACAAAAATAACAACAAAAAAAATATTTCCATCTTCATCATCAAACCCTAATCCGCACGTGATGGTGCATGGGGCACTGAATCAATACAGTAAATGCAGTGTGAGTCAATCGCGTGTTGCGAGACGGTAAAGTGATCAGTCTTCCCCTTCTGGAACTAGTCCAGGGATATAAAGTTGTAAATAACTCACTATTAGAAAATGAAAACCAAGTTGGGGTAAGGTAATTAGGAATATACTACATAAACATATTTTTAAATGAGTGATTTGTAAAATATGTATTTTTAGTTTGTTTTAAAAACGCATCATGCAAGCGTGTACATAAAAGAAAATAATGTTTAAAGCAATAGACTATTTATACACGTTTAACAATTAATCTAGGATTGATTGGATCTTGGTATTGTATTTGATCATACACTGACATTTATACCTCATATTAATGAAATTATTAATAGATCAATGAAATCGTTAGGTTATATTTTAAGAACAGTCAAAGATTTCAAATCAATTTTATCTTTCAAAACTTTGTATGTATTACTTTACGGAGTTCATTCGTTAAAACTTGAAAGAGTGCAGATAATTTTTTTACGTTTTATCAACTACAAGCTATTTATTCCTATTGAATATTTAAACTATGACCTTTTAATGAACACACTTGATTTGGAAAGTTTATCCAGAAGACAGAAACTGAGTGATTTAATGTTTCTCTTTAAGATAATAAATGACATGTCGGACTCTCCTGACTTACTAAACATGATTCAATTCCGAATACCTGTTAGGACTACTAAACATAATGTCCCATTTCATATGGATATTTGCGCTACTAATTATGCTATGAATTCACCTATTTCAAGATTGCACAGTCTAGGGAACCAGATCAGTTGTATTGACAATTTTCACATTAGCCAAATGAAGTTTAAACTTGCTGTTAAAGAAATAGTTTAGAATTTTGACTGATGTTTAAGTATTTATGTTCATTTATTAAAAAAGAAAAAAAAATATAAAAATAAAAAAATGTCAAATGCATTTATAAATGTACGACTGAATATTTGTTTTTTAGTTTTGAATTTTTTTTTACCTATTTAAAAAAAAAGTTTTAATATTGAATTTTTTAAAAGGTTTATTATTTTGTTTATTTTTATATTTTATTTTTAAAAACGATTGAGAACCCTTGAGGTGTTATCAGGAGACTGTTAGTATTATTTCTAGGGCATTCAATATGCATTGCACCAATACCAACAAATCAATGATTTATGATTTTTGCTATTTCGAATATACCGCGTTATCTTTATTTTTATTTTTTTTCTACAAAAGTATGTTAAGTATTAAAATCCCAAAGTGGAACATTTATAAAACAACTTTGTTATATATATAGATATATTGTTATTATATTATTTCATAATTTTGTAATAGAACACTGTATGTTAATTGTATTTATGATTATGTTTATAAAAGGCATTTGTGCCGTGTATACACTAATAAATAGATAAATAAATTAATTAACTCAAATAGGTATGTAAAGATGTTAAGTAAGTAAATAAATAAAACATTTAAAAGTCCTAGATTGCTAGACGCTCGTATTGTGAACTGACCATTGTGGCTGTAACCGTAAATCAGGTGGGGCAGTAAATGTCAAATAAACGAACATTACTGAAATATTTTCAGTCAGTTGGTATTCCGGAATAACACTGAAACTAGGTGGCCCGTACTGAATTCCAATACCCACTTTTCTAAGGAAACTGAATACCTGAAATTTCACACAACCCTTCAAATATATTTTTCGTTATTCGCTACAATTGTGTTCCTTATTATTTTCTACTTTTGCACCTTATGGGGCGGGGTTTATGACACTGTATTGACTGAACGACTTTTAAATTGAATTATTTTTGGCTAGATGAAAATGCCCCCAAAATGTAAATATTTGGTAAATCTGCATAATAAAACCAACAAAAATATTTCTCAAAACAATAAATATAATTTTTGCAGCATATAGAGATAATCGTTTGTTGTTAAATTTATTATTCATTTTCAAAAGGTGACTTCTTTGGGCCTGGGTTAAACAATGAAAAATAATTTGAATTGGTTTGTGGTCCCGTGGCTAGTGTTGCGGACTCACGAGTCAGAGGTCTGCGGTTCAAATCCCACTCTACCCTAACTTGATTCCCATTTTCTATTAGTGAGTTATTTGCAACTCGTTAAAAAAACCCATTAAAATTCATTATTTGGGTTAAGAAAGCAAATATTTATTTTTGTACAATAAAACACTCAGACACCGGGAAATATTTATACTGCCTTTGTTTTCAAGTAATGCTACATACCACACACCTATCGTGACGATAATATAATATATACTGCCGAAACAATAAAATTATCATTTTTCATGATACTCTCTCAGCTTTTGCGAATAATCTCTTGGGAATAAATCTTATTTAAAAAGTACCCACGTAAAACTTATTATTTATTGCATTATATCCTGTATAAAATAATAACAAAAAAAAATATATACACGAGTATTAAATTATCTTATCTAAAATATATAAATCTGTTTTGTGTTATTCTATAATTGAAGATTCGTGTAAAATTGTATCGACGTATCTTTGTTAATTACCCAATAAAGTAAAACTAAAATAAAATTTAAAAAAAATAAAAAATATTGACAACGAATTTTTAACTTCTGGTTTAGGACATAAAGCTTTCAATTCTATTTTATCATTTTTTAAATCAAAATTTTCCATACAATGAAATATATTCTATTGATCAATTGACGACGACATGGTTAAAATTATTATTAGGTACATAAAAACATATTTTTTCAACAAAACACACAGTTTACCCTGAAGATGCCTCCTGCAATGATAGTCGAAATGTCGGAATGAATCTAACTTACATGTGATCAAACAGAAAATATAAAAATTAATGCGCTTCACGTTTAACATCAAGTATCTCAGGTAGTACTTGGTGTAGCTTAACACATGTCTTAACAACGTCAATGAGGAACTTTAGTGCTACGGGAAATATGAGTTTTTAATTGTGCGGCAAAGCATCTTGAAAACGTACGAAAAAAAAACGAACTCCTTTGAATGACGTCACTGGTTCATATGAATCAACCAATGATAAGAGAGCTGTGAAAGATATCTGGTTTGCTTACCGTAAATAGACCAATTGGCAGAACTGACAGAGAATAAACAGAAGAAAACTTCTGACGTCACATGCGGAGTAATTTCAGAAATACAAAACATTAATAAATAATTGCACTGATAATAATTTTGGCTTAGTTTAATAGTCTATAAGCAAATAAAAAAACATTAAAAAACCACAAAACCCAAAGACACAACATCCAAATCACGTTTATTAAATATGAATAATACCTCAGAGTAATAATGCGTCAACCTATAAAGAAGCCGTATCACTATGTTTCATAGAATGCAAGCGTTGTTGGTTAGCAACAAATTGGCGGCCATTTTGTTTGTTTGGAAACATAGGCATAATGGTTCTATCGGATGCTTTTGTCGCTGTGCTTGGCTTTGTTTGAAAATAAATCGTATATTAGTAGGAGCATTAAAGGTGTTAAAGGAGTCAGTTTTCACAGGTAATTGATTTTAAATATTTTCTCATGATTAACATTGATTTTGAGCATTTATTGTTCCGACCTGTGTATTATGTTGTTAAACATTTATCTTTATATCATCATATTTACTTTGAATACTATTTTTTTGTCAATTTAAGGGATACATTTGTGAATTAAAGTATGTTTACTGTAGATAATGATAGTTGATTACGGGCAATATGTCGGAGCCGCACTAGGCATCCATATAAAGTTTGAGTCTTTATCGAGTAGAGGTTGATTCAAATTTTAATTGAAAATAGCAACGTTAACCTTGAAATTGCATCTTAAATAACGTGTAAAAATTTTAGGCCGCTACTACTCGCCGTTTCGGATATGTGACGGACAAACAAACGAACTCAACACAGGACTTTGGTTCCATGGAGTTGGGATTTATGTCTCAATAAATGTCACAAAGTTATATTGTGAATGAAATGAATAAAAAAAAAAATAAATAAACACACACATGTTTTTTCAGTTAAATAAAATAAATATAGGCGAGTTGTAAAAAAATAAATTGAAATGACCATGAAATATTAAATACACAGGTACATATTTAAAAGTATTTATAATAAAAGTTAATATCCATTTAACAAATTACAACAGGGATGGAGAATACTTTAAATAAGGGAATATGAAAGTCTAGGCATTTACAGGGCTTATGACCTGTCATTGGCTGGTTTCAGTAGCCACTTTACACACTGTGTAACATTCACCATTTTGCCTATGTTTGAAAATTCATATTTTTTCAATTCTTCCATTTGTTGATTTTGGTGAAGTTAAAGAGCTGAAACCTTTATTGTTGTGAAGAAATTCATCTGACTGAATTATTTCACACGTTTAGCAACCCTTAAAAACAATTTTTAATTTTTAAACTTCTTCTTGGACCAGTTGGTTTCATTACAATATTTGAGTTTGTCCAAATGTTCGCAGACAAAAGACTAGATTTTACCCCCTCGGAAGTCATTAAGATTAACAAATTACAACAGGGATGTATAAGACCTTAAATAAAGGAATATGGAAGTCTAGGCATTTACAGCATTTACAGTATGTAAAATGGTCTCTTAAACCAGCCAATGACAGGTCATAAACCTTTTAAATGCCTAAACTGCCAAATTCCCTCATTTAAGGTATTCTCCATCCCTGTTGTAATTTGTTAATCTTAATGACTCCCGAGGGGGTGAAATCCAGTCTTTTGTCTACGAACATCACATCGGACCACATCGGGTTGTGGTCCTGTGGCTAGTGTCTCGGACTCAGGGACCAAAGGTCTGTGGTTTGAATCCCACTCTACCCCAACTTGATTCCCATTTTCTAATAGTGAGTTATTTACAACTCGTTGAAAATGGCCCTCAAAATTAAATATTAGGGTTAATCATAAGAACACAAATATTTCTTAAAAAAAAATAAAAAAAATCATCTGGACAAACTTAAATATTGTAATATCCATTTGGCAATTCTCAACCTGAGTACGGCGCATTGTTTTGCTGTGAACTGTAACTAACTTAATACCCAATAGTTGAATGGTTATCCTAAGTGTGGGCTCCTCTATGGCTTGGCGCATTATTACTCTGAGTATAATACTGATATTACTAATCGAATATCCAATTCATTAGTCGCTTATTACTTAAACGTTTAAACAATACGTTAGTCTTTTCTTGTTCATTAAAATGAAGAACAGATAAGCAAACGAAACTTCTAAATCCGATGAAGTTTTTCAATGATTTCAACCGAACATCGCCAAACCTCGAATATACCGTTCCGGTACGACCACAGTTCCATAAGTTGTGTCACAGTTGTAGGCTGGTCATCACAGTCGGTCGAAATGGAACTGGTTAATTATTCAGATTAGTCGCTCCATAGAATCTATACAATCGGTGGCAAACTGTGGATACGAACTATGTATTTCGATATGTAGATTATTATTATTGTCATGGATAACTTATAAAGCGCGTCTTTCGAAATATAATACCTCCAGGGCAGTCAACTAAGTGATGCTTTATATAAACAAATTCAATTGAAACTGTTGAATCTGTTTTTTAAGTAAAAAAAATAATTTTATTTTCCTATACTACGGATTAATTCAAGTGATTTGTAAATTATTTCATTTACATTCATGTTTCATTTTCACAGCTACATTTTGATCAAGTTACTTATTTATATGTTATATTAATCTCCAAAGTAACGAAAGCACTTTGATGCAAACCGGTAGGAATATTAAACGTAGTTTAGAAACAATGTTTTGAGTATGTCCAAATGTTTGCAGACTAGCTGGATTTTCTCCATTGGGAGTTTTTCATATTCAAATTTGTCGCAACAGAGAGGGATAACATTTTTGAGAAGGAAATAAGGGAGTCTCGGCATTACCAGAGCTTATGACCTGTCATTGGCTGGTTTAAGTGGCCACTTTACACACTGTGTAACATTCACCATTTTGCCTATGTTTGAACATCCACATTTCCTCAGCTCTTCCATCTGTTAACTTTTGTGAAGTAAAAGAGCTGAAACCTTTATCATGCGGGTGAGATTCATCCGGCTGAACCAATTCACCTACTACTACTACATAAACTTACAACGCCATTTTTTATGAATTATTCATTTACCATAGAAAATCACAAAGTAAGTGCTTCTAAAAACGGCTGAACAGGTTTAATATGCAAACGTTGATGGGTTAAGAAAACGAGGAAGACCGAGAAAGACATGGCGTAATCAAATCCAACATATACGCGCATGCATGAGAGAAGCGAGGTCTGTACGAAATGAAAACGTTATGTTGCATTTTAGCGTCTGCCTTAGGAACAAAATGGAGTTATGGTTTGTTTGTTTGTTAAGTGATTCAAATAAGAAATTTACCTTTTAAAATGTTTTTAAGTATACGTACATATTTCGAAACATAAGTTTTAATAAATACATTTAAAACAATGGAAAAATAACATTTTTGTGTAACAACATTTTCAATAATTTTATGAAAACAAAGCCATCTAGCAAATAATTTTATTTGTTTATCTTGCTATTTGAATAAAGGCGCAATAAAAAAACGTTTTTATGAAACATAATAATATTTACATACATAAAATGAAATTTGAATTTACGAATGTTGCTTCTCAAATAACTCAAATTATATGCCTTTGCTTACATAACAAAACTATTGTAATGTTGAAAATGCCTTAACCAGATTTATAATACACTTCCCTAAGAGAAATGGTTATAAATACCTTTAGTAAATATTTTAGGGGTCTTTATTGAAAAAAAATAAGTGGAAATCTTACTAAATGTTATTGAGTATTTGTACATAACCACTTACCGACTTTTTTATGCCTCCCAGTTTTAAGACGTACCCGTCTTTTTGTCAGGACACCAATTATACCAATATTCAAAACCCACTATAAACCTTCACAATTGTGGTTGCACAAAAATATAAAATTAACACGACATGCATTTTGATAAGCACATGCACTGATTAGGACAACATTCACTGATTACGAGTACATAAGAAAGAAAAAAAAACATAGGATATATAAAGAAAAAACAAAAATCAACCATACATTCATACTAATTAAAATATAATGTTGTTTTTAAACGTGTTCCAAAATTTTTTTTGATTAACTTTAAATTTATTTATTGAAATATTTTTTTTAATAGTTTTTAATTCACTGGGAAGATTACTATAATTTTGTTCACCTTTGAAGACAAAGCTATTTTAACCATGACTTGTATGGAATTTAGGAATTTTAATATTATGTTGGTCTCCGAGTGATTTATTTATCTCAAATTCTTTTATTTTTTCTTCTTTATAAGATATTTAAAATATTTTATGTTGTTTGAGAAATAGTTAGAAAAAAAGGAGAGGGAATAGAAGAAGGTGTTAAATTTAATAGGTTTAAGGTAACCGTTACTCATAGGGTGAAATCTTACTCTTACCCTTGCACAGGGCAATGTATTGTAATACTGGCTGCAACATTTGAGGATTCATAGAAAGATAATATGCCGTGTTAGCCCAAATATAACGCGGCTTCATGAAAAAAGACATTGAATTTATATATTTATTAAAGTACTGAAAATGTTTTATAAACAGATACATTTTTAAATGTAAATAATACAAAAAAGGAATTGAATGAAAAAAATTAAACAAAATACTACACTAAAAAAGAGACAACCTTTTATGCTAGGTGTAAATGTAATTAAATAATTAACCAGCCCGAAGATGCCCATTAAAGGGTGAAAGCACAAACTGGTGAAATAAATTATAAGTTTGTCAAGTATTCTCATTTGGAACTTATATTCAAAAATAAGTAATTGTAAATTAAATTAAATAGTTTGAGGTAAACAATATTTCAAGTTTGTTCAATTTTTGGTAGACGAGAACTGGATTTAACTCCCTAGGGATCTGTTAATTTTACAATATTACAACAGAGATGAATAAAATTTTTGAGAAAGGAAAGTAGCCACTTTACTAACTTTGTAACATTTCCTATTTTGCCTATTTTTGAACATGTAAAAGCATTATCAAAAAACTTTGCCGTACAATTTAATGCTCTAATTTTTAGCGCGCGTAAGAAAACATTATTTGTATCCGATTTCCCGTAGGGTTGAATTTCCTCATCAGTCTAGATGTTGTGATAATTTTTTCATAAAAACCTTCAAAATTCTCTCTTTCCTACCTTTTGGCAAGCTTTTTAAATAAAAGCTTGGCGGGTTATTTCTTAAATATAAAACAAAAATATAATATTTGTAAAGCAAATATTATATTGTAATTGGTATTGTAAATTCATTTTTTGTAAAACATTCCAGCTCAGGATGTTTTTGGTTCCGGGTTGTGTTCCCGTAGTTAGTGTCGTGGACTCACGTATCAGAGGTCTGAAATTCAAAACCTTATTTCTAATAATGAGTTATGTTAATAAAAAAATAAAAAAATCTCAAGACAATTAAAATGTATTTTTTCTTATGAGTAATCATTTTATGAGACTCTTAAGCTTTATTACATAATACGAAAGCGTTCCGAATTTTTGGTGTGGTTTTAGTTTTTGTCAAACGTGTAATAGACGCTTTCGGTTTGCGATTGCAATTCTCAGCCCAAGTTTCTACGGCTAGCTGTATTACCATAATCTATAGCTTACTTCTTGGCAATATAATTAAATTGTTTTTTTCCGTATGGGTGACTATCGGGTTATTACTCTAATCTTTTTTTAAATTAATAAAAACATAATAAAAATATTTTACAAATATTAACACATCAGGGCAAATAAAAATTGTTGCTTTTGTACGTAACTTAATTAGAATGAAATAAACTTGAGGTTAAATTAATTTTAAATTGTCTGAAAACTGTAAAAAAATGGGTTTTGGGAACATAAATAGACAGTTTTATTTAATACAAGCTTTTTTTTAAAACTAGAAAACTTTATACAAAGCAGAATCTATCCAAAATATTAAAGGCGTTAAAACTCTCGGCAGTTTCTTTTGAAAGTGATATCTGGTGAACCTAATAAAATGAGGCCCCTAAAAAGGCTTTGACGCACGATATCGGGGCAGTATAAGCTCAGCTTAAGGTTTTATGTAAAGGTATGATACATAAAGCTATCTAATGTACTGGGCATCGCTTGTGACAACCGGACGCTTCTGATGCTAAGATGTTTGAAGATTTAAAATAAAAATTGTCTCATATAAAAATGGAAATTGAAAGGAGCTTGAAGAATATACAATTTTTTGGTTTTAACAAAAGTAACATCCATCTTTTTTCAAATTTAAAAACTAGAATAAAAAAAAATACAGAATGGTTAAAAATATAAGTCATCAAAAAGAAAATTTTCTGTTTTACAAGGTATTGTATTTTTTTACGTTACATATATTCTTCTTCTTCTTCTTGTGCCTTGCCGGGTCCCCCCGACGTTGGCAATCACTACAACGAAAGCACATGTATCTGTACTGCGCTAATTTTACATTTCGCAGCCAGGACGACTGTTATTGGTGTACTCGCCGTACTGATTCCTGGAAAAAGAGTACCGAGTGGTTTTCCGTTGCCTTCTCTGCCTTCTCTGCCTTACATATATTAGTATATTTTATTACAAGTCTTTAATGAGCATTTCTAACACCTCATTTTCGTTCGTCAATCGAGAAAACAAAAGAAGTAAAAAATATGGATAATAAGACGAGTTCATTCATTAATTATTTGTTGTAAAATAATGAAGAAGATATAAAAAATATTTAAAGCATTAACTTGCCATTTTGCCCCACTAGTGAGGCAAAATGGAATAGCTTCTTTCGTGCATACTTCTGACCAGCTCCCCTTCTCGCTCTTTCTTACGTAGTTTCGGACTATATTCAGTGACATAAACGTAACAAAAATAGTTACCAAAATTACTAACGCTTATGGTCGAAGCGATGAGGCAAGAAAGTGTCTCGGGTACCCCGTACTGTCCCTTTCGCTCTATTCATTTCAATCATTTATTGATTATAAAATACGACTTCTCTTTTAATACAATTGATGATCTAACCTTGAAATTCAATAGTTAAAGCTTGTATAGCAACTATCATTCAATATCAGTCACAATATTCTTCCTTCACATATCACAAGTAGCAAATTTTGGTAAAATAAAATAAAAATAGCAAAAAATACGTTAAGTATCGTTGCGTCTAGGAACATGCACTCATTGCCACCGTGATTGCATCACTGATATGAGGTCCAGGGAGAAAAGGAGATGACTTGATACGCTTGCAGTCACTCGACAGATTTTAGCTTTTGTCGTGGTGCCCTATTTTGCCTCACTACTCCATCATGCCCCCCCTTTCCCTACACATAATATAATTTAATTAAAATACATTTTTTACATTTTTATTTTTATTTTTACAAGATGTATAAAAGTAGATTTCTAAAGATTAAAAAATACGTGTACTTTTTATGAAATATATTGATTAATTTAAAAAAAACAATAACAAACTAATAAATCGTTGGATTTGACCACCAATTATTTATTAAATTACCAACTGGTTTCGGGGCTGCACATGCTCTTGTATCACGGTAAAATTGAGAAATTAATATCATTCTTATTTATTATATTAACAGTACTCGAAAAATAATAATAAATAATTTAAACAGTAATGTCAAATACATATCTGTGGATTGGATCTAGAACAGTTAAGCCAATGACAGATTTTATATTTTTCTTGCCACCATTTTGTAAAGAGTCGACGTCAATAAAAAACCCCGTATATTTAACTGTTTTAAACACACACACATGTTTCGTAATATTTTTTAACAAAGACGTCTAATAATTCTTTATAAATTTATAGCTAACTAATTACTCTTCTGTAACATTACGATTTATGACACTATCCCATACAGTTCCAAACCAAACTGCTCTTTGTATGAAGAGTACAGTATCTCAGTTAGACATGTATCTGAGAAAAACGTGGTAAATAAAAAAAAAAGTTTTTGTCGTAGTTTTAACACTCTGCATGTCATTAATATATGCCATGAATCAAAAAAGAAAAAAAAGGAGAGATGAATTTAATTTTCATATTGACATTACTACTTAAATTTTAAAGATTAATAAAACTTACAAAAAACTAAATAAAAGATAATTGTAAATTTAAAACCTAGTAACTGCAGTTTTGCTTCCCGGATTTTACGGTTCCTGACGGTATATTGATACGGGAGTAAAATTAAAATAATGATCTTTTCTTCGTGATTCTGAATCAACAAAATGTCGTCTGAAATTCTAGATATTACACCCTTCCTAACGATGGCAGTACTGACACATGGGGTTGATGAATTGAGTCTTTATGTCAAATAGTATTTTGTCTTTGCGAAAGCATGAAAAATGAGGTGAGATCATTTGATCTTGGTCTCAGCAAAGTGAATAAGATTGGGCGATATGAAATATTGTTAATTTGATTGTTTTGAAAAATGTTTCACTACTTACCCCCTTTTTTACTTTTAAAATTTCTAAACTGCCTTATTTTGATGTTTAAATTTTATCCTGTAGATCTTTAAACTCATGATTAAAATTAAAATTTGGATTATTTCAATGAGATAGTTTTGTAAATTCGAAAAAAAGGTGTTTCAGCGCTTTAATATTTTTTCTTTTAATATTTAATAATTTCACATAAATGTACCAAAATTAAATAAAAACACTATATAAATTTTATATTTGAAGCACTACCTTTGTGGTTATTCATTATAATAAAATATATAAAAGAGCTTTGTTTTTAACCAACAACTTATTATAATTTTTTTTCTGCCAACCGGTTTCAAAGCAAATAAGCTTCTTTGTCAAGGTTTACGCAACAAATGAATTAATTCCTATTTTTATTTTTATCATGTTTACTAAATATACACGTGGACCCAATAAATCAAGTCTTTTTTTCTTACAAGGGTTTTTCTTACAATATTTTTGAAGCTAGACAGAAGACTAAAAGAAATATTGTTTATTTGGTTCTAAGATTTCTAAATTGTCTAATTTTAATATTTTATTTTCAACATGAAGTTCTTTTATTCCAGTGTCTTTACTGAAGTTATGATTATTTTTTATCAGATGATTTGCGAATTCAGAAAAATTATGAGTACTTAAGCCTCATAAGTGTTCTTTTACTATAATATTAGTTTTTCTTAGTTTTTCCAATGTATATTGAATCGTAATCATTACAATTTAATTGGTTTATCCCAGATTTATTATATTTATGGACGTTTTTTGTGATTTTTAAACAATGTTCATATATTACTAGTTGTGTAAAAAGCAGGTTTAATATTTGATGGTAGGAAATAAAATAATTGTTTTGAAAAAATGTCATTTATAAAAATAATCCGCCTCTATTGTTAAGGTGGGATTGCTTTATTTACTGTGGAAGTAGAATATAAATATTTATTCAGTTTTCGATTTAATATTTTATCAATTAAGTTCTCATTATATCCATTATTATTAGCAATCTGTTTTATTGTATTAAGTTATTTTTTTAAAATAAGTATTATCAAGTATCAAATTACAGAAAAGACTTGATTTATTGGGTCGACGTGTAGTATTTAGTAAACATGATAAAAATAAATAACGAATTAATTCAGTTACGTAAACCTTGACAAAGAAGCTTGTTTGCTTTGAAACCGGTAAGTGGAAAAAAAAAGTTAGTGGTTAAAAACGAAATTGTTTTATTTATTTTATTAAAAACATTATGTATCATTATGTTTTTTATGAATTAGGTTTAAAAAGAAAAAGAAGAAACGCGCGAAGTACCTGTTAAGTTCATTACAAATACGGCATTGTTGTAGGGTATAAAGGGTTGATTGAAACGTTCCCATATATCACGCATTGAGTTAACCCTTTTCCCTTTCAGAAAAGGAAATATATACGTGATGGAATTACACGTATTGAACCCAACCATCTAAAGACATATTTTAACCAGCAATTTTTTGAGCATGTATAAATGTTTGAAGTCAGGCTGGATTTCTTCCATCGGGAGTTATTTTGATCTAAATTTGTTGTAACATAGAGGGAAATTTTGTTTAAAAAGGAAAGTTGGAAGCCTAGATACTTACAAGGCTTATGACTTGAAATATTGCTACACTATATTATGTATAAGTGACCACTTTACACACCATGTAACATTCACCATTCTGTCATTGTTAACACCCGTGAAAACAGCCTGCTAACAAATATTTGGACGTACTTGAAACACAGTTGATAGAATTAACTGGTATAAGAAGAGTTTAATTTTTTTTTTTTTTTTCAGACGTTGTCTAGTAAGTGTAATGGTTCAGCCTGATGAATCTCGTCCGTATATTTAAGGTTTTAGCTCTTTTACTTCATAAAAAGAAACAGTTGGAGGAGTTAAGAAAATGAGGATGTTTAAACATAGGCAGAATAGTGAATGTTTTGCAGCGCGTAAAGTGGCCACTTAAACCAACCGATGAGAGGTTACAAGCCCTGTCAATCCTTATTTCAAATGAAAATTAGATTTATATAAAGTTTTTAAACAAATATTTTATAAAAATATAAAAATATCCTTTTTCGAGTCTTTCAAAGCTAAAATATTTTTAAAAATGTTAAAAAAAGGTTGACTGAATTTCTAAAAGCTAATAAATCGATGCACTCAGGATGCTTTTGCAAAATTATCCACATATTTTTATAATTCATTGGACAAATCGGTATATTTATTGACTTAAAAAAAGCATTCGATAGTGTATCACACAATAAACTTATATCAGAACTAAAAGATGTGGGAATGGGTGGCAAAACCATTGAATGGCTAACAAGTTATCTATTCCAACGACCACAAACGGTAAAAATAAAATAAACATATAGTGAATTGGAGAGTTGCGATTTTGGGATACCTAAAGGTACGGTGATAGGTTCGGTCCGCTTTTATTTATTCTCTATGTCAATGATATTTTTTGTCAAAATTTAAATTAAAAAATAATATCATATGGCGATGATACGGTTGTTTTAGTTGAGGGAGTTAACTGAAACTCAGTAAATTTAGTAGCAAAGACGTTGTTAATAAATTGAAATTATGATTTGACAAAAATGTATTATCTTTAAATACGGAAAAGACAAAAACTAGCCCAATTTTTGTAAATAAAACAAATATAGATTCAGTAGTATAAATAACAATTCACCAAATCAATTGCAACAAAACTAACTGCAATCTTACATGTTCAGTACTTGATACAACATATAAAATTAAATATCTTGGTGTATACATAGATTAAAATTTAAAATGGAAAAACCATATTCGTGAATTAGTAAAACGAATTATAAAATGTTTGAACATATTTATTAGAGCAAGGAATATTTTGAAAATCAATCATTTAAAAATAGCTTATTACTCAATTGTACAATCTTTGTTACAATATGGTATTGTAGGGTGGGGTAGTTCATACGCCAATATATTAAACCCTCTTAAAATAGTACTAAGATTAATAATTAAAGTTATTCTAAAGAAACTCTCAACATTTAATATTGAAAGTCTACATAAAATATTTAAGGTTCGTCCAGTAGATACTTTTTATAAAATAAATTCTATTATATAAATTTATAAAAAATAAAAAATAAAAGAATTTTAGATGAATAAGTCACTCAGATACCAACATAATATTAAAATTCCTAAATTCTACGCAAGTCATGGTCAAAATAACTTTGTCTTTAAAGGTGTAAAAAATTATAATAATCTTCTCAATGAACTAAAAACTATTAAAAATAATATTTTAATCAATCAATTTAAAGTAAATCTGAAGAAACTTTTTGAAAACGTGTAAAAACTACATTAATTTTTTATTAGTATGAATATATTATTGTTTTTTTTTTTATATATCCTATGTTTTTTTTTATTTCTCATGTACTCGTATTTAAATTATATAAACTTTTACAATAAACAACTACAACAGTGTAAGTTACTCTCCAAGCACAAGAGTTAATCTCTTTTTTGGAGAGTTTCAGTAATAACATTTACAAGATGTGTAAAAATAGATATGTATAGATTTTTTTTTTAAAACATGTACCTTTTATAAAATTTATTAATAGAAAAAAAAAATGAAAAAATATCCTTTATCTTTGTTGATATATAAATTCAAATGATTACCATCCACCATAAAAACATTGCAGGTTTTCAGTAAAGGGGTGGAATTCTCCAATTCATTGTTTAAAATAGTCCCATGAGGGATGTATATTATAACCGAACACCCTCTTCGTATGTGTTTCTTAATGATCGAGAAAGATATAAATTTTAAGCTTTTGAAGCATTTTCCACTTCCATTCTCCTCGATAATGTTTTAGAAAATGTATTCCCATTCGGATGATTATTTATAATAATGGTTTATATTTCAGGTAAAATTATGTAATGGTTTATGCATTTATAATCTTAAGAAAATTAAGGAACTGAATCATAAATTACTCTTAATTATCGGTTAAAGTCTTTAAAACTTGCGAGGGAGAATTCCGATACAATTTCTCTAATTATGTTTGATTAAATTAGTTTATAAGATTTACAGAAGAAAAATAGTTTCATTTAATTATGTTTTACTGGGTTAACAACATAAGTTGTTTCTATTTTTTTCCAATTGAAAAGAACAAGGGAGCACAAGTAAAAACCACACTGAAAATATGGCCACATGCTTTGGCAGCTTTATTCCCTCGATTGAACGCGAACAGAAGGGTTGTCAAATTGCTTACTTTTGTCTATTTGACATTCCGTTTTAAAGGCTTGTAATAAAAAAAAACATGTCTGTAACGTAAAAGTAAATAAAACGTCTTGTAGAGCAAAAAATTTTTTTTCGAATGACGTATAACCTTAACAATTTTGTTTTACTGTTGGTGCTTATTTTTAAATTTGGAAAAAAAACACAACTAACACGCTATTATAGCACTATTTTTTTTATTTCATCGTCCCACCAAGCATCACCTTTCTTTTTTCATTGTTTCGTTATACCGCATACTTCCATCACAGATTAACACATTCTATTTTTAAATATTCCCACATTGCATCAATACTCAAATTTTCCAAACATTCATCAGTCTGAGATTTACGACCCTTTCAAAATTATATTTTATGCAATCGTTTTGGAGTTTTTCAACTTTGACTCGAAAAGGCGCCTGCATTTTGCGGGTCTTGGACCGCCATCCTTGAAACAAGATTACTCTTGATACCACCAAGAAGTGATCTGTTTCCATTTCAGCTCCTCTGTTGTTCCTATATAAAACCCATAATTGGCCTTGTTATTTGTTGTTATTCTTTACAGTATTCTTTGCAGTTTGGCGGGAATTAAAAAAAAATGTTTAGAATTAAAAAAAAAAAAAAAAATGTATTGTTTTAGTTTCAGAAATTAATAAATAAAAAACATAAAATAAAAAAAGTGATTACATGCAAATATTTAATAACATTTCATTAAATGTTTGACTACATAGTAAATGATTTTAATTATTTACTGACAATTCTTCATGAAATTCCATTGTAATGATGCAATAACTTATATTTAAATAAAAGTTATTAATTAAAAAATACTTGGTGTACCAGTCTGGAGATGCCCATTACAGGGTGAAAGCGCTAATTGGTCAAACAAGTAAGTGGAAGTGTGCCAAGTGTTTTTTAATTATTAACTTATATGTTAATATATCTAAAATATAAAAAATCGAAAAATTTACCTCAAAACATTCTTACATAATAAACAGTTTAAAATATTATTGCATACCTGTATATTTAATTAACTACTAGTTAGTAATATGATTGTTTGTTTTGCATAAAAATGTCTGCCTTAAAACAGGTTGTATCTAGTTAGGCAGACTAGACATGATCCAGAGAAATCTATTACCAAACTGTGTATGTGGTAGATAACACAATTGTTATTTTTGTTAATAAACCACGAAAATAATGTTGTGTAATAAGATCTGGTCAAATATAAGTAAAAATAAATTGCGGAGTCATCTGCAGGCAATTACTAGTACTTAATTTAACTCGGAAGAGTCTTAACTACATAAAATAAAGTAATCTGCTAATTAAAATACTTAACTTCAATATCAATACATAGATGGCGCTCCAACTCGCTTGTGAATGGTTTCTCGTTTAGTAACATATATGCAAAAATCAAAAATCAAAAATGTTATCTGTGTGGATATTCGCTAATAAGTGGAATGGGGAATGTTGTAGTACCTACTTAAAGTGGCCACTTAACCCAGCCAATGACAGGTCATAAGCCCTGTAAACGCTCGAATATCCATAATCCTGAATTTGAAAAAATTCTACCTCATCTCTGTAGGGATATAAATAAAAAAATACACGATTATTAATATTATGTATTTTTTTTTTTAAAGTAGCAGCGTCTTTGACATTAGTTGGTAAATTATTTTTACGTCTGACTCGCAGGAATCGAATCCATGACCTTAACAATTCTAGGTGAACGCGTTAAATTAAACGAACCTAAAAATACATCGGATTGCATCTGTTCAGTGTTTCATACTACAGATTCCCGCAAAAGACATAAAAGCGTTGAGTTCACGAAAACCGTAGCTTTTTTATGAAGAACGATGTCTACACGCACAAAACATCTTTTTTACCTCGCACAGCATTGATAGATTCTCATAATCCATAAAACTCCCCCAAACTATCAGCAAACCCGACCGCATACTAACAATTTTCTCCATCGCCGTATATCATACTCCGGTTGACACGAGAGTCAGAAGTCGAACATTATGGAGAATCCTTTCCGAAAACAAAATGTAAATCACCCACCTTCATAGGTACGAAGGTAGACTTGACTCGAGTGGCGTGCTGATAAATTTATTGAAATGTGAATTTTAAAACAAAGTTTTTGCATGGCCGCGGTGCCGTGCACGATCTGTAGCGCGTCGTCATGCGACCAATAACGTCACAAGAAAGCGGGCCAGCGTAATTGTATAAAAACATTATACATCAAATCGTATGTTGAGATTTTATTCAATTCAATTCATTTATGTAAATATAACATAAACATTACAAACACACATTTAATACGTACATATTATAAAAAAGAAAAAATACACGAAAGAGATTCATGTCAAAGTAGTAGGGGAATGCTGTTTCGGAAAACCCCTTCGGATACATGGAGCAGATCAATATCCAGAGCGATGTTGTTCAACATAGCGGTAGCTCTTCCAACAGGCATAACCATTGGCTGGTTGGTCCTGTATATCGAAATATGAAACAATCTATGCTGACGCTGTCTTAGGTAATTATCAGGAACATACAAACCAATGCTCATCCGGTATCAAGAGTTATCTTGTTTCAAGTCAGCATTTTCTATCGAATTTTACTAATGACATTCTGTGAAACATGAGATAAAAGTTTTGCAGTACATTAACATCGTCCTAATACGGAGATATGAACAACAAATGAACGTGGCCTATAAAGAGACCACAGGGCGTGGTAATGCCCAGCAGTTCAGTTAAGTCAGTCCAACCAGCCCGATAAGTCTACTCGACGCTCAATTCCAGCAAGTAGTTCAAGTGCAGACTCTTCAACCCATCATCGCCATAACACTCGGGTAACATAATTCACTATTTATTCACCATGTAATAAATACGCATTAAACAGCAATCTCGTGTCTTCTCTCAATCTTTAACTGGGGTAGGAGCTCCACCAAATCTCAACAATCAAAATCCTACATTAGTATGCATTAATGTAAATGTTGATGTTGATATATTTAATGATACGTTTAATAATGATAGGAGAACTTCAATTCAATTCGAAAATCAAATAGTCCCTTATATATGTTAAGTAAAATTCAAATAACTTGAAAGAATTTCGTTTATCCGAGAGAGCTCTTTCAACCTCTATCACAATATGGGCCATATCGTCGTTTTAGCAACGAGAGAACCCTTTAATTTTGCCTCACTTTTCACATAGCTACATGATTGTGGAATAATCAACTCTACAATGTTAGAGACGCCGCTTCTATATTTACATTTAAATCAAGATTAAAATATCACTATCAGAATATTTTAGCTATTCC
Organism: Micrasema longulum; assembly: GCF_059751315.1. Taxonomy (NCBI): domain Eukaryota; kingdom Metazoa; phylum Arthropoda; class Insecta; order Trichoptera; family Brachycentridae; genus Micrasema; species Micrasema longulum. Next base: position 190,337 of record NW_028278581.1, read on the forward strand.
TTTCTCTTCCTTGTATCCTTCTCACCTTCCTTCCTCTCTTCATAGTATAGTGTAGATTTGTAGTTAATTTTTGTTTTTATAAAAAATATATATTTGTTCCGTTTATTTATAATATTCTAAATTGATATAAGTAGAATGAAGAATTTAAGAAAATATATTTTTACTTTTTTGTAGGTGTTGTGTTCAATACCTAATGATTTGTGATGATTTAGTTTGATAAAAAATACCTAAAGTAAACAAATTGTGATTATTATATCAATCCCGAATGTACTGTTTATTGTTTGTGAATAACATAAAATAAATAAATGTTTTTTTTACGTCACAAGGTGGCAGCTACTTGCTTTTGTATTATATAAATAATCACAAAAATACTTTTATAAATTATTTCAAAATACTCGCATACTCGAACGTTACTTTAAGTGAATTTCATAAATAAATAAATAAAAAATATTTGCTATCATATAATTTACCCAAATGTTAGAACCGTTTTCTTTAAGTTGTAAATAACCGTGTGAGAAAATAAGAAACAAGTAATGGTAGAGCTAGTTTCGAGCCTTGATCGTTTAATCCGTGAGTCTGCGACACTAGCTATGGGACCACAATCTGGTTCATGATCTATCGTCGGCTGGATCGACTTAACGCACTGTTAATCTTAACCATTCTACCCATATTTGAGTATCCAAATTTCCCTAGATCTTCTTTCTGTTGCTCTCGTGAAGTAACATAGCGAAAACCTTTATTTACGTTGGTGAGGTTCATTTTCCTTACTTCTTAATCTAACATTCTATATTCCTAAAAAATGATTAAGTTTGTTTCAAATTTCAGGGGATGAAATTCAGCTTTGTATACAGACATTGGGAAATTCTGAAAATAGTAATAAAAAAAGTGTAACATTGATAGTCCCTATTATTTACATAGATTCATTAAGCAGGTCTTGAAACCTCTTTTTAGATTCGCCCATTGCAAAAATAAAATTTAAAGTTTTATGAACCGTAAGTTTAAATTTTAAATAAATAAATAAAATCACTTTGTTTTATGAACCACTTTTTTTATTGTCACAACTGACTAGTTTCGGCAACTCAAGTTGCCCTTTTCAGGGTTGTATTATAACTAAATATACATACGTATTACGTAAGTTTAAACTTATAAAACTATTTTTTTTAATTTCTTAGTTTTTATAAGAAACTCGTTATTTAGAATTTACGTTTGTTGCTTTCATTGCCCCTATTACTGTCAATACGCAAATATACAAAGTATATTTGTCGGGCGCTCTCATCTAATTACCTGACGGTGATGGAGTTTATTCATTAGCTTGTAAGTAGACTGGGAGAATCAAAAAAACAATATTTAATGGCAAATAAGACCTTAAGTCTTATTAAAGCGACGATTGATGACGACGCCGCGCTGCGCCGATGCCGACGCTATCAAAACGTCGTTCTTACAAATAATTGCAATGTGTACACGGGCCTTTATCGGCTCGTTCGTAAAGTACGAACGGAAGTATTGGCGCCAGCTATGTAACTACATAATTTAATAAAATATTACACGCTGGAACTACTGTGAAATAATAGTGCGATCGAAGTAAAAAGTTCAAATTGCAATAAATCGGCTATTTTATGGCTTTTGGTGGAACTTTTATCCTATTGGGAAAAATGAATATACTCAGAGAAAATATTTCAAACTCAACATGTTTATTTACGCGAGCCATAAATACTGGTTACTAACCGTTATATTATTAAAGGGTACTTAAAAAAGGTTAACATATTCTTAAATGTCATTTATCGACCATCTATGGCGGATGTAATTTTAAGAAGTACTTATAAGCTCTGTATAATGCCTTTCACAATAATTTTTCAGTTTGCCCTACACAAACCACAGACCGCATTTGAGAACTTAATTCTCAATGGCGGTGCCCACGTACAAGAAAAAATAGCAAAAAACAAAAAAAAACTGCCCCAAGAATCTCCGTGTAATCCGATGCCTCGGCATATTTGTGCTAAGAGAAGGCAATAAAGAAGTATACATGATATTTTTTACTGGATTAACGACAATTGGAGGTGAATTCTTCACTAACTGGGAAAACATTAATTAAATATGATCAATTGACCAAAATCACAACAAAACTTTTTATCGAACTTGATACATTTTTTGGAAGCCGTCTGATTTATATATCTGACACGACCTATAAAAGTCCCAAAAATAGTAGTGAGAATCTCTATAAGGTATTCATGATAAATAGGAAAAGGGATTATAAGGCAATATTTTATTAGTGTATAAACTTAAACATTTATTTGCTTAAAATTTTTACCATGTTTATTCGTACATGCCTTGCATTTTCGCTGGTAACACTGACACCCCCAATATATACAGACAACTCATCTCTTTAAGAAACAAAACAGTTTAAATACCGCGAATCTCTTGCTATGCCAGATGCGTCCGTTGATACTTATGTAATACACCGAGTTTATACGGGTTGGATAAGAATGGAAAGCCCTGTCAGGTGTCATGTGACTAAAAAATGCCGATAAAAACCAGAAGGAATATTTTCAAACGGCCGTTTGACCAGCTTTGATTTACGATTCAGAATACTGGACCACGAAGAATACTGCAGAAATGAAGATGCTCAGATGGTCCGCAGGTGTTACCAGGATTGATAAAATAAAAAATGAACATGTTTGCGGTAGTTTTGTGATCGCGTCTATTCCTTAGAAACGAAAAGAAACTAGACTCCGTTGGTATGCACAAGTTAAAAAATGGAATGACAATTTCGTGGTCAGAAAAATCTTGGAAATCTCCACACAAACGAGAGCTTGAGGCCGTCCACAAGCCGGAAGATCAATATTGAGAGAGATCTGAGGAAGGAGCAGCTGACCAGTGAGATGATACGAGACAGGAAGAATTAGGGACTGCGTACCAGAAAGGCTGACCTTAGATAAACTAGGAAGAGGCAAAGAAGAAGAAGAAAACAATGTTTATTGGTGAGCTTACTGCTATTAGCAATACTTTCCAATCAACCAAAAATAATCAACATATTACAACAGAGATGAAGAACATTAAAGAGAAGGTAATATAGAAGTCAAGTAAAAAAATATGTTAACATATTACATCAGAGATGAAGAACCTTTAAGAGAGGGTAATATATAAGTCTAGGCATCTACAGGGCTTATGACCTGTCAATGGCTGGTTAACTTCACAAACATCAACAGATGAAAGAATTGAATAAATAAAGTTGTTCAAATATAGGCAGAATGGTGAATGTTACACAGTGTGTAAAGTGGCCACTTAAACCAGCCAATGACAGGTCATAAGCCCTGTAGGTGCCTAGACTTATATATTACCCTCTCTTAAAGGTTCTTCATCTCTGATGTAATATGTTAACATATTTTTTTAACATTAGCAGTCACTACATTTGATAGTGTGAAAGCTGTCTGGAGATCAAATGTTTTTATACAATGTTTGCAAAGAATCTATCTTTTCTACGGATACGAATCGTGACATCTCATTAGGGACCAAAACAGCAAGCTATTACCAACAATCTAGATGAACTAGCTAAAATACGTCTTACCTATAGATCAGCTACAAATGCTGCGACAGGAAAAGTCATTATACCCGTACCCAACTATTGGGCTAAATATGGTGGAGCGCATTTGCAGACGCAGGCCCTATGGCATGTAATGCTCACACCGTTCATGAGAGTGAAATTATGTTTCGGAAAAACGGAACCCACTGTTCTTTAAATCATCGAAATAAATCTGTATCATGTTTAGGATTTGGTAGTCAAAGGTTGATGAAGCTCCTAAATAATATGAGATACGACAGTATGCGTCCCAAAAACAACGTAACTAATTGCAAATATGTTTTTTTGTCTGAACTAAAGAAATAATAATTTGTAGACGAAATACATTAAAAACTCTAAATCGGTAATTCGTGGGTTACGAGATTAAACGTAGTGATATATTACTTATTTTTATTTATTGTAATGATGAAACGGCGTGATAGTTTGTTTGTTTTTTCGTATTGTTAATTTAAAATAAGATTGTTTATAAAATAATTGGTGTATATCAACTCGCAATGAAATTTGAAATACACGAATTAGATTTTATCTTAACGTGTTGCAATACCTATTCCAAATGTCCCGTCCTTCCTGTGTGATGGCCGTAAGGGTCATTTCCGCGTGCGCTATCCAGCAGCGAGCGGTGCGAATTTAAGCGGAAACCGGACGAAACTAGGTTTCACGATGCACTGGATTTAGGTTCCTAGGGTGGAAAGGCTTGAAGAGTATTTTTGCTGACAGGCTTGTCAAGGTGATCGAAATGGTCAGTTAGTTGATTAGAAATTCAAAAGAATTTCAAAAATATTTTCAGTATGTCCAAGTGTTTATTTACATTGACAAGGTTTATTTATATTCCCCAGAGAGTTATTATTATTGAAATTAAATAAATTTAGCCGTGTCTACGAACCTTTGAACATACCCAAACTATTGTGAACTTAACTAACTTGTCCTAAAAGAAGTATTAAAATAGAAAAGTTTTTTTTTAGGCCTTGTCTAGTAGGTGAAATAATTCGTTCAGACAGATCTCACCAACATCAATAAAGGTTTCAGCTATTTACGCCACAAAAGTCAACAGATACAAAATTTTAGAAAATTTATATGTTCAAACATAGGCAGAATGGTGAATGTTACATAGTGTATAAAGTGGCAATTAAAACGCCTAGGGTTTTATATTTCAATAAAAATAATGAATATTATCTTGAAATCGTAAAGTTGCGCAAAAATAAGTTGCACTAAAGTCAAATAATAATAACGTTTTTTGTCAACATACCAAAATAGGTTGCATGGAAAAGTTTTAGCAATCTTTTTTGAAGACTAACAATTTTTCTAGCAACTTTTACTTAGTTATACATATTGTAGAAGTTATGAATTAACATAATATTATTTTCAAGATAGCTTCAAGACGACTGCATCGTTCTATCCTCCCCGACTACCCTTACGGGGAAATAGTGATATGGAAGCAGTAGAATATATATATTTGCAAATTTATTTATTAATTTATTAGTTTATACATACATTGTTACAAAAATGACACAAAAAACACTCTGGAAAATTCTGCTTGTACTAGGAATAGGCTCAGTATATGAAGGGTCGGCAAGCCAGGAATGCTTTTAGTATTAGCAAATAACAAAAGGGTGGAGAACGTTAGAGAAAAGGCAATATGCAAGTCTATGTATTTATAAAGCTTATGACCTGTAAGTGATTGGCTTTTAGTATTATTATTCTTTAAAATTATCTATCTAGTGCAAATGAAACAGCATACTAAATTTAACTAACGTTAAGGAGCGACAGTAAAACTAACACTTTATAAAATAAATACAAGAACCAATTGATGCTGAACATTAAGGTTAAGTTAGAAATCTTGCAACTTTCGATTTGTTTTCTTTTTTAAAAATATTTCTTCTGCAAAATAGAAAGTGCGCATTTTAAATGTATAACAAACAAAAAATAAGAATTATGAAATACGTATAACTAGTTGTTTTGGCAGTATATTTATGTCATATTCCCGACACATGCAGTCTAGAGGTGTGTGGTATGTTGAATTGCTTGAAAACGAGGACAGTCTAAATATATCCCGATCTCTGAGTATTCTCACTCCCGCATTTATGTGAATTTTGTCGAGTTTTTCGGAAAAATAAATAATCATATATAACTTAATTATAAAATGCAAGCTTAATTGTTTTTTCAAATAAAGTCTAAATATTTTTCTATCCATTTTCAAAATGGCACTAAGTGAGCTTGTTCTTTTAAGCGTGTCTACCGCATAACGTTTCACGAGTCGGTGAATTTCTAGTGTTTTACAGGGTCTCGTGACCGTTTCGCTGTAAACACGGCACATCAAGTGCGCCAGAATGGCGAATGGCGGAATTACGCCAAACTTCATATTTTGTTCGTCTGTCGCACAGCGCTATTCACAAAGAGATTTGCCCAAATAATGTCTGCTGTGGAGTTTCGTACATTCCTAAAACTTGCTGGCTGAATAATTAAATCATTTTGAATTTTGCATTAGGGGAAAACATTTTGAAAAGGTCACCACAAACGTTACATAAGCAGATTTGAAATAAAAAATGTTAAAAAAATTACCCTTATAAAGCTACCCCACAAAGTTCTACGGATCAAAACAATTGCAAATAATAATCGTCTTCTGGGTTTTAGATATTTAAAAAAAAAAAAATAATTGCTCTATTTCCCGGATTCGCTCGGGATGCATCTTATCTTAATTTTTATTTTTTAGAAAAACAGTCATCATCATCAGCCGTCTCTTGTCCAATGGTGAACATAGGCCTCCCCCTTTAGTCTCCATATTTCCCTATCCTTAGCCAACCGAATCCAACCACTTCCTGCAACTCGTCTTATGTCATCAGACCACCTTGTCTGAGGCCTGCCGACACTTCTTCTACCCGTTTTGGGTTGCCATTTTAGGACTTTTTTGGTCCATCTTGTCTAGAATGTGAACTGTGATTGTGGTTATATGACCAGCCCAGCTCCATTTCTGGTTGGCAGCTCTATGGACCACATCGGTGACCTTGGTTCTCGGTCTAATTCAAGTTTTGGTTTTTCTGTCTCTCAACGAAATACCCAGCATTTTCCTTTCCATAGCTCTCTGTGTCACTGATATTTTGTGTAAATTTTTTTGCGTGAACACAAAAAATTCACAGCCATATGTCAGTACAGGGAAAACACAAGCATCAAAAAGTTTCTTCGTCAAGTAATGTGAATACTTCGGAGATTTTAAGATATATAGGAGCTTACCACAGGCAATCCATGCTAAACCTCGCCTTCTTAAGAAAAAAGTATGTTCCTTTATTTTTAAATTCTTCTTCTTCCTTCTGTAGATCTCAAAAATCTGTTAATGCCACTTCATCCATCTCCCATGGAGTTGACTTCAAACTATCCAGTCATCGTTTTAGGGGTCTGCCTGGGGGTCTTCTGCCTTCGGGTTTCCCCTGAAACGCGATACATAGAAGCCTGTTCTTCAGTATTCTGTTTTCATTTTCATTTCAGTTTAGTGTTCGCTGTCTTCTTTACCTTACAATGTCTTCCGTTCTACACATGCTTTAAATGTTCGTGTTTCTAATGCGGTTTCGTAGTACAATTCCGTTGATACATTTTAGAATTCCCATTCGCGAGGTGCTCAGTCGAGATTCGTTCCATCTCAGTTCGTTTTGGAGGTATCCGTTCTTGCTTCAATGTCATGTACAACTTCTAGTCTTACACATGTTTTGTTGATTTTGACCTTACTATCGAGTCTTATGTATTTCTTTCACCATACGGCATCGCTGAAATATCTAGATACCGAAGCTGCTTTATTTATTCATTTTAGCGTCTCATTCTACAGATCTGCCTCGCAACTGAATTCATCATCATCAATCCCTTTCCGCACCTAATGGTGCATAGGGCACTGCATTAGTACACCAATAGCCGTGTTTCATAATCATCTTCGTTACATGAAGGTAAAATGATCAGTTACGCTTTGGGTACTAGTCTAGGGACTATGAAATATTCTAGTCTTAAAACACCTTTTAAAAAAAATTATTATGTTTTGCATGGTGGGCAAACGTTCTGACCACTATACCACGAGGCTGACAAAGTATTTGAATTCTATCACTTGCTGTTTATCTTCTCTTCTGTTTTTAAAATACCATAACTATATTGTTTTAATTATAATAATAAAAATACGTATTTAGTTTTATTCCACTTTTATTTATAATTTTTTTACCAGTGACCGGGTTTTGTCCAGTCTGACGATGTCGGTCACGACGAAACCCGATCACTGGTAACAAAATTATAAATAAAAGTGGAATAAAATTACATACGTATTTTTATTATTATAGTTAAAATGCAGTTCCACCAAGAAATGTCGGTAAAAAAACTCAATATGTTGTTTTATTCCACGTCGCTACGACCAACCGTTTATGAGTTTGATTTTTGAGTTTCTGGAAATCTTGAAAACAGCAAGGCTGAATAAGAAATTATATGTTTTCTAGTATTTAAAAAAAGCAAATTGTTATAAGTGTTAAAAATATTCTACTTTTACATATGTATTTGTTAAAATCTTTAACTGGATGTGTGTTATATTTGTTAATAGCTCTGTATATTAAGCTTATAATTATGTAACATTAAACAAATATTTTCTAAACAAATATTTAAAAAACAGCGCTACAGGGGTTAAATGCTTAATATGCTGAAAAAAGATAAGGTATCATTATAAACCTTTTCGCTCCGAAAAATATTTTTTATTATTTTTAAACTTAAACAATCACTACCGCCGTGCTACTAATGTATCTGTAGAGGTAGGCAGAGAGATATATATTTTGATGCACGACTACGATCTTAGCTTCTTTTACTTTGATGCATCTTTCATTTAATGCAGTTTAGCGTAAATAAAGAATACGCGTTGGTAATAAATGTTTACTTTTTATTAATATATATTTTGGCCACATTTAACAAAATATAAATAATTAATTTCTTAGACAATAACATTTTACAGTCTTTGGAATGGCACCAAAAGCGTAAAACGATCATTCCACCTTCATAAAACAAGATTTAAAAAAGTAAATTCATTGTTGTGCGCACAATATGATAGTAATCTGAAAAAAAAACATTTAAGCAAACCTAACATAGCACAAAATCATACAAATTTCAAACAAAGCGAACAAGAGTAATGAAAATAGGTACAGAAGTGTGATGAGTGAATTTAGTTGAAACATTAATTTTTTTTAATATTTAAAAATGACTAAAATACGCTACGGTCGATGTCATAATGGAGTTTTCTCTGCACCGTAAGGTGCGAAAAGGGAATAATGATACAAATTTCAGGTCCTTCACATTAACAGAAAACCAAAACCAGACTTTCTCTGTTCAGCGCTGGTACTAGACGTGTAGCGCAACGTGGTTATCGACATGCCACACATAACGTAAATTTAAAATATTTATTGTAACGATTTAATTCAATGAGTACTGTCTTTATTTATATTTACGTCTACATTTCTCATAATTATGTTCAAACATTTTTTGATTAAGTTGTAAAATTTGTAAAAATACTCCCTGTAGTGAATCTTTAATTTTAATAAAAGCAACCAGTACAACAAAATTTCTGTTCAGTCCATTTTTGATAAAACTATCTATACCCAAAAACAGTTCACTTTAGCATTACACAAATTATTCTAAGGATACCAATAATAACTCCATCCATATTACTCAACATGGAATTTCTAGTGAGTCGGGGCAAGTGTCACTATAAACTGTATTTTTGTCGCTTATAAATGTATGTTCAATGTTATTAAAATATAAACATATATATGTCAGTGACTTGCGGTGACATTTATCCATAGGGAAGCAATTTTCAGTCAATTTCAGTGTGGGTGATTTGTCGTTAGTTAAATCTAAAATGACACATTATGAACGTCATTATCATTATATACCTGTCCGCACCCGATAGTGCGTAGGATATTGTATTATTTTCAATATTTTTTTCCTATAAAACAACGTTTAGTCAAAGACGCAAGGTTTATTTGTGTCTCTGCCAAACTGTTTAATATGCCTCCCTATAAAATCAAATTAAAAGATAACAATAAACGTATTTTTTAATGAATCGAAATTCGGCAGAAGTAAACTATCATTGAATAAATGAAACATAGTGTTTGAGTGACGTATGGATAATGTTAATTCAATTTTGAACACTGTACTGTACTGTGGTGAGGAAACAGAATTTTCCCTGTGGATGTGGGTGCAAAACAGAGAGAACGAAGCCCCGGGGCTTCTAAGATATTATTGAGCAGAGTGGGCTGTAATCAAATTAATATGAGAGGGAGTAATTGGTGTCAACCATCGATTACAACCTCTAATAAGGATAACGAACTGAAAGAGAAGCCACATACTTGTTCCAGTCATTCTCGTTTCTGCAGCACTTGATTGGATCAGACACTTGGCACTAAATATGCGGTACAAAATACGCGCAGCGCGGAAGTCCTTCTGCAGCAAGTTTTAGCACCACACTGGTACGACTGGATGGACAGTAAATATAAAGCGGCGCGGTGAATGAAATAATACTAAAGTAGAGTGAGCGAAGTTGTAGGTAGATTGGATGTTAAAATTGTGACAATAATCGACACTGCATACCTACATTATATATTCGCAAACCAACCAGTTGTCCTTAAAACAATTGAACATATTGAGGAGGAGTCTTAAAATATTTTTTATATATTTTTTTCATATAATGTAATACTGCATTATGTAATACTGCAATACAGAAAACCTAAACTATTTAAAATTTTACTAAACAGTATGAAAAATAGTGAGTTAAATGAAAGAGTGAGGCGTATGCTAAAATTATGGCTAATGGAAAAAGGTTTTTTTTATTAATAATAGTTTTTAATCTTTATTAATGTAATACAATGTGGTATTGGATGTAATTAAAATAAATAAACATTATGATTGATGTAGGTTAAGTATGAAAAATCGAAGCAACATATAAAAACCTGCTGACGGGTTTTATGCTTACAATTCAGCAGGACTTTAATTTTTAGACTTTTGTGTAAATACTTTTGAAAAAAAAAACATCAATTTTAATGGGATGTAAGTCACCGAAAGTACTCAAAATACGGTGTGGTTTTTTTCATTTGTTTTACAAAAAAAAACCTTTTTATCAACTTGAAAAAATGCTATTGAAAGGGTTAACCCTTAAAAATAACAAAAAACCCTAATTCCTCTATTTCCGGGCTTTAGTTTAATTCGCCTTAAACACATTATTTTCAAATCAGTTTAAACAAGCATGCTTTTATTTACGTGTTTTTCTAATTTACGGTTTCCTGTTTTTGTACGTGCTAAGATTCCTATCTTTGTAACAGAGAAAATAAATATCTGCTTATCATGACAAATGCTTAATGAGCAATGCGGTGGTTTATTTATGAACTTTATGCATGTCTAAAGGTAGAATTTTATTGTATGGACAGAATTACACATTTTTAAAGTTTTTTCGCCATCGATAGAATTTCCTAATAAACAAATCAGCCGCGAGATGTCTGACAGAGAACGACATATTTAAAAAGTTCGATTTGAATCTGCGCGGCACAAAAATTAAGGGTGGGTTGCAAAAAAAATCGACCGGAACTGTGATGAAAAAATGATGAAAAATGCAAAAACTGGTTATTGCATTTTTCTGGCATAAAATAAATAAATAAATAAAACGCAACAAATATTAATCCACTCTATGATATTTTAACATGCCATGTGGATTTTCGCCATGGTGTGAAATAGGCCAATCACGTGATATCACGTAGTGAGCTCGTGGTTCGCACGTCCACAGCAGTCCAGTCTTCGTGAATGTACTTTAGTGTAGTGTGTCGTGGCGCTACAACACAACACGATACAATAATATAATTCTAGTTTTTTGCGGTTTTAAGATATAAACTTCTGGTCCAATTCTTTGCTCATTTATCTGCTAACACTTTTATAATACTAGATTGCTTATTTTAGAAATACGATTTAAAAAAACGTGGAAAGACTATACTAAAAAACTAACAAACAAATAAAAATATCATTAGAATTATTTCGACGCGCTGCTACCGGCTATGTGGCTACACTCCGATATTAATTTGTATAGAGACAGGTGACTCTAGCGTTTCGAAATATTTACAGTTTAATTAATGTTATTAAATATTTTTATATAACCACTTACCAACTTTTCTATGTCTACCGGCTTCAAGACGTACCCGTCTCTTTGTCAGGACACCAATTAAACCAACATGCAAACAGTTTTTCCTTTTTAAAAAAATGTTTCTACTATTTTATTTTATTTTTACATCTGAGCATGTTTTTCATTATTTATTTCAATTTTTTATTACCCAAATTACGCAAATTTTCTTTATTTTAAATTTTATTTCTATTTGTAAATACTCACTACAAACTAAAAACATTAAAATATCTTTTTTTCACTTAAATTTTAATTTTTAAACAACTTTCATTTATGTTTTTCTTTTTCCTTCTCTTTTTTATACTTTCATAATTAACCTTACATATAATTGCTTTATAATATGGAAACTTCACTGGTCCATTAGAATTAAGTCTAATTGTGTAAAATATTAAACTTTCAAACTGTACTGTATGTTTCCTGAATAAAAGAAAATAAATAAATAAATAAACATGCATGTTAATGCTTTAAATATTAATAATATTTTCAGTTTGATTGAATTACAGAGAAAATGTATTTTTGAAAGTATTTGTATGCATTAAGAGTATTATTCAAATTATTTTATATTACATTGAGTTTTTCTACTGACATTTCTTGGTGGAACTGAATTTTAATTATAATAATAAAAAAACGTATTTAGTTTTTTTCCACTTTTATTTGTATATTTTTTAAAATTATTTTTTTACCAGTGACCGGGTTTCATATTGGTTATTTCACATTAGATTATAAATAGATTTTTCAATTTAATGTCTGTAACATGACAGAAAATACAATTTCCCGTGTTTTTACGTAAGTTCTTGCTTTTGTTTCTCTAGGGATCTATAAACTCCAATTTACGATCTTAATCTAAGATTATTTACCTTAGATATTTACTTACCTATCTGTTAAGAATAAACGGTTCAATTAGTAACATTGCTTCTGTTGGAATAATGCGAAGTTTTTTTTATTTTTTTGGATTACAATTTTTTTTTGTACTCCTCGGAGTTACAAAAAACTTATTTCGACAGAACAATATTTAAATTAGGATATGGAAATAATAATAATATTGTAACAAGTAATAATATGTACATAAAATTAAAATGAGATAGCAAGTTAAGTATATAATACAAAAAAATTAAAACAAATCTCAATAAAAATAAATATTAAACATTTACATTTAGTAAGAAAGAAATGTCCGAAGAAAAAGCTGAACTTAAAACTAAATTTCACCTTCCACGTACCTCCTCAAGTAGTTATTTTTTATAGTCATTTTTTGGCATTTTATAGGACTCCGGTAGCCTGTTGTACTCACTACAAGCAAGATACAGCAGAGACCTTTGACTTAGACCATACCTTGTCGTGCGTGATCCAGGTACGTGAATATTTTGACTCTGTCGCGTATTATACTGGTGGACGTCACGATTTAAGGTATAGCCAATATTAGTGAGAATGGACAGCCTGTTAGCAAATGCTGAGAAGTTCCTGATTAGTCCACATGAATATATCCCTACTGATCCCAATAGTTAAGATGTATTTTAAGATATTTAATTTTTTAAAAATCCACTTTTTGAAATAAAAGTCTTGTATTTTATAAGCAAGGTAAATAATAAAGCAACTCCTTTATAAAAAAATAAAAAAATATACTAGTTAGAAAGTTTATTTATTTAAACTTTATTTACGCCTTGAAACATCGTTTTTGCAATCTCATAATACGGTTTGACCACAAATGGGAGAATGTCAGTAAGTTTGTAAATGTCTTTGACATGCGTATCCATTGGTATACCATATATGTTTCTTATACTCTTTCTTCTTTAGTTATTTTTCTAAAATTCTCTTAACAACTCTCTAGCGAGTAAAATCCAGCCATGTCTACAAACATTTAGACATACTCAAAATGTTCACGTTTTTAGTAAATATTAGGCAAATTAAAAAAAAACACATATTTTTCTTCCTTTAAAATAAGGAAGCTGTCACTTTATGTGCCACTTAAAAATCGCGTTCAGTCTTAGAGTTTCATTAAGTTTGCTGAAATTACGCAAGCTTTCAGGAGTTTTCATCCATGGATTGAACGCCATCTTTACCCATCGTAATAATAATATCATCCCTTACCTTCCAACCCCCAGTTCTGGGTTTAAACTAAGAAATTACAAATTACAAGAAATTACGACATCGGTCGTAACGGAGTCCCATCCTTTTTAGGAGGTTGAACGTATAAACCAAGGGCGGGTTCATAAAATTTAAACAAATAGTCATTATCATTTAAAATATCAATTTTTTTCTCATAATATCAACATAGACAAAAAACCTGTTCATAACGTAAACGCGGACATAATATGGAAGTTTAGGAGTTATGATTTGTGCGAAATATTGTTTTTATTTTGGTTATAATAAAAAGAAGGAAGGAATAGATGAAAGAAGGATAAAATGTGTATATAAAAATATATTTATAAATATATTTATATTTGAATATATGTATTTGTGTGTGTATATATGTATATGTGTATGAATGTTTATAAGGGTGCACACGTGTGTGTGTGTGTTTGTGGAGATATATAAATAAACATATGTGTTAGTCTGTCTTAGCACGGTTCTTCTCCTACTAGACATTACTTTATAAAATATGAAAAAAAAAAATGAATAAAATCAAATATAAAAACAACAAAAAGTAAAAATTTTAGCTTGACAGACACATTTCGTACTTATAATCCTCACCATTAATCCCTTTCCGCGCCTAATGGTGTATAGGACAGTGCATTGATACACCAATCGCAGTATTTCTTAACCATTTTTGTTACACTAAGGTAAAATGATTAGCCTTACGCTTCAGGGCCCCAATTACAATAGTAATCATAGGCGGCGGATGATTAAAAACTTGCAGTGAATTGATGCTAAATGTTTGCGGCGTTGTGCGAGTTTAAACAAAGTTTTATTAAACGGTGAATAGCGAAAACGCTTTTTAACAATTTGAAATGCGTGCGGACATAACTCGTCAAAAAAGCGAAGAAAGGCAGCAGATGACAAACACTGTTGAATATTTCCCTCTCTAAGGAAATATACATAGTGGCCACTGAAATCAGCTAATGATAAGGTCATAAGATCTTTACATGCCTGGACTTCCACATTCCTTTCTAATTTTTTTAAATCTTTATATTACAATAAATTTAGAAATTTCAAATTTTCTCAAATGTTAATAAAAAGTTAAGCTTAATATGGCTTGCTTTGTGGCATTTTATAAATAATTCATGAGGTTTCTGAAGCTTACTAATTATATTTTATTCTTTATTTCTTTTGTCATATATTATCCAAAATAAATAAACGTAGATAATTTGGAGAATGATATGCCGTCACAAACGTATCTAATTTGAATTTAATTAACTGTACCAATTATTAACCAACTTTCCACGAACCACCTTGGACTGCCTAGTGTTGCGAAAGGAACCAACATTACACGTTGGCTTCCTCGCTCAAATTTTGAGCAGAATTTTCATGAAGCGAGTGAAAGGCGTGTAATTATAACGTTTAGCTGGAAAGTCGTGGGAGAATCATAGTCAAACGGCAAATTCGTACAAATATGTAAAATGCAACAGATTTTCATTCAAGTATTGATTTTATGATCTTGAATGCACCACACTTCATTATTAAACAATGTCAAATAATATCATTTTGTTAAGTTAAAAAACCTGTTTTGATCGTTTATAAAATCCAAAATATTTATTTAGATATTGTCAGGTCTATTGAGGATTTTAGAGTTACAAATTAGGCGAAAGTGTAAATCTGAGTCAAGTATGATTGATACAATTAAAAAAGGGTCTCTGAGATGGTTTGGTCACGTAGAACAAATGGACGACGATAGAATGGTAAAAAAGTAAATATGTCAAAAATTAACGGTAACGTGAGACGAGGACGACCAAAGAAGACGTGGCATTATCAGATAAACCAAAATCTTTAGTCTCGTCATGTCGAAAGCAGACGAAACCGAAGGGTATGTATGACAAGATGTATGAATGTGGAAGAAGCTAGGAATATATGCCAAGATAGACGTGTGTGGCAGTCCATTCTCTCTGCTTTCCGCTACGGGGAAAAAGCGTGATGGTAGTAGTATGTTAAATGTTTCACCTTTATTTTCATTCAAACCAAGATTGAAATATCACTATCTAAATATTTGAGTTTTTCCTTTCTTCTTCTTCTTCTTTCCTTCCCAGATGGGAGATCCTTTCCGTCTTCATAGAATAGTGTTAATATTTTCTTTTGTCAATTTTGTATATTTTTTTTAAAATTCAGTATAATTTTCTAGAATATGTCCATGTACTTGTAATTTTCTCAAACTGAATGGTTTGGGTAGGTAGGAACAAATTGCCTTAAGGCAATATGCCAGCTCTTATATGTAAATATATTGTAAATGTATATAAAGTTTCCGATAGTAAAAATAATAATAATAATGAACACATTGATGCTATGAATAATAAATCCTTTAAACTTTAAAGTTTTGTTAGCAGAACATCTAATAATTTTTATAATAAAAACATAAATATGAAAACATTTTGTGTCATGTTATGTTATGTTTTATCACAAAAAATATTTTACTCACTGAATAAAATACCAGTTTTAACTCAAAATATGTACTTGACATGTAAAAATTGCAAGAAAATAATCCAAGCAAATTCACTAGATACAAAAATACCCGTTCTTAAGCTAAATATATTTTTTATAACCGATTTACGTGCGATTTTCAGAGAAATATAGATCTTTGCGCTGTGCGTGTTAGTAGATATTAAAATGTTCAATCTAAAATGTAAAAAGAAGTAAGGAGCATAAATATTTTAATCATCGATCTACCGGGGTCGCATTTCCTCAAATGAATGCATTTACAAAAAAATGGAAAGATTTTGCCTTTGGCGTATTTAAAAAGTTTATATTTGAATGTTTGCGAACAGCATTTGTTTTTTATGGATCTCAATAAGATTCTTTTTTTAAATTCTTTATAATTTCCACCCATTTATTTAACTGGATTTTTGGTAATACTAAAATAAAATAAAATTCAATAAATTTAAAAAAATCGTATTCCTACATATGTACACCCATTTGTTGGTGAAAAGACCAGAGTTTGACGTTTGCAAAAAGAATGCCATATTTGAAAAAATATTTATCTTTATGTTCAACCATAAACAAGTACTTAGGTACCTACTTAAATTCAATATTTAAATATTATCAATTTTTATTTTTGGAATCTAACCATAAACAAGTATCTAGGTACCAGCTTATTAATGAATGAATGTCTTTTCTAAGGTTATAGCAGGCAAATCAACGTTCGGGCAGAACAACGTTTGTTGGGGTTCGCTAGTATATTATAGTTATGTAACACTCTTTGTAAACAATTTTATGTAACCAATAACGAGAAAGCTACTAATCGGACTTTATTAAATTTATAATATGTATCTTATCATTTAATAATTCCTTGATGGCTCTCCTATAAAAAATAATAAAAATAAATCAAATAAAATAAGGCATAATTCGCCAGTAATTTTTTGAATTTTTGTACTATTAATTAAACGGCAAGACTGCGAGTAGATTCAGCGGTAGAGAAATTGAACTCCCTTTCTAGTATATGTGAATGATCTTTCTTGGAATTCTTCCTTCATCTTCTCTGTGATAGATCACTTTAATGGTCACATATAAGGTCTCACACAGATTACAAGCAAAAGGATCGTCGTTACATCTAACAAATACATAATTCTATCGGCCTACCTAATACATAGCACTTGGTGACTTATCAATGCCGTAAATCTGGAATCGGATGAGATTCAAGACACTTAATTTTTATTATCATTTATAAAAAATACACATAAAATGTGAAATGGTTTTGAAAATCAATGCTATACAATAATATATATACGAGTAGAACTAGACTTAAGACTAGTGTTTTTGACTCGATGAATACTCACCGGTAAAATTCCTGTTCAAAAAAATCGAGTGCGGTGGTCCTGGGTTCGATTTCTGTTGGAGTTAACATGAAATATTTGGTAAAATTTTATGATTCACAGCAATATTTTTTTTTTTTTTTTTTTTTTTATTGAAAAAGAAATATTTGCGTTCTTATGATTTACCCAAATATTTAATTTTGAGGGCCATTTTCAACGAGTTGTAAATAACTCACTATTAGAAAATGGAATCGAGTTGGGGTAGAGTGGGATTCGAACCACGGACCTTTGGTCCGTGAGTCCGAGACACTAGCCACAGGACCACAACCCGATTTATGATAATATGATAAAACAATACAAATTCAGGGCCCTAAACCAGAGAGGAGCTTTGAAATTTTAATATCCCCCTTCTTAAAGCCCAATCTCTGTGTGCCCATGCCTCAAATTAGACTTTACGACATTTATTTATAATACGTATCTTATGATTTTTTTTTTTTTTTTTAATAGTAAAACATTTGCGTTTTTATGATTTACGTAAATTTTTCATTTTGGGGCCATTTTCAACAAGTTGTTAATGACTCACTATTAACAAATAGGATTCAAGTTGTGGTAGAGCGGGGTGCAAACGCTGCGAAACTCGGACCTCTGATCCATGAGTCCGCGAGACTAGCCTCAGGACCACAACCCGCTTAAAAATTTACTGTCATTTAATTATTTCTTGCAGTCAACCTTTGTACTGGTGTCTGGTAGATAGAACTATTTTTTAAATTCTCCAATCGTCGGACTACACCGGTTCAGAAACGAGTATGGAAAAAAAGTCGTGTTTCATTTTACATTATCAGTTTTTCGATTATCAATTCTTACGTGGTACAATTAAAATAATATGCATTAATCGAATGCTGTAAAAATAACTTCGACATTTTCTATTTTACTTACCTACACTTAAATAATAACTCCTGTAGTTTTTTTGCCGGAAACTGTTATAATTTTTCAAACATTCAATTGTGTATGTATTTATGTAGTAAAGTAGACTTTAATGTTATATTAAATCTTTATTTATATATACATGTAATATATATCTATAAAAAAACTGTTTATTAGATACATATCCTACATATTGTCTTTTCATTTCATGAAACGCTTGTTGTTGAATATTATACCTGTTATGTAAAAGCCTTTTGGGTGTTTAAATAAATAAAAAAAACATTAATTGTCCCTGGAGTGACACCTAACGCATATGTAAGTTTGATCCCCATTACGTGAAAATTTAAATAAGTTCAGTGACAAAAACGACGTTTATTATTCGAAATAATACAAGTTTATAATATGATCAGTTTGAAAAATAGTGTCAAAGGTATCTAATGCAAATATGAAAACTAATAAATTTGTATGCAAACATGTTAGACACTGTCTATCCTCACTAGGTATTTGTAAATAGCCGTTCTGAGGTAGGCAGCGTTTACTTATTTTTTTTAGATCTTAGCTTACATTTAGAGTTTTATTTTAATTATTAGCAATATCTGAAGATAATAGAGATTTTTTAAAAATGTATTTCTGATAAAAATTAAATTATGTTTAAAAATATTAAAATCTTACTCAAATTCTTATCAAAAATAAAACTAGCAAAGCGTTTGAAACTGCTTAAAAAAAACTCTAAAAATAATAAAATCTTTAATAACAAGATACGAAATTTGATCTAATAGAATAAAAATGAATAAAGTGCCTTTGTTGTATGTGGTGTGCTAATACATTGATTTATAGACTAAAGGATTCAAATAATGGTGCGGTAATAATGATATGACATAAGTAGTTTTTTTTTCACATATTATATTATAATAACATATTTAAAAAAACTTGGTCAAGCCTAGAGTCATCTGTACAAAAATGGAATTAAAACGTGAACATTTTCGTGTGATTATTCTTTACAACTTTCGAAGTAGATTAAATCTGAATTTAATTCTACTTTGACAATAAAACACCATCAAGATCCAATATTTATCAATGGTTTATGAAATTCAATGGTGACCGCAATTTGCGCAAGGACGAATTTCGCGACGGTCGTCCAAAACCGGTTGTTGTTCCGAAAAACATTGATGCTGTGCATCAACTGATATTGAAAGATCGCCATTTGACTTATCGTGAGATTTAAGTGTCCTTGGACATAAGTGTATAGTATTTAATATTAAATGAACGTTCGGGCGTCAAAAACATTTGTTTACGTTGGATTCCACATTATTTGACAATCGCTCAAAAAAAGGCTCATGTTAAATGGTCGCAAGAAATGCTCAAAAAATATGATCGCGGTGCTTCAAAACTGGTCTGTAACATAGTGACCGGTAAAAAATCTTAGATATATTCGTATGAGCCCGAAAACTAACAGCAGTTGACGGTATGGGTGATTCAAGATGAGTTAATTTTGGTGCAACGTAAAACGGTTTATTCTGAATTGTACACAATTATTTGTTTGCCAGAAAACTTCTCAGAAATAAAGAAAACTAACCGCCAACGAAAAATCATTCTTCACCTCGACATTGCAAGCTCGAAAAAAAAATATACGCCACTAATAAACAGTAAAAAAAAATATTTTACTCGAGAGAATTTCACATACCCTTGTATATTTAAAATTGCCAGAAAAGGGTGAAAATTCCCTGTTGTACAGTGAAGTTTCATGAAAATTACTGGATAAATTAATACAAACAATCTATTTCAACGAAGCGAGGTCACTAGTTCTTCTAAATCGACCAATGATAGAGTTTTGTGAAAGATTTCCGGTTTACGGAAAGCCAACACACTAATCAGCAGAATTCACAGGAGAGAACTTGTGACGTCACACTCGGAGTAATTTTAAAACATACAAACTTGACAAAATCATAGCGCAGATAATATGATAAGTTCGTAAAAATAAATATTTTGAGTTCGTACTAATTTTTGTCGACATGAGCTGGATTCAACTCAGCGGGGAGCTGTTAATATTTACATATTACAACAGAGGAGAATAACATTTTAGAGAAGGTAGCATAGAAATCTAAGCATTTATAGCCCTTATGACTTTCAGGCCTCGCGACGCATAGTATGTAGGCGAAATAATTCAATTAAATAAATCTCACCCGCATAAAGAAAGGTTTTTGCTCTTTGACTTCACAAACATCAAAGAAAAAAAAATTGGATGAATACGGATGTTCAGCTATTATTAATTTATTATTAAACTATGTTCTTACTTATAAATTAAAAAGAAAAAAGGAATGTAACCCGCAGACAAACTTCGGCTTTGCGGGAACAAAAATACAATTATGTATGTTACTGATTTGTCAAAATAAATAAAACTTAAAAAAAAAAAAAACTATGGGCAGAATAATGAATGTTGGACACTGTGTAAAGTGGCCACTCAACTGCCTAGACTTCTATGCAACCTTTTAAAAAAAATCCTAATTTTTGTTGAAATATATTAATATATAAGCTTAGTTTATAAGTCTTATTAACAAATACATTAAAAAAAACATCGAACTTCCTCAGTGATAAGTATTTTTACGTCAATGTGCAGTGTTCCTGCTCTTGTTAAGTCAGTTAAGTCAGTCTACGTTTGACATTGCTCACTCCGTTTTGAAATATAAATTATATTATAATACACTATGTTATCGTGCAGGTTTAGTAAAACATTAATTGAATGGACGTGTGTTTAACGCTTAGAATTAGTTATATGTGATTGAAGGGTGGAATCGACGTTACCCATTGGATTAATTACAAATATTGATAATGTAAGCATGTAATTGATAGGTGGGAAGTTGGATTGATGTTAAGTCTAATTAGTAAGCGCGTACCTATATTAATTACTCACGACGGAGATGTTTGTGGATCTGGAAATATTTGAATAATTTGAAATTATACCTATTAACAAACATTCAAAACAACAAAAAAGAATATTAGTTATGTCCTTAATTAAACTCTTGTTATAAATTCCTTTATTTTTTTCAACATGCATACGCCTCATCTTTTCAACAAAATAAATTATGATATAAACGTAAATAAATAACTAACAAAATAATCAAAATACGAATGGTTTTTTGATCAATAAAAAAGGCTCCTATGAATAAAAGCGATGTATGAAATCAGAAAAACAAGTTAAAAAGATAGGATCAGGACACGGCGAGTCTGGCCAAAACTTTTTGTTTTGGGTCTAGTACATTGTGCAGCGTGTGCTTGCGGTGAATTCCTGACTGCCCACTCCTGGAAATGGAGAAAGACATGATGGTTTGTAGTCTGAGCAATGTATCAAGACCTGCTTAGTGTACCGAGCTAGTGGCAAATAGGAGCAACTTGAGGGCGTTTTCTGCATTTGTGGGTGATTTTTCAATTTTTTTTGTTGATAAAAAGAAATATTTGCGTTCTTATGATTTACCTAAATATTTCATTTTGACGGCCATTTTCAACGAGTTGTAAATAACTCACTATTAGAAAATGGAATCAAGTTGGGGTAGAGTGTGATTCGAACCACGGACCTTTGGTCCGTAAATCCGAGATACTAGACACAGGACCACAACCCGATTCAACCTGGTTCAAGAGTGGGACTTGTTGGGGGCTTCTTGATCTCGACCGATAACCTCCTGGCCTACAACACCTGTAAATAACCGATATACGGGAAGAATGCACACATGTTGGTCGAAGTGCAGAACTCATGTCTGTGCCGTCTTTTTCCTAATCTAGGGGAAGGTGAGGGTAATTAATCCTTTACCAAACAGGTGTCACGGGACGTGTCTGGGGCCTGAGGCTTTTGACTGCAGGTGCCTCTGTCAGAAGACATCTTTTTCTGAGGACTTTGCTGATCACGAAATATACATATCCACTATTGTTTTTGCTTGATGAGGTAAAATTATTCAATAATTACAAATTGAGTAGGTATGAGTGGTGGAAAAGTTGGTTTGCAACCAGTAGTCTTTGGGTAAGTCTGCTGCTTGTTGATGCTTCGCTAGTAACCGGCCTTGAGTGTCACCTGGGGGCGTTCTGGTGCTCTAGAGAGTGATAGAATTGTCTTCACCATGTAGACAATAAACAGGAAGGGGGGAGGGAAGAAATCAAACAAGCTTTTAGGTTACAAATATAATTTTATGATTATTCATTTGGAAACTAGTATTTCAAACCATACTTCTAAAATCTATATTTTTTTGATAGGATACCATTGACATATTATGTATCACATTTCACTCATAACGATGCACGGGACAAAAGTGAGATCCAACACGAACATGACGAAAAATTTCCTTAGAGGAACGAAAATGAGAACTCTACGCTCCGTTGCACACAGAACTTTTAAAGATGTGATCAGAAATGAGACGATAAGGTCTGTCTGTTTTGTTAAAGACATATTGAGGTTGGCAAGAAGCAGAAGGCGCTTTTGAATAGACCATGTGGACAGCATGGAAGATACGAGGCTTGCAAAAATCATTAATTCTGAAAACCCCGGAATCAGAAGTCAACCAGGAAGGTCGCTAGAAAGATGAAGGGACAGCTGAATGCTATCATCCTAGCACAGTTTATCATCACAAACAGGACATACGATGTACCTCAAGGTGTACTACAGGGTGCTCACCATGCTCCTTTGCTATTTAATCTGTACATCAATGATATAAAAAATCCATTTTTTACTTCATCGGTTTGGCTCTTTGCTGATGACACTAAAATTCTCAAACAGATTGACAGCCCTTCCGATTATTCACTATTACAATCTGACGTATTGTCTTTTAGCACCTGGTGCTCATCTAATAATCTACATCCCAACTTAAGTAAGTGCAAAGTTATGAGATTTTTTCGTCGGCAAAGTCCAATCATAAACGACTACTCACTGAACGATGAAATATTATCATCTGTGTCTAGTATACAAAATTTGGGTATTATACTTGACACTAAACTTTCTATGACTATTCATATTGAACACGTTATCAATAAATCCTTAAAACTTCTTGGATTTATTAACAGAAGCACAGCTGACTTCAAATATATCAAAACCCTTAAAACTCTCTTCTTTTCCCTAGTTCGCCTAGAATATTCTTCTGTTATCTGGTCTCCATATTATGATGTTCACATCAAGAATATTGAACTAGTTCAACATCAATTTTTAAGAAAGATAGGCTAGAGCTTGGGCTTATCCAGAGACCAATAAACGTGAAATGAGTTAAAAACTACCTTGAATATATCTTCTCTTCAAGACATTTGAAATAAATCCGACCTTATAGTCCTATTTAAAATTCTCAACTTACTTTTTGATGCGCCTGAACTACTGAGCTCGATAAAATTAAATATTCCAACTAGAAACCTCAGACAAAACTTACTCTTTCATACTGATAACCATAGAACTAACTATGGTTTTCATTCCCCTATGCCCAGAATTCTTAGGTCTGCCAACAAACATACCAGTCTTGATTTCTTTGATAACAAGTTGTCTTCTTTCAAACGATCACTGAACCGAATTCAATTATAAACACCTCTCTCCCGCTTCCACTCCCACAAAGTCTACTAAAACCTAATAAGTCTTTCTAATTTTGTTATAATAATTTTCTATGTATAAATGTGTCCATAAAACTGCCCATTGGGCGTATATATAGAAATAAATATTAATAAATCAATACGTTCTAGACCAAGGGGAAAAAGGGAAAAATAACTCTTTAGGGTATTGAATCCAGTCCTTGTCTACTAAAATTTGGACAAATTAGAAATATCGTCGACCTATAATTAAACGTAGTTATACAAAAAGCAGCCAGCCATAGAAAAGTGAAACTGAGATAATAGCATATTTATGAAACGAGTGAATAATCAAATTTACACAACAGTTGGAATGTTTTTTGCTTTGACACATTTGACAACAATGAACACACAAGTTTTTTTTTATATTACAAACAAGAATATAATAATGTATTTGATTAGTTTTAATGATTTTCAACGTACCGTCAGATTTTTCTAATCCTGTGGATGTTTTTTCCAAATTGAGAGATGCCGTTTTTGTGATCGACAACATCTTCAAAAGGTGATTATTACAGTTTTTAGTATTAAAGCGGTCTGGATTTTTTTAGCAGAACATAGAATTTACCTTATTGAACCCAATAATTCTAATATCTCATTTTGTTCAAAATTGTAAACTGGCTGCTTTCTGCATAATAAAATGCAAAAAGTTCTATAAGGGTTTCAATATATAAATGAATTTTACGTTTCAAATAAATTTAGAAAGTTAACTTAATTTAATGTGCCCGGGTAACTTCAAGGTAGGTTTAACAAAATACTTCTTATCATTGTATTATTTTGCTTGTCGGCCTTAAACTAATTTTGTTAATGATAACACCATAATTAGAACGACCAAATCATAAAAGAATGATACCACAATCATAATCGTATTTATTGTGATTAAAAAACTTATTTCCTAGCTGTTTCTTTTTAAAAATATTAATGGTTCTGCTTGCCGTATGGCACGACGCGGAATTGTAGCTAAATTATTTAGACTAAACTCGCACGAATGGCATAAACCGTCATGAAATCTAATGTTTCAGAGGTAATACGGGGGCAGCGAAACTTGATGAATAGGTATTTGTACCTACTTTTTCTGCCACTCTCTAGCAGATGCCTTCACGATATTGTGCAAAAAAGGCAACTGCGCGACGGACTGATTATGCAAAACTCGTCGCGTTGTCTTGTTTTCTGCACCCCAAAACTGAACCGATTTTGTATTTTTTTTAGAAAAAGTAGGAAACTGAAATTTTCTATGTTAGTATTTTTTCCGTTTATTAAAATTATTTATCATTTTTGTAAACCTACGTCCGATGACCACAGATAAAACTGGGCGCCTTAATGGGTTTTTGGATGTTCATAGCTCCATATGAAACAATTTATATTAAAAAAATGTTTTTTTTTTACATACATAATTTATTTATTTATTTATAAACGGACATTGTCCAAGTATACAATTGATATGGTTTTAATATTATATTGAAAGAAAAGTTTAAATCATTAAAAAAATAGAAGCATTGACAAACAAAAGGGACATCAAGACAAGATCTGGAATATTTATTTAGTGCTCGTTTAAATCGTTGTAAGCTTAAACCAAAAAAGTCTAGATCTTGTCTTGAGTTAACAATACGACAAAGACGGGTCATTGAAACATAAGTTTGTTATACATTATTTGAGACATAAGTCCCAACTCCACGGAACTAATAGTCCTGTGTTGAGATGGGACTAGCAATTAGTTGACACAGACAAGTGAGTATATCACCACAAATATAGGATCAGAAACAGAAAAAATATTTTTAAAAAAAATGCATTTATATATATGGCACATCAATATGGTAAACAGTAAACTCAAACATTCATGAAATCATCAAAGAGTTTCCTACTCAAATCCCTCTCACTAAAGAAAAAATACAAAATTTATTTATTTAATTTACATAAACGCCCGGAGGGCTTTTGCAAGTATGGTACATAAATAAAATGTAAAAAGTAAGAAATAAAATAAAGCATTTAGTACATGAAGATATTGGACAGCAGACAATTAAAGAACTTCCTCATAAAAATCTAAACTGTTAAGTGTAAAAACATGTAAACTTTCTTTCCTTTTATATTTTAGGTATATTTTTTAGGATATTTTTTAGTATATTTTTTGGATATTTTATATTTTAGTATTATTTTTAATATATTGAGTATTTTAGATTTATTTTTGTGTTTGTTTGTTTTTTAATAACTATTTCCTGTTATTTGAATTAGAAAGACGCCAAAAAACTTTTATGTTATTATTAGTTTGGCGCAATCTAAATATGGTCAATGTTTGTTTAAATTTGAATAAATAAAATAAAAAGTAAAAAAAAAAATACATATTCCTATATACCTATAACTAAAAAGAATATAAAAATGACAAGAAATACATATTATTATTAAACGTTCAATTTACCATTTTGCCAATTTCACAAAAGACATTTAATTGGTTTTTTAAGACAAATTAGTAAAATTAGTAAGTGGAGAGTGGCACTAAAAAAAACTGAAAATACTATTTCATAAAAGAAAAAGTAATAATTCTTAAGCTACATGGACGAAATATAAAATAATGAACATTCATAAACTCAATTTTCTAAAAATGGTATATTGAACATACAAAAAGTAGGGCAGCGATATTATCAAATTAATAAATAAATTATAAATTCCCCACAATGGTGACCTAAGGTCAACTCACCCAATCACACAGTGAGTTTTTTATTTTTTTATATGGGAGTTGCTTTATTATTTACCTTGCTTATAATATACAAGGTTTATATTTAAAAAAGTAGATTTTTCTGCAATTGAATATCTTAAAATTTATCTAAACCATTGGGATCAGGGGAAAAAAATAATGTGGGCTAATCAGGAACTTCTCAGCATTTGCTCACGTGGAGAGGAAACCACTTAAAACTCTCAAAGAGCTCGATAACTGTAGCCAACAGGCCTTCCATTCCACCAGAGGAGTGTTTGGCATTTTGTTCCTTACTTTTTTTTTACCAATTTCCTGCGCTATATTTATCATGTATGATTCTACCTCTCGTGTGAGTTCTTTGTTACCTATCACCGATGAGATGTTGCATAGATCTTCACCCTGGCCTCTGCATCGCGCCTCCAGTTGTTGTAGTTGAAAGCTGAAAAAGGGGCAATGCATCAACAGGTGAGGGACATCTTGAGGAGTTTCATCTTCGCATGGGCAGCTGTCAATCTCTAAGAGCTTGAAGCGACGCAGGTAGCTCATGAACCCACCATGACCCGTAAGCATCTGGGTGAGCTCGAAGCCAGCATTCTGCATTTTTCTGAAATAATAGGCATGAAAAATTATAGGGAAAAACATTTTACTCACCTGATTGTCTCACTCAAATAGCGATCGTTCCAGAGTTGAAGGGTCCTGCTTCTTATTTTTCTTTTGGCTAAACTGAGCGAAAAATCAGCGAAATCGGGGGCTGTTTTCTTAAGCGTAGCCTTCCGAGTCTTTTTGTCAGCCTTTTCGTTGCCAAGGATTCCGCCGTCTCACTTGACTCATTATGTGAGTCAAGTGAGTTTTTTTACACATTATGTTAAAGTTTGTTAGTCTTAGTCTGATCATTCTGACTGGATTTGCCTAGAAAATATAGTAAGTTTAATGATAACCAAGGAACTGATTTTAATTTTTTCTGAGTCCACGAGTATAAACATTAAGGGGTATAAAAATTATTTGAATAAGTTGGTAAATAAATTATTAATATTCATCGTGCAAGGGGGGATTTTGATTGCATGATTAAATCTGTATTGCGTGCGCCGGAACCGACTATGGATAGATTCATTAAGTTGTTCCGTAGTTCATGACTACACGCCAAAATATGCAAGTCATCCAAATATTAACGATTCATTTATTATTTTATACGGAACAAAACGTCAAAAAACCCACCTTTTAAAAGTAAAATTGTTATATTAAACTCCCTTTTAGTACAAAAACTAATAATGTTAATTATGCTTTTTAATTTATTATTTATTTATTTAACACTTTAAATACATATCTTCTTTTTATATATAATTCCTCTGTACGTGTGATGTCACCGTACTCCTAAACGGCTTAACAGATTTACGTGCAAGTTTCAGAGAAATATAGATCTTTGCGTTGTGCGTGTTCGTAGATATTTTAATCTTAAATCGATTATGTAAAACATAAGTTAGGAGCATAAATGTTTGACTCATCGATCAACCAGGGTTGTATTCAAGGAGATTGCATTTGCATAAAAATGGAAAGATGTTGTTTTTTGTGTATAAAAAAAGTTTGTTTTTGAATGTTTACAAACAACATTTGTGTTTTGTGGATCTCAATCAGATTCTTTCCTTAAATTCCTTACAGTTTCTACCCATTTAATTCATTATATTGGATTTTTGTTGATACTAAAATAACATTAAATTCAATACATTTAAAAAAATCGTATTCCTGCATTAATACACCCCTTTGTTGGTGAGACGACCGGAACTTGAAGTTTGCAAAAAGAATGCCATATTTGAAAAAATATTTATTTTATGTTTTGGAATTCAACCATAAACAAGTACCTACTTAAATAAAATATATTTTTAAAATTGAAATTTTTAATTTTGGAATTAAATCACAAACAAGTATCTAGGTACCTACGTATCAATGAAAAGTCTTTTTCCAAGACAAGCCAACGTTCGGGCAAGACAACGTCTGTCGGGTCAGCTAGTACAATATATATCCCTTTTAACGTTTGCCAAACTCTGAAAATAGTCTGATTGCAAATGATTATTAAAAAAAATAGTTAATACAGTTAAACAATTGCATTTTTTATTGATATAACAATTTAAGAAGAATGAAGAGCCACCATTATCTTCATTACCTTTGAAGTTGAACATAAATGACTTCCTTAAACATTATTGAGAAATACAGTAACTTAAAACTCAATGCACAGACGTTTAAAAATTAAAGTCTTTAAAACACATGTTATTTATTTATTTTACACTTTATATACATATACAATTTACCTTCATATAAGGGCGGATATATTACCTTAAGGCAATTTCTTCCTACCTACCTAAACCGTTCAGTTTAAAATTTACAAGTACATGGACATATTAAATCTTCAAGTTTTATACAAAATTCAAAACAAAGATTATGAAACTGAAAAATATAAAAATAAACATTAATTTATGAAGAGAGGAGAGGAGATGGGAAGGAAAGAAGAAGGATAAAGGAACAACTTAAATATTTAGATAGTGACATTTCAATCTTGACTAAAATGTGAATAAAGAAATATTTTCTTAAGTCCCGAAATGACGTCTTTTGAGGATATTTTTCAGTTAAGGGAAAAAGATGAAGTCACAGAGACTGAGGTTAGGTGAATAGGGGGGCTGAGGCGTATAGCGTAACTCGCACTGGGCTATGGCAGGTTACTGATACACGTGCTCTATAAAGGGTAACAACGCAGTGTTGCCAGATCGCTTGCAGTGATGCAAGTCTCATTAATTTTCTGCCATACCTCGTATGTTGTAAATCGTCTGCACTTGTTCCCTCAAAACTCAAACCGCCATTTAAAGAAGAAATCAAGTGTTGGCGATACCATTTTGTAAAATAACACTAGGACAGAGGCATGCAAATGCCCTTGCTCCTTAACTGTATTACTCCTACTTTAAAGACACTTCGGAAAATTACCATTTTAGCCTCTCACCTTATAATATGTAATTAATTTATAAACTGGGTCAAAACGCAATTTGTTTATTGCAGAAGACAAAACTTGCTGTTCACAATGGAGTTCTAGTGCCTACTATAATGTATAGAAGCGAAGTATGGAATTGGGAAAATAATGATGAAAGTAGGTTAAATGCTGTCGAAATGCGATCCCTCGGGCGAATGTGTGGTAGGACGATGAATGACAAGTGCACATGTCGAGGTCCATGAACTATGAAGACAGATATTGAAAGGAGGGTGAGTGCCGGGAACATAGTGAACGGTTCACTTAAATCAACCTTGGCAAACAAATGTCTGTCGCAAGAGGCAAAATTAGCAGTTCAAAACGGAGACCGGGTCCCGACCCTGATGTATGAGAGCGAAGTATGGACTTGGAAAAACAGGGATGAAAGAAGGTTGACGTATGGACTTGGAAAAACAGGGATGAAAGTAGGTTGACTGCTGTCAAAATGCGATCTCTCAGGTGAATGTGTGGTAAAATATATACGATGGATGCATAAATGTTGAGACCCGTACATAATGTAAGGCTTAACATGCATTATCGACAAAATCAAGAAAGCGGTGCTGCGTTGGTTTGGACATGCAGAGCGAACGGACAGCAAAAAAACGGCTAAAAGGATCTAAAATGCGAATAATGATGGATGCAGAAAACAAAAAAGACCGAGAAATACATGGCATGATCAAGTCCATCAAATAGTTGAAGACAAACATGTCTAGAAAAGGAATAATCGGCGTGCTTGCATGAGAAGATGTATGAATGTAGAGGAAGCGAGATTTGTATGCAAAGACAGAATGATATAGCGTTCTATCCTCTCTGCTCACGCCTACGGTGAAACGGCGTGATGATTTGTTTGTTTTTTAAAACTATAAATGTAAATGTTTTCTCTTCCAGGTAAACTTTATATTTGCTTTCGTGTTTATTCTGAATTAAATTATCTAACTTTAATTTGTCAATTTTTATTCTACATCTACTTTTTTTTTTTCTGTTTAATATTTTCTACTTACTCATATTTTAAAAAAATAATTAAGAATTAAACTTTAATTTTTTTTTTTTTTTTTTTTTAATGCATCTATACCATAGATTTCAAATTGTATTCTAGATTTAGTATACCAACGCACAAGCTATGTCCATGAGGGATTTTTTCGACTTTATAAATAATGAAAGTAAAATATATTATTTAAAAAAATGTAACAAATGTAAAAAAAAAAATTGTAAATAAACATTAATTAAAATCTAAACTATTATACTAAAAGTACCGAATTTGAAATTTTAAGTGACTAAGGGTTGATTAACTGTTTAAATGATGATAAAAGAAACAAACTTAGGAATCTCCATTGAAAGAGTTACTGAGGCATTTGCGAAAAACTTTGAAAAAATAATTGTGAGATTTCTAATTATGCTTCACTGACTCAATGGAGAATGATTTGTTTGCGGTATCAAGTAGAAGAACTAAAATCTGTTTTTGCAAGATTTACAGATGGTTTTTAATTACGCTATTGTTTAGGTAGGTCGGTTTTTATATATAGTTAATTTTGGCATTATTACCTTATTTTCCGATTCTGGTAGTGAAAGTTTGCTTCTAATACCCTCAAAAAATTGTTCTAGATAACAAATCATCAACATTCTTCCCTTTCCGCACCTAATAGTGCATAGAACACTGAATTGGTATACCAATTGCAGTTTCTCTTGATCATTTTTGTTACACGAAGGTAAGATTATCAGTCTTTCGCTCCAGAGATTATAATATATTTGAGAGCAAAAACACATTTTTCAATAAATAACGCATTTCAACCATGTTGGGAATCGAACCCAAGATCCCTTGCATGGTAGGCAAACGCGCTCACCATTACATCACAAAGCCGACAAGAGAACGAATTCAGCCTACACGGGATGACAGGATCACTAAAAAAATATACTAAATAAAATCACTTTAAGGGCGCTGTACAATAAATAAATATCCCAGCACGCCTTGCAGCTATAGAGCGCATGGACGATTGGGGTTCTAGTTTCTCGTCGCCAATTATGTATATTACAATTCTGATATATAGAGCTAGATTACAGCACGTCTTGCAGCTACAGAGTGTGTGGACGTTAAGTAATCTAGCCCCTATTTGCATTTTTTATTTTCATTTTATGTGACAATGAAGTTAAGAGTTTAAATGATTTTTTAAAAAACTAACTAAAAAACAAATTTATCAAAAAAGAAGTTAGATTAAAACAAGTCTTGCAGCTACTGAGCGCATGGACGGTTGGAATTCTAGACCCCATTTACTAAATTAAGGCATTTAAATAGTTGCTAACATTCACCTATTGAAGCAGCAACTATTATTGTGGATAATGTATATAGCGCCATTTTTGTGAAAGTCACCTCAAGGGCGCTTTACAATATCCAAACACATCTTGCAGCTACATAGCGCATTGACGGTTAGGATTAAAGTTCCTCGTTAAAAATTATAATTTTATTCAATAAAAGATAAAATATAAGAGCTAGATTCCATCATGTCTTGCTGCTACAGAGCGCATGGCCGGTATGAAGTTTAACCCCCATTTATATTATTTAAAAATTAAATTTCGGTTTTTCTGATCATTTTTTCAAAATCGTTAACAAATAAGATCTGGGTTACAATGACAGTTGGAATTCTAAGCCTTATTTATGAATTTTAAGTTTGAAATTATTCAATTTTTAATGACAATGATTCAAATAATAAAAACACACATAAGAGGGTACTACTTGCAAACCTGGCAAAATCCACAATTCAAAAAAAGTCAGATATTAATTGAAACTTACTCAGAATACAATTTTTTACAATAATTTTAACAAACATATTATAACAGAGATAAGAAACATTTAAGAGAAGGTAATATATAAGTCTAGGCATTTACAGGGCTTATGACTGTCATTGGCTGGTTTAAGTGGCCACTTTACTCAGTGTGTATTCACCATTCTGCTTATATTTGAACATCTTTATTCCTTCAATTCTTTGATCTGTTGATGTTTGTGAAGTGAAAGAGCTGAAACCTTTATTTATGCGGGTGAGATTCATCTAATTGAATTATTTCACCAACATACTAGGCAACGCCTGAAAATGTTATTTTTTCAATTTCTATACTTCTTGATGGACCAGGTGGATTTATCAACAATATTTTGAGTTTGTCCAAATATTTGTAGACAAGGATTAGATTCAACTCCCTGGAGAGCTTTTTTTTTTCCTTTTTTTTATTTTTATTTATTATTTACAAACAATATTACATTTTTAATATTTTTTCCATCATTTTTTTTTTACAGGACTCACCAAGCCAACTTATATGGCTTGCCGGTAAAGATTATTTACATTAAATTATATGAAAGCACTACATAGTTGTTTAATAATAATTACTACTTACTTAAATATAAGGAGCATTATAAGAGAAAAAATAAATAATAATTTGGACAAACTCAAAATATTGTTAATAATTTAAACATTGTCAGTTAAAAATACGGCTTAATTTGTAAGATTTGACTTTAAAATTAACGGTTTCGTTGCAAACATGGCAACCTCTACTTCAGTATTGCAAAGTTTGTCATGAATAAGATTATTATTTTTATTTTACTACTGTTTTTTGAAAAAATGATGCTTTTGTCATTTAAAAAAATCATACTTTTTCAACAAATTTAGCTAAAAAAAAATTAAAGGTAAGTATTGTAACATTTTTTTTTAATTTGATCAAATTAAAAAAAAAAAGGATTTTACCGGGTTTGCAAGTAGTACATAAGCGAGTAGTAAGTTAGTCAAGTGTTTTTAATAAAAAGTAAACAATAAAGAACTCAATGAATAAAGCACTGTTTATTGTTCTAAAGAATTTGAGTAAATGCATCAAAATTGCACAATTCAAGGTGATATCGCATTGTCTAGCGCCTTAATCAACATTAATCAACACGTTTATTCCATACCAAACATGCCAATCAATTTATGGCACGTCTTCTGCATAATCACCATTCACAAACAATATTGTATCTCAGTCAGAACTGCAATGTACGCTCATTAAAGCAAACAAACGTTTTTATTTTTATTAAATATCGAGGTTAAATGGAAAAATACACGGAATCTCCTGATTTTGAATTTAAATACGTAATTGTAAGAGCCTATTTTCTTTCCTGGATAAGAAGACGAATTTAAGTTATTAAATCAAGTTTTTTAGTCGAAACCGTAATTAATATTATGTTAATAAAATTTGTATAAAACCACTTACCGACTTATCTGTCTACCGGTTTTGAGACGTAACCCGTCTCTTCGTCAGGACAACAACATTACACCAACATGCAAATACCACTAGACACCTTCACCATAGTAGATTTGCAAAAATATAAAATCGACATGCAGGTTAGACACATGCTTCACTACGCCACCACCGAGGGTTAATGGGTGGTGGCAAACTATTTTTAGAAAGACCACCCAGATATTAGCCTATGCTGATGACCTAGACTTAATCTCCAGAACTGTCCCGATATTAAAAGATGATTTCTTAAAGCTTGAAATGGCTGCAAATGACATGGGTCTTAAAATTAATACATCTAAGATTAAATATATGTTTGCAAGAAAGTCACAAATAAACTATGTACAACAGGCAATTGACGTTAGGTCACACCACATAGACAATTTCAATTCCTTTAAATGTTTAGGTACTGTAATGACTAATGATAACAATTATAGTACCGAGATTAGAGCACGGCTATTGGCAGATGTTATTATGGCTTGTTTAAACATCTGGGATCCAAATTGCTCACGAGAAAAACTAAGACCATTATTTACAAAACTCTCCTCAGACCGGTCATTACATATGGTGCCGAATGCTGGGTTATGACTAAAAGAGATGAAAATATGGTATTAGTATTCGAAAGAAAAATACTTAGGAAGATATTTGGTGCTGTCAACCAAAACGGAGGGTGGAGAAGACGGTTGATTCATGAATTAGAGGCACTGTATGGCGAACCCAACATCGCACAATTCATCAAAATAAGAATATTACAATGGTTGGGTCATGAGCACAGAATGAATGATAACCGCACCCCAAAAAATATTATTTATACCACTCCGGAAGGCAGACAAAGCAGAGGCAGACCAAAATTAAGATGGCTGGATAATGTGGAAAGTGACATAGGAGCGATTGACCTGACGAACTGGAGAAGAGCCACGGGGTGCAGGGACGAATGGAGACAAATTCTGGAGGAGGCCAGGGCCCACAACGGGCTGTAGCGCCACTGATGATGATGATGAAACATTATCAAACACTTGATTGAAACATCTTCACAACGGTGTTTCATTGTGTTTCAGCTCTTTGATTTCAAAAAAATCATCCGAGGTAAAAATCGTAGAAATATGTTTTTTTCCAAAAAAACAAAACACGTAAAAATTTAAACCAGCCAACGATAGGTTATAAGCCCTGTAAAAGCCTAGACTTTCGTTTTTTTCTAAAATCTTCCCCATCTGTGTTGTAATATGTTAATCCATTGAAATTAATTACAATTTAATTAAATTATTCAAGTGCAATATGCCTCAACACTATGTCAGATGACAATAGCAGATTCCCTTAATTAACACGTGCGTCGGTTTAATTATTGCCTGTCTAATTAAATTTAAATTATTCAGGATGAGAATAAATAATTTCATATTAAATTAAATTATTGAATCGATACTTAAATCAACTTTATTTACATAATAAATAAAAACGGTTTTTTTTTCTCAGTTACTAATATAAATATTTTTTGAATGTTTGGTTCTAGTATATTAATGTTCATCTTACAAAAAAAATAGGATCAGTGGAAAATAAAATAAAGATAACGCAAATACGCGAACCAGCTTCAGGCAAGTGGCACGATCACATTTTATTAGTATCCTGACGAGAAGAGAGGTACGTCTTAAAACCGGTATACATAGAAAAACGCTCCTATATACCTGCGTGAAAAATTTCAACGTTTATCAGTTCATGTCGCCCTTGAGGTGATTCGCCCCTGATGTGATTTTCACAAAAATGGCGCTATATAAATTATCCAACTATATATATATATGTTTTACCTCTTCGTTATAATTCTCAAGGCACTCTCTTAATACCCATCCACAATACCTCTTTCTTCTCTAACTCATATAGTGTCCATGCGGCTCGACTGTGGAATTATCTCCCATCCACCATCAAAGATGTTACTACGAGTACATTATCTCTGTTTAAATCACGTCTGAAGAAACATCTCCTTTCTCTTCTTTAATCTTTCCTCCTTTCCTACTTTTCTCTTTCCTCTTTTTTTCCCTTTTTCCATTGAGTAATAGTTTTGATTTCAGGAAATTTATTACGTTTATTTCTATTTTTATATATCTTCAGCTCTTTAATCTTTTTTCTATTGAATATGTTCTGTAACTTGAATTATAAAAAAAGAACTTTTATTTTTTTGGTTGGTTGGAAGAAATTGCCATTTGGCAATACGCCCGCCAATGTACAAATAAAATTATGTACAAAAAGTTTAATCAATAATTAAAAATTGATAAATGGGTAAATAACACAAATATTTGAGTTATCATGTTTGATTGAAATTTATGATTGCAAATTAAATTCTTTAATTTTAAATAATATAAAACATTCCGTTTCAGATTGTAGCAAAAATGATTTATTAAATAAATTTTGTAATGGCTAGCAGCTCAATTTAACACGACAAATATCCTTGTCGAAAATAATTAAATTGAATCGATTTATTCCAGCATATTAAGTTGAGTTTTTTAATCAAATGTGCAGTTGAAATTTTTGCCCAAAAATGGCGGGCATCGTTTTTGTTTGGTCGGTGTTACCGCGCCTACAGAAAAACAGGGACTTTTGAACAGAGATTTGACGTGTTTTTTTAAGACCTCAACTGCAACATTGTGCTTACTTTATCTCCACAAGACAAAAACTTGTAAAACTATACAAATTATAACCTCATTGAAGTGTTCAACAAAAAACAGATCAAAGCGGACGCCACTGAATATTTAAAGGTTATTTTTTGAAATCTTTTTTTGACGGGTGATAAATTTATATTGCATATAATCTATATACGCATTGTTTCGCTTATAGTTGTAATCAATATTGTATTACTTATTTTTTATTTAACACAATAAAAAAAACTAAACGCATTGTATAAAGTATATTAAATTAAAAATTATTTACTCGTACCGGCATTTTTTATACAAATTTATTATTTCCCAGGTACAACAAGGTTTCTTCGAGGTAATAATCACGCTTTTCAAAAGCTCTGTCCATCGCATTTTTCCATGTATTGCTGAAATTGCATGAAAGCTTTTCGTTGTTGATATCGCTCTAAGCTTTCAAAGCGATTTCCGGCACAAAGCTTAAAGTCCTATAACATAGGATTTTAAAGAAAGCTCGGAACGGTTTATTTTTAAAATTGGGCAAACAAGGTTCTTTACCTGGATATAATATTATTAAAAAACAGTTTATTTATGGAACAGTTTGAGTTTGAAAGTAATTGCAGTTTGGCTAAATGCATCAAAGTATATTTTAATAGTTAAAATGGTGACTATTTATTTTAACTTATTTCTAACTGTAGAAACAGTATTTTTTTTAAAATATGTTTGCCATTTACGATTAACGCGATTTTTGGCATTAAATTATAAGTAATCAGCAAAATATTTTGGTGTGTATATTGAGTATATAAAGTTAGTGTCCTACCAGCCAAAAAAGAACCTCCTAGAAAATATAGTTCGTATTTTCCAAAAGAGAGGCATTATTAAATAATTTTGTATTTTACAACATTGAAATTAATTCGGATGAGTGAAATTTCTAAATATATTATATACTTTTACAAAATAAATACTCGTTATGTTTTAGATGGAAAGATGTACAAAATAACTGCTTAATATATCGTGCATTACGTGAATTTAAAAATACTTATTAATCTAAAAAATATATATATATATATTCTTAACCGTGTTACCAGAAGTAAAAATATGCAATATTTCAAATCTGCCATGTTCAACTTTGTTCATATTCCTCAAACAGTTTAAATCCCACTTTTTTACGAAATAACCCACTAAACCTTAATTTAAGAAGCTTTTTGGGGACGAGTGGATCTGGAAAATAGTTATGAAAAAAATCCAGAACATCCAAACCGTTTGAGAAAAAAATATTTCTTGGGTTTTATTCTTGCAACTGGCGGGAATCGAACCGGTGACGCCAGTTCGACAGTTGGCCGTGTAACTTACTGCACCACGTCGTCATAGATTTTTATTTTCTAATAGTGAGAAATGTATGACTTGTTGAAAATGATTACCAAAATTGAAGTAATTGGGTAAATTATAGGAACGTTAATATTTAAAAAGGAAAAAATCTTCCCACTTTTCATAGATCTCCCTGTCACGAACGCAGTGTGGAATAAAGGAGGATTAACATAACTTAAATCGAAATTTTACATAAGTAATAAATAAAAATTAACAATCTTTTTTACAGAGATGGAAAACATTTTATAAAAGGAAATTAGGAAATATACGCTCTTACTTGTTATCAGCTGATATAAGTTACTTTTTTTCAACTATATGATAATCACCATTTGCCTATTTGAACATCCATTATTCTTTAGTTCTTTCTTCTGTTATTTTTTTTTTGAGAGCTGAAACCCTAACTAATGGAGGTGAGATCCATCAGACTGAATTTTTTCCCCTACATATAAAGTTACGCCAGAAAATGTTTTTCAATTTTTACACTTCTTGGAACTGTTTGTTTGACCGAAAATATTTTGAATTTTCTTTGTTTGAAACGGTAATGTTAATTTTTACAACTCCCTAGCGGTTTAATTCCAGTCCTTGACTTTAAAAATTGGACAAACTCAAAATATTTTTATTTTATTCTATGGGCGATTAGAGTTACAATTTTATTAAATACGTTTCTCTCGGAGGACTGTTAATAAATATTTACTGCAGAAAATTTAGGATTTTAATTGAAATATTAGAGTTTTAGTTTGTAATGAAAAAAAATAATCTGGACGAAAGTACAAAAATATCCACATTTCTCGATAAAATATACAGGGAGAAGTTAAGAGTAATCCGGATTAGATGGTATTATGTTTAATTTTATTCTCAATTAAGGTTGAGTGTTGACAGAATATTTTATTACGATTTGTACCTTAGTTCTTAAATTATAAATAAAAGGAACGTTTCTAGAACACCTGTTTATTTTCACTTATAAATATGTATTTTTTAAATAGATAGTTCTTAAAACATAATTATCAGCAGTTCAGTTAAATGCTAAGTGTTTTTTTTAGATGGAAGTTGCATTTATTATGTACAAGGTTGATATTTCATTTAAGTGAATTGTACGTACTTTGGAATAACAAACTCCTTAAGGCGTTTTTGATTAAACCGCAAACTTTGCACTGTTTTACGATATTTTAATTTTAATCTTCTATATAAAATCACCTGGGTGGCCAATCGGCTACTTTCAATTTATTGATTGATTTGGTGTTTATTTTGTAGAACTCCATATTTAAACTTATAATATTCGATATTTTTATAATAGAAATATTTTATTTACAATACCTATTAAAATGTTTGTTCTTTATATTTTTTAAATTTGTAAAAATAAAATGAAGTGTTCAGTAGACTCAAATCAGTGTTTGATTTCTAATATTGTAAGTTTAAATATGGAGTTCTACAAAATAAACACCAAATCAATGAATTGAGAATAGTCCAGAAGGAGCGTAGAATTATATTTGAATACTGTACCAATCGGACTGTGTTCGAAAATTCCCACACTATGCTTCACTTTCACCGCGCGCATTTGTGATGTCGCAGCGTAATGTTGCACGAAAAAATATAATCATAACTCAAATGTAGGGTAAAAAAAAGCAATCAGTTAATTTCTCTAAAATTTTATTGTGCACGCGGAAATATTGATTGACAAAACAGAGTAGATAAGTAAAGGGTCATTTAATAAGAGAGATTGAATTAATGACCTTTGAACTTTAAATATAAAACAAATTTTATTTGACCTAAAACTAATATTTTCATATCATGTTTATTGGATGTTTTAAAGGTAATGTCGGTTAAATATCCACCACAGAGCTGTTGAATCCAAAGTACATTTTTTATTAGTTCTCTCATTAGATGAGCAAAGTAGGGTAAAAAAAAATACTACCCTGGCAGCACTAACAAAATGTCCATTTCGATGTCTTCGACAATCTGACAGATGAAAAAATTACTCAATTCTAAAGTCATGTATTTGCAACTTACACATTCATTTGTTAATTACACATTAAATGTGATCTCATCCTGTTTTCTCAAGATTCTATTAGTATTTTGACACTTAAAAAGGACACAACACGGCATAGTTGAATTTAAATAAGGAGTTGCGTACTCAGCGACGTCTACAAATAAACTAATGGGTCAAAACGTAAAACTACTCATTTATGAGTAGTTTAGTCACCTACTGTTTGATGCTTGTATGCTGTTTCTGGACTTTTTTTAATTCTATGAGGTTATCATTTAAATCTCTACAGATCTTCATTCTGTTGACTGCTACGTTAATTTATTCGACCAATGTTCTATACTAACTTGATCATGAAAGATACGATCTTTCGTGTGAGTTCTTTATAAATTTTACGATGAAGCGCAGATTTTGACACAGCTTCTGCATTGCGCCTACAGCTGTTGTTTCTGAAAGCTGGAAAAGAGGCAATGCATTAACAGGTGTTATTCTTAGGTTTTTCATCATCAAAGGAAAGCTGTCAATCTGGGAGAGCTTGAAACGATGCAGGCAGCTCATGAACCTTCAGTGACCTTTGAAGATCTAACTTAGCTCAAAGCCAGCTTTCTGCATATTTTTGGAAAAATCAGAAGCATTTTAAATGGTAGGGAATAATATTTTACTTATTAAACGAAATAATTATGATTTAAAGATTTCACTATCCAATTATATTTTGGTAAGTGAAAATCAGTGCCAGATAAACTCTTGACGTCACTGCAATCCATGTTGATCTATTGTCACAAGTCTCCGTAAATCAATGATCACCTCCTCAGCTCAAGTATTTGAACAGCCGGGATACTGGATGAAGGGCGAGTACTTTATTTTATCTTTTGCTAAATCTTCTCCTTCAAAGCCCAAATTCTTGAAGCAACGGGCTATTACGAGGCGAGCGCTCTTACATCCTCAGGTTTGACCAATGGTACATCGAAGATGCGGCTTCTTTTGTGTTATAAACAAGGTTCCACAAAGAAAATAAGATATATTAAAGGCAATATATGTATGTGTGTTCTCGATAGACTAAGTAAATACTGAACTAATTTACGTGTGTTTTTTTTTGTTTATTGATGAAATCTAACCTGGGTATTTTTATAGCTCTTAAAATTTTTAATCTTTTCAGTAGAAAAATAATTACGATCGCCAAACCAGAGCTGCATTTGATGAAAATGCATACACTGAGAGGTGTTCATATAGAAAAAGAAAATGCTGTATGTAAAATAAATAAAATAATAAATAAATACTCAAAAATAGAGAGAATGTTATTTTTTTACATAAAAAAGGTTGTTTTTTAATGTTTATAAACAATATTTGTTTTTTATGGATCAAAATCAGATTATTTTCTTAAATTCTTTATAACTTCCACCCATTTAAATTTAATTTTATCGATTTTGAAAAATACTAAAATAATATTGTCAAATGTTATCAAATATTTGTATATAACTACTTACCGACTTTTCAATGTCTACCGGTTTTAAGACTACCCGTCTCTTCGTCAGGACACCAATTAAACCAACATGCAAACCAACATGCAAAACAAGTTGGTTTAATTTGTGTTCTATAAATTTTCAATAGAACCTGTAAATAAAAAAGTTAGAAGCATAAAACTTTTTTTCATCGACCTACCAGGGTTGCATCCCACGAGAACGCATATACAAAAAAAATGGAATGATATTGTTTTATTGTGTTAAAAAAAAGTTTGTTTGTTGAAATGTTTACAAACAACATTTGCTTTTTATGGATCCCCATCAGATTTTTTCCTTACATTCCTAATAATTTATTCCTATTATTTTTTTTTTACTGGATTTTTAGTAACACTAAAATATTATTTACTGACATTGAATACATTTCAAAAAATCACTATCTATCGTAGCGAGAAGATTAAGAACAGCAATGTTTGAGTAGGTCCAAATGCTTGCAGACCGGCTGGATTTCCTCCCTAGGGAGTTGTTCATATTTAAATTTATTGCAACAGAGAGGTAAAACATTATTGAGAAGAAAATATGGAAGTCTAGGCATTTACAGAGCTTATGACCTGTCATTCGCTGGTTTAAGTGGCCACCTTACACACGGGAAGAATGGCGAATGTTACACAGTGTGTAAAGTGGCCACTTAAACCAGTCAATGACAGGTCATAAGCTCTGTAAATGCCTTGATTTCCATATTCCCTTTTCAATAATGTTTTTCCTCTCTGTTGCAATAAATTTAAAGGTGGAAACATCCTTGAGTGATAATAATGAATCAATTTTAAGTTTAAAACACCAAAATTTACCTTAAATCAAAGCGTATTCCGTATGTTTCCATTAATTGTATGAAGTCTTACGGCATTATTTGTAATCAAATGTAATTAAAAACATCCCCTTACATGTTATCGAAACTA
This sequence comes from Micrasema longulum, assembly GCF_059751315.1. Taxonomy (NCBI): domain Eukaryota; kingdom Metazoa; phylum Arthropoda; class Insecta; order Trichoptera; family Brachycentridae; genus Micrasema; species Micrasema longulum. The sequence continues at coordinate 232,818 of NW_028278581.1, forward strand.
CAAATAAATGTTTATCAACCTCTTGCGAGCGGCGTATGAATATTTATTTTTATTATTTATCTTTTGCAACTAAACTAAATTATTATTAATAGAATTTGCAATTTCAACACATTCATGGTTTATCCCACGGTATACATATGAACTCATTTAAAGTGTCAATAAAATTATTCCACAGATCAGTTCTTGCTTTCGAGGGTTTTTTTTCAATTTAAAAAAAATCTGAGATGGTTAATTTTTTTTTTAAAAGCAATGTAAAATATAGAAACTGAATAAGTTATTTTAAAGATGAATTAAGTTTTGACATAACTGTCTGAACCATTTTAAAACCAAACGAACAGGTGCAAAAATAATGTGGCTAGATGATGCCCTATTAACATATAAGAGCAGTATCTGGCCGTAAAAATATTGCCTCTTTAAGTACAATTATTATATTTTTTCTACATTTTTTCATTTCTTCCTTAGAGCGCGTATCGGTTTTGTAATACGTAGGTAGATATAAGTATTTGGAAAGTTAACTATACTGTCCTAGAAACTTACGAATATCATAACAATCATGTCCAAGCTGACACTTTTTGTTTTACCTAGGCTGCCTACCAGAAAAGCTTTTTTGGAATACGAAAGAGAAATATTTGAAATTTTAATTTATTACGGAACGCGGAGTAAAGTTTCGGTACCACTTATTGGTTAAATTTGATGATATGACGAGAGAGATGATAAATTAGTAAAGCATAACAAGGTAGATAGAGCAGGAAGATAAGTTATGTGTATTGTCTCGGTATGTGCCGATGAAAACAGCCTTTGTTATTGCCCCCCTGAACAGTTGACTGGAGACAGATAGTTTTGGGAAATTTCACTTTCTGATATGATAATGAAAAGATCACGCGGAGATGCGATAACTGAAGCAGTATAGTGAATACGGTTGTCTCGTCGACACAATGGTCAATGAATATATATTGTAAAATATGGGTAAAATAAAAAAAAATGATATAAAATTATATTATCATTATCTCTAACCCTAGATCAATAACCATTTGTCTAATAGACTACTGGCACCCCGTACTTTAACTGTTTCTATAAATTCCTTTCACCCGCCTCCCTGCCGACATCAGATCTAGTACCTTCGTAAATAGTTAAATAAGTTAATCAGGTCATCAGTTTAGATTATAATTTGGTCCCAATCTGAGTTTTTTCGTGAATCAATAAATTGGGAATATTTTTTATGTAATATGAACATACTACAGATGTACAGATTTTTTACTAATAAATAAATTCAAGAAAAGAAACGAAAAAAAAAACACTAATAAAGAAGTTTAAACAATTTTTAAGAAAAGTAACAAATAGTTATCTAGAACTGTTACCAATGAAATACAGGAGAAGAGCCGTTCTATATGTACTAAATTTCATGTGAAATGAGTCACCAACATCCTGGTACTCATTGCCTAGAGTGTGAAGTCTATTGATGACTGCATTTTTACCATTTGATGTCAAAGAATTGTTGGTACAGTATTAGTGGGTTTGCTGAGTTGTCCTTTTCGGTACATTAAAATTAATTAGTGATAAAATTAATAAGTGATAAAATATCAACAAACAAATATTGATTCGCAAAAATAACGCCTCAACTTAATGTTCCGTTACTTGTGCCATTATCACTTCTTCTCATTTTATCTTAATTTTTTATATTTAATAATAATTAAAACAAATTTTATTTTTTTATTTTTATTTTTTATTTTTTTTTATTTTTGCACCACAACAGGCCAGGAGGCCCAATTACAGCGGTGAATTACATCACAGAACACCCAGGCTTGAGAAAAATCACATTTAATTTTTGTGTTCTCACCGGGAATCGAACCCGGAACCTTTTGTCTGTGAGTCAAGCGTCTTGACCACTACACCACGGAGGCCGCCACAAATAAAAATAAATAGAAAACGGACAGTTAAATTGAGATGTCAAGAGGTTAAAGTAGGTATCTACTTTGTGTTTTGAATTAATTAGCCAGTGAGCGCCGCGAGGGTTGAAAGTTGACTGATTAGTTAGAGAGACCAACTTTACAGTTAGATTGTGGCCAAATACCAAACAATTTCTATCATCAGTAAATGACTTTAAGGGCTCACATTACGTCTAATTATATTTACACTAAACTTATGTGAAGACTTGGTATCATTAAAAGTCTTAAACTGGGTACAACGCGATATTTATTCATTTTATTGCTACTTTGATGAATTATTTAAACTAATTAGGAAAAACGTTCAGCATAATCATATCAGTACATCACAAACCATGGCTTGTATGCTCCAATGTCCTAATTGTTTGGCATTATAAACTCAAGACAGGATTTGGCCTTTTTTGGTGCAAGTCTTTCTTAATTTAAACAACCACTAAAATAAACCACTAAAAAAATATAATGCTAAACAATTGCCAATTGCAATGCCCATGACAGGTCATAAGCCCTGTAAATGCCTAGACTTCCATATTTCCTTCTCAAAAATGTTTTCCCTCTCTGTTGAAATAGATTTAAAAATGAAATATTTTACTTCTAACACAAATATCAAGAAAGGGTCTATAATGCATTATTTTCTTACGTTACGTGTTCAGTTCTTTAGTTTTTTTTTGCTGTTTGATATTATTGCGGTTTACCACTTATTAGAAAAAATACGAGAGCAGGTGTTGGAGATAAACGATTATTTTGAATTATTTAGCATTTTTGGGAAAAAAGTGTTATTCTGATTAATCTTTAATTTGTTAATTCATTATTGGAAGATTATTATTGACTGACAAAAAAAACAAACTTGGACAATGAATTACTGTTGAAGACAAATAACGCTTTAGGGCACTGAAACAGCTTAAAAACGAATAATTGGAAGCATTACTTGAGGACGACTCATGTCTGACGCAAAATAAAAAAGCAGAATCAATGGAACAAAGTTATGCAGAAGGCAGCCAGCCATAGAAAAGTGAAACTGAGATAATAGCCTTACCTTTGTGAAGAGTTAATTAAATCTACACGACAGTTAAAATGTTTTTGACTTTAACAAATGATAAACATGGAATATATTAGTTTTTTTTATAAAACAAACAAGAATTAAACTATGTATTTGACCAAGTTTAATGATTTTTTCAATTTGTTAAGATTTTTCTAGAGCTGTGGGTGTTTTTTGCAAATTGAAAAGTGCCGTTTTTGTTATGGACACCATTTTTAGGAGGTGATTAAAACTATTTTTTGTATGAAAGTAGTCTGGTTGTTTTTAGCAGGACATAGAATTAACCTTACTGCATCCGATAACATCAATATCTCATTTTTTCAAAATTGTGGACTGGCTGCTTTCTGCATAACTACTTTCATATGATCATACGTACACTTACATATACAACATCAAAAGCTCAGTTAAAAATGCGAGAAATTAAATTAACATCACGACTCGAAAAACGTGTTTTATGGAAAACTTTCATTTACTATTCAGCTTTGGTTCAATTGCATTTTAAAAATTTTCAGTCATTTTTCGAACGTGCAATTGTGGTCGCTATCATTTTATTTTCATTGCCATATTTTTTTAAGGCAATAAGGGTTTCTATAGCACAGCACTACTAGCCCAGTTTTGGCAGCACACTATCTCAGACCCGCTTCCCTGTACATTAAAACGGACCCAGCCCACCCATATACAGCTGTCAGAAAGTTAAGGCATATTTTTTATATTTAACTGCAACATTAAGTGTTGTACACACTGCACAGTGATAATAATATGCAATCAAATAATAGTAAATAATAAATAACAATATCCCGCCAATTTTCAAATCAGATATTTTTTTATCCAAATGTTTAATTTTACTGGCCGAAATAACATCTGACTCCTCCATAAAATGGCTCATAAGTTAAAAAGGTCAACTCATATTTTGAACCTTTCTACTTGGACTTTTATTTTACTAAACCTTTAGCTATAAGGCGTTAAATTCCGGAGTAAGTAATAGCCACGGCATCAGCCAATGAATACTAATAATGGAAGAAATAAAACAATTGAATGAGTGCATTGGTGACGATAATTATATAAAGTATATCTTAGAGCAATTTTACTATCTAATATTAAGCGTATTTTATTTCATATTATTTTGGATATTTGTAGCACTCACTTTGTGTATCATTGTTATATTTTAGATATATAAATTTAAAAAAAAAAATGTTTAATGAACTACTTTTTACTGACACAACCGACTTATTTCGGCAACTGTACGTTGCCCTCTTTTCGGTTATAAAATAATTAAACAAACATATATTATGTAAAAGAAACAGTGAACATTTTACTGAAAAAAAAAATAAGAAGGGAATATGGAAGTTTAGGAATTTACAGGTCATAACCCGTCATTGGCTGGTTTAAGTGGCCACTTTATACACTGTGTATCATTAACTATTCTGCCCATGTTCGAACATTCATATTTCCTTAACTTTTCCATCTATTGACTTTTGTGAAGTGAACGAGCTGAAACCTTTATTACGTGGGTGAGATTACTTTGTTTTATGAAACATTTTTTATTGACACAACTGACTAGTTTTGGCTACAACACGCCTCTATCCTTATTGACACCCACTAATCTGTTGGCTGTTTCTTTTTTAAATGTATGTTTAGTTCTTTTATAACCTTAAAGAAGGCAACATCTAGTTGTCGAAACTAATCGGTTGTGTCAACAAAAAGTGGTTCGTAACACAGAGTAATTATATTTATCGATCTTTAAATAATAACTTCATATTTACCAGATTAAACTCTGTACAACGCAAAAGCATTCTTTTGTTAGAAAAAGGGTTATTAAGTTAGGTAAGGTTTCATTTAACATGGCTATTATATCATTAATGGACAGAACCGCATAAGATCACCAAACTATGAAACTCGAAATAAAACAAACCACAAAGGATCACTGAAATATAAAACTCACACAACACCGTCAATTTTATCACATAACTATACGTGTATCCATAGTGATATTATGCAACCGTGCATGTGTGAAAATATTGAGCAGTATGTTTATTGAGGTTCAACTATAGATTGTAATTTTAAATGGGATGTACAAATTAGAAAATTGTGTATATGATTAAGAGCAATAAGAAATATAATGTTTATATTAAAATATTATGTATCTACACCATTTATTAATACAATTGATGTTTAGATCTGTAAAAAAAATTCTGTGAGGGCTCTACTTTGGTACAAATTAATTTGTCGGCATGCGTCACACTCCGAGTATAAACACAAGTTGGTGCATGATTACAACACCAGGTTTACAAGTATGGAAAGGCTAGCTGTTCCTAGATATTGCAATAAATATGGCAAAAGGACACTGCCATACAGTATACCTAAAATATTTAACATAACCAAAGAATATTGAAAATACTGAGTTAAATACAAAAGTGAGACGCTTGCTCAAATGAAGGCTTATAGAAAAAAGTTTTTTGTATTAGTGATAGTTTTTATTATTTAATAATGTAATTTGTAATGTTTTTCAAGTAAAATTATTATAAATGTAGGTTAAGTGTGAATAATCTATGCAATTTATAAGAACCTGCTAACGAGTTGTATGTATGCAACTCAACAGAACTTTAATTTAAGACTATTTTGTAAATATTTTTGAAAAAATAAATAAAAATAAAAAACACAAAAAATATTGAAAATACAAATAATTAGAAAACTTTCCAATGTCTTCAAGTCGATACGTAACATCTTATCCCCAATCAAACTAAAACAACCATATTAAAATGTATTTTTGTGTAAGTTAATAATAAATTATGGCAAAACGGGATGGCACTAATAAATAAATATTAAATTCTAAAAAATCTGCTAAATAATTGATCTTTTATTTTTTTTATTCTGGTTATTTTTTAAAAGCCCTTTAGGTACCCCAACGTAAAATTGTTTGAAGAATTCGGGATCATAGATATAAGGCGACTATATATATATATTTATAATAATAATATTTGTGAAAGTAAATTATTCTACCAAATCCCAAAAGGAACACTCCCACACAACCAAAAGTCAAACTAGAGGATGAGTCATAGGGTTTACCACAAACTCTGAATTCGGGCAAATAAATTTCAGGTTCCTGGGCCCCAAAATATTCAATATGTTACCTGAACATTACAAAACCATGACCCCGATCCAATTAAATTAATTTGTGAAATATTGATTATTAGGTTTAGGTAGAGAAAATCAAAAAACTGACTAAAACATACTCGAAAATAATATAATGATAGTTTTATTAAATTTTCGTTTATTTTGCATAAAAATGATTGCCTCAAAACAGGTTGCACCTACTTGCGCGGACCAGACAAAATCCAGAGAAATCTATTATCTTAAAAATGTATTAAAAAAATGAATTGTAATTTTTGTTAATGAATCACTATTATTATTATAATTATTGTTTTTAGCTAGTACCAGTCTTAGAATAATTATATTTTGCAGTTAAGAACCACCTTTAAAACCAGTATTTTATTAACAAATTACAATAGGAATGAAAACCATTTCAGAGAAGGGTATATGGATGTCAAGGCATTTACAGGGCTTATAACCTGTCATTGGGTGGTTTACGTCCATTTTTGTTGTAAATTGTTGATTTTAATGATACCCTGAGGGGAAAAAACCCAGTCTTTTGTCTACAAACATTTGGACAAACTCAAAATATTGTAACACAGTATTTTAAGTTCACCCTGCTAGGAATTAAACCCAGGACTTAAAGCATGCTAAAGACATTGATTTTGACCTTAGCAATTTCATGAAACTATTTTACGGTTTTAAAATAAAACAAAGTGTCTTCACAACTTTATTTTTACTTTATCAATATGAGGATTAAAAGATTGTTGATTATCATAATTACTAAGATCTTTAATTAGTTAAAGTACTAACATTGAGCAGTTATCTGTTTTTTACGCTATTTTTATAACTAATAATACTATTTTATGACATTGACTTTCGTCTCGAGATGTACACAGAAAAATATTTTCATGCGCTTTATGTTTTTCGAGTATCAGCTAAACGCGGCATGACACATTTGGAATTGTACCAAAAATATTCTTGACTTAAAATTTTTCAAATATTTAAATATTGATGTTTTGAATACTGTTCCGAGCGTTAAGATGATAACATTTTTGATTGAATGGAGACTTGTACCTAAATCATGTTTGAGGGCAGTCTAAAAATTATTTACACATGCTTGTAGAACATGAACAAAAACAAATAGCACAAAAATCAAATATATATTTAATTTGTAATGAAAATTTTTCATATTTGTTATTTTGAATTTTGAATTCCCGAAAAAACGGTCATTGCATTGGTCACGCCCAAAATACCTCACGATTCATGTTTATTTTAACTTTTGTTCGAAATCATTCAAGTTTTTTAAGAACATCGTCACGAATCTTGACGTCACAACTTTTAATGCCAAACATGTCGCGTTTTTCTAGTGACATAATTTATTAAAAAAGAAAACATTTCACCACAATATTCATATTGATTTCGAAAACACAATCAATATTTCTGAATTCATATCATATATTTTTATCGGCATTCGTAGTACGTGATATTTATTTATTCTAAAGCTTCAAATTTATAAATTAATTAATAAAGTTGATAACATAAAATATTTAGGTGTAGTCATAGATTCGCATTTAGACTGGGTTACTTAAATCGACAATTTGACCACAAAAATTAAAAAAACTTGTGTTTGTTTTCAACTCTCTAAGAAACATTCTGGACAAAAAGACGCCGAAAAAAGTATATTTCTCATTATGTCAAAGTCTAATTGAGTATGGCATAATTGCGTGGGGTGGGGCCAGGAAAAATGCTATTCAAGCATTAGGAATTGCAAAAAGTGTGTTATTAAGGCTCTACTCGGGGTCCCTATGAGGACACCTACAGCTGAGCTGTTTGAAAGAGTAAGTGTTCTGATCGTGCGGCCTCCGTGGTGTATTGGTCAAAACGCTTGACTCACGCACGGAAGGTTCCGGGTTCGATTTACGGTGAGAACACAAAAATTCAATTAGATTTTTCTCAAGCCTGGGTGTTTTGCGACGTAATTTACCACTATAATTGGGACCCTGGCCAGTTGTGGTGCAAAAAAAAAGTAAAAAAAACAGTAAAACAACAAAAAAAAAAATAACTCAAAATTTTGTTCTTGTGGCGTCTTTGTCGTAATTTTATATCTAAATAAAAAAAGATCTTTTGTATTTTTATTATGCTAATTCAATTCATCACTCAATATTCTGTTGAATCATTTTCTAAACAAACGTTACATATTATGTTGTTCCCGGTGATAATCCTCTTATCAAATCGTGTCCCGAAAACACTTGGCATCTATAGAGGAGTGAACAAATGTCCGAATCGAGATCCCCGTCATTACTTGTTCATCCCTATATTGATACAAGGGGAGGGCATTAAGGGTAAGGAAGGTAGTTGAGTTGTTACAAACCCGGTTTAATCCTTTAATGGAAAAGGACTTTGGTTCATAAATATTCATGTCTATTCTGTGCTATCGGTCAATTTTTATGACCCCCTGAGATGGGAACCAAAAATGGCAGTTTTACTGCGTAAATAGGGGTGGCTTTTGTAGCTGAAGAATGACACGAACTTCGGCTTAAAATGTATTTAGAAAAACCATAATATCAACAAAAATAGAGAATCATTTTGAAAAGGGAAAATGGAAGTTTAAGTATATATGAAGAGGCCAACGACCTGTGATTTGCGACTAAATATAATTCAAATGATAAATAATCTAAATTTTATTTTTTATGCTCAAAGCATTTACTTTATGGTCAAATTTTAATTTATATAAGTAAATATAAGTATTTAACCACTTACTGACTTTTAATGTCTACTGGTTTCCAAGATGTACCCGTTTTTTGTCAGGACACTCACTACACTAACATGCAAATTCTAAAAAAAATAAACCAACACGATTTTCATAAGGATACAGGAGTTAAAATTTTACATGAAAATAATAAATAAGAACTTAAATAAAACAACAAAATGACGTGTTTCACACTTAAAAAGGCTGAAAAAAAAATCCTCTAATAAATGATCAAATATATTTTCAATTTAGCCAGATTAAATATATAAACGCAAGTTAAATCAAATCCCTGTATACTGAAATTTGGACAAACTCAAAATGTTGTTCAATAAAAAAATATGTGTGTACAAGTAGTTTCTTCAATTCCTTCCGCGTGCGTAACAAAAAAAACATATAAATAATTCAAATGAGCGTCTAACAAAACATTCAAAAGTAAAGTATTATTCTATCGTTACCATACAAAACTGATTAGGCGCGTTTGTCTACTTGTGCACATTTTTCGCTAATTTTCTTAAAAATACGCAAATGGATTGGATAAGAAAGTTTTCACGGTTACTCCACTATTTTCGGTGATTTCAGAAATCTGACGTCCGTTTCAGGAGACAGGAGGATCAAATGCGATTTAAGAAATAAAGCAGAAAGTTTAGCACTCGGATAAAAGTCGTAAAGAGAAATTTGTATTCCATGTGCGTATAAATTGTAGTAATTTACATGGCGATGAAGTATATGAAAGTTGACCTAAGCTTGTTATTTCTTCCCTTTAATGGTCAAATAAAACGGAATTAAGAATAATTCTAATTGATGGTTGTAAAACTTACCGAAATTTCTTTAATCGCTCTGACTTGACTACTACAGTTTTTTGATTTTCGATGTCTTTCTAAGCTCTTTAATATAAATTTACTTTACTGGGTAAAAATCATCATAAATTTTCTATCCGCACCGAGAGGAGCATAAAACATCGGATTGATTCTAAAATTGCTGTGAATCCGAATCATTTTTGTAACATGGAAGGTAGGTTATCAGTCTCACGCCTCAAGTGTCAGGGCAGAAACGATGAATAATTCCAGTGTAAGTCCACCTTTTCAACCACATGCCAGACTACTACATTAACTTCTCTAAAATCGTATTTGTGAAGCATTTAAGGAAAATTTTGATAGTTTTGATATATTTAACACTACACAATATGTACCGAAGAAAACTATAGTATAGTATAGTATATAATAGGCTTAATTCAGAATAACAGAGAATATACGTTTTGTCTCTTTTCTTGCTCTTCATTTATAATTCATTTAATCATTAAATCAAATGCAATTTTCCACTCTTACTTTCCTTCAATTATCTTTTACTACTCCTTATGAATTTCCTTCTTTTTCTTCCCACTATCTCCTTGTTTTGTTCATATTTATCTTATTTTAATATATGGTAAATTTATTATTTATATAGTTTAAATTTTAAGTCGTCGTTGCTTTATTACAGTTTTATTTAGTGAATACTTATAATTGGATGGCAGGCCCTACTATTTATACAGTTTTTTCAAATATTAATTAAACTTATCATCTGTTTGTATTCGAAATAAATAAAAAAAAAAAAATGTTAATCACCTCTATTATAATATCTTCATTTTATCATTTTTGATTATTTTCATCATTATTTTGGAAAATTATTTACTACATTTTTTTAGCAAACAATAATTTCTTTTTGAACATTCAAAACAATACTCAGAAAATAACTTTATAAAAAAACCTTGTTTTAACTCTCAAGCCCAGTGAGCTTTAAGCTGAGTTTTTGTAGGACTCATGGTGTAATGGTCAGTGCATATGCCTATCATGCAAGAGTTCTCGGGTTCGATTCCTGACATGATTTGAAATTTATCTAAAAAAGAAGTTTGTACACTATTATATTTCATTGAACCTGGTCCTCGATTATAATGGGAAGATAAATATATCATACATCAAGTTTTGATGTAAGTACATCTGTTTAAACCGACTGGTCTAGAACTCCTCAATACGTTTTTCTACGCACGGAAAGTGAAAACAAATTTGTTCCACCGAGTTATTTTTCCTTAAATTACGATTTATTTCAATTTTAAATGGTTTTGTGGTTTACACTTTTATCTAAAAAGCCTAAAAAATTTAAGAGGGATATAAATTGTCGATTTAAATTCTGACATAACAGTTAGTTTCCGAAACGAGTAGCTAAATGCAAAAAATAATGTCACTAGATTCTGCCCTATTAACATTTAAGAGTATCTAGGGGTAAGAGAGTTGCCACTATAAAAAAAATAATTAGTTATTATTTTTTTTCCGTCTGGTTTAATATCTTCCAAAGTGTATGTATCAAGACATTAAAAAAGCCGGCTTTGTAGTAGCTCGGTAAATAAATACATATAAATACCATCGTTAAGTATATCATCTTTGCAAGTGTCAAAAGTCTTTTAAAAATCATGTTCAAGCGAGCATTTGTTGCTTGAATTGAGATAAATTGGAGTTTACAATCGCTTTGAAATGAGCGTTTTATATCACAGAACCCTTTTTAAAACGTAAATGAGAACTATTTTAAATGTTAATGAAGTAAGAAAAGCGGACTAATTTTTGCGGTCATTATTTGGTTTGTTTCGATCATATGATGTCTAAATAGCAAGTAGGTAGAACATACTGAGGTAGATGCAGTAAGTACAGAAGTTAAGTATACCGTTTCGATATACACAGATGAAGAAAACGTTTATAATTGAGGCCCTGGATATCTGTAGCCTTAAACTGATCATGCTTCACGTAACAAAAAAAATATTAGAACACGCTTTAATTGATGTACCAATGCACCATTAGGTGCGGATAAAGAATTTATTTATTTATTCATTCAAAATTACACTACTTTAAATATAAATGAACTTATTAAGGCTTTTTAGTCTATGCCCGTATCAAGCTACAATAAATAACAATAAAAAAACAAAGTAAAATTAATTAGATCAAATTATAATGACATAGAATAACAATCTAGAAAAAAAGGTAAATGTAATAAATAATAAAATTCCAAATAATACAATGCAAAAAAGATATTCAGAAATATTTTTAAAAATATAAATTAAACAAATTAAGAATTACACATGATCAAATATACAAAATAATAGTATCATTGAAATCAACAAAATAATAGTAAAATATAATAGCATTAAAAAAAAACAAAAAAGAGATCATTGGAATCAACAGAAAAAGAATAGATATATAAAAACATAGTTGAAATGATAATTGAGATATGTTTTCTAGAAACTTACTCAATAATATAGTTAGAAATATAATAAATAGGAGTAATAAATCATATGCCAAGTACGTACTAAATTAATTTTTACAAAAATACATAATGAAAAAAATATAAAAATATCAAGATATATAAAAAGAAAATAAAAGTAAAAGTATGGAAGGAAAGCAGATTTGTAAATTATTGCTAAATGCTAATCTCGAACTTTAAAAAATGATGATTATGGTGAATGTTCAAAACAATTTTCAATGAACAACTTAAAAAATAAAGCTATTTCTTAACCCTTAAGCCAAGTGCGCTTTGAGTTCAAAAGGCAGTCATATGAAATCAGCGAGGAATTACCCTCGCGTTCGCATTTTTACTTTTTGTGTGGACCAAAGCGACTTCTCCACCTGCCCCTTTCTTGTCATTCCCTTTATATTACGACAATAACCAACAACGTACGAAGGTATATCTCACACAACAAAAAGTATAATGCAGTCTGGGACATGTTCGTGCTTTAAATCAACCCTTTATTAGGACCAAGAGAATTGAGCACATATTTATTATTTTCTAAAAAAATAATTGTAACAGGAAAATATTGCGTTTGTTTTTTTACATTTTCAAAGAAATTAGGGTCTATGAAATACTGTGTAGTAAAAATTTATTTTTTTGCTGCTTATCAACAGTATTAAAAAATATTTTAAATTTGTAATTCGCAAAAACGGTCATTGCATTGGCCCCGCCCCTACTACGTCTCAATTCATGTTTATTTTCAACATTGTTCATTATAGCCACGAATCTTGACGTCACAACTATCAATACCAAACATATAGCATTTTTCTCTTGACATTTTTTTTTCTAATTTATTTTTGAAAGTTATATATGAAAACATTTCTCCACAGAATCCATATTGATTTTGAAAATACAATTATTTCTTGTGAATCTATTTTTTATATTTTTATCGGTATTCGTAGTATGTGATATTTCCTTAATGTTAAATGGGAGTAAATAATTTTCACCCCAGGGGTACACTGCAATATATCTAAATTTACTATTTTGCGGAAAGCAAAAATATTATTTTTACTTACTGTGAAAAAACTCTTGGATGGCCATAGAGTCCAAAACGCTGACGTTCTTCAACAGATAAAAAAAGATGTGGTTCTGGAAGTGGTTCTGGAAACCATAAAAAAAAACTTGAGTACTTTGGGCATGTGATGAGAGGCGACTGATATAATATTTTAAAAGTCATTTTGCAGGGAAGGATTGAAGGTAAAAGCAGTGCAAGTCAAAAGCGTATCTCTTTGATAAAGAACTTGCGTGACAGGTTCCATTGCGCTCAGTATTCTCTTAAGAGAGAAAAAAATGTGGTTACTGTATTCATAACTAAAAAATGTCAAATTTGAAGGGTGTACTTCTGGGGGTGCGAACTGTGTGTAACCATTTACCGACTCTCCATGTCCAGATGGACACAAAAATACACTCCTGAGTGTGAAATGTTTGAAGTACGAAGTTTGGTACTACATTTTTACAATACATAAGTTTGTCTAATGTCTAATCTTGAAAATATAACTTTTAATATTTTACCGTTTTTGCTTGCATATGTAATTTTTAATACTATTGAAGTATTTTTTGTGTTTTTTTATACTTTTTAAGCTTGTATTATGTATATGTAATTTTGATACGTTTTCGATATTTTTTTAACCTGTATTGGGTGCACATATTTTGTAAATTTAAAAAAAACTTTTTTTATTCTTGTAATTTTAAATATTTGCGCTCTCGTACTAGTTCAGTTTGTATATATACATACATGTAATTTTTAAACATTTTGTATTTTTTAATTTTTATTTCTCAGATTGTATAATGTAAACATCACTTTGAATTTATTTTCATCCCTTGTATTTTGTTTATTTTGTTATTTTCAAATATTTTTCATACCCTTTTAATTTTTAGTGTATCATAATTTTTATTCTGATTTTGTAAATAATGTTAAAGTTTAAAATAAAAAAACGACTGTAAATAAATATTTTTATCTGCATGTCCCTAGATGAGTTTTTTTTTTAAAACTCCTTGGGAATATTATATAAAATTATGTATAATATGTTTTCAATTTACTAAAAAAAAAATATTAAAAAAATAGAAACAGAACTCCTGACGAGTGCTTTTGACTAGACGGCTACTCTTAGGTAAAAAACTTGACGCCAAACATCGAGTGGAGATAAGTCTGCCCCGTAGTGAAGCGGTTGACGTTTTTACCTACCTTTCTAAGGAACCGAGATGTGAAATATTACTTATTTGGGAAAAAAAGTTTTTTTTTCATATTTAATTCATATTGAAAATAAGAGTACATTATTACTTAAATTGTAAAAACCGTCAATAATAATTTTTCACGGCTATGTAAGTTATCAATCAAGTGTACACATTAAAATAACCCAGAAATATAATAAAATCAATAAGTTAGAATATGTTAGTAATTCAGAAATTGCAAATAAAATACACTGAAATATCAAATTGTTTCTGGATTGGAAACTAAAACGTCAGATTGATCTCTATACCTTTATGTAACAGATTATCGAACTTCATTTGGTGTACTAATGTAGTGCCCAATGCACAACTGGCGGCGGAATGAGGGATTATTATATTTTACTGACTTGCCTATCTGGTTTGTGATGTACGCGTCTCTTCGTCAAGGCATTACTTACACTGAGGGAAAGGCCTAATTAGTGCGTTGCGTTGCGTCGCCGCAACGAATCAACGCACTCTATGCCACACCTGCGTTAAATATTGACGGTCAGTTTTTTATGCAGCGCGGCGCTAAAAATGTCGCTCCGTCTGTGACAACGTAACGCACAATGTGGTATGTCACAAAAAAATATATGTAAAATGACGCAGCGTTGCGATGCAAAACGCAACGCATTAATGAGACCTTTCTCTAATATAAAAAAATCACTACACAGCTATACCGCTTCACCATAGTAGTTTTACAAAAATTTTAAAACTAACGCGTTAACGGAACACATGCTATAAGAAGCTAATACAAACATACTTGGGGAGCTTTTTAATGTTATATTACGATCCTCTATACTCGATAATCCTATTACGGAGTCATGAGTGAAAGGACGAATGGTAAAATGAAATTGTAAAAAAAGTCAGTAAAATTAGTGAATATTTTTTAATAAACATCTAAAAGTGCCTGACGGTTGAGGGGTTAAATGAACAAATAGCGTGGTACTACGCTACGAAGCTAGAACCTTACATGCCCTTATAACGGAAGTCTAAGGGCATTGTTTGCCACCCATCAGCCTGTAACGATTCACCCCTAAGCAAATAGGGGTGACTTTTTATCTGCAACGGAACTTGTACGAGCCTGTTACTTTTCCAGCTAACGCACTATTATATCTCTTGGAGTTTAGTACGGGATTAAGAAAATTTATCGCGATGGAAGTAAACTTAAATAAAGATCTCTTATGTGCTGTAACTTTTCGCATAAGAAAATACTCAATAAGCTATGAACAAACAAAATCTAATCAAATAGGGAAATTTATATTTTTTTACAATTTTAATCAATAGGGTTATGTGAAATACTATTGAGTAAAAAATATAACTATAAGTAGCATTAAAATATTTTTTCATTTGTAATTTTGAATTCCCACAAAAACGGCTCTTTGCACGGCCACGCTCCTAATACTTGGCTTGATTTATGATACTCGCAGTTTAATTTAAATAAAACATCGTCACGAATCTTGACGTCTCGATTGTCAAGGTTAAGTATGTCGCGTTTTTGTAGAGACATATTTAAAACAATTATATTTTATATTATTGTTATCAAAAACATTTTTACTTTGTGGTATGACATTTTACACTTATTTGTTTATAAATTTGTATAAACCACTTATTTTTTTAAATTACGCTTCGACCGGTTTCGAGGTTACTACCTCATCGTCAGGAATTTAACGATCTTATAATTACACGCGTTGCTATTTATATAATAAAATATTGTATGAAAGAGACAGAAAATTTAAAGAAAGAGAGAGAAAGAAGATAAAATAAATCACAATGGGAATGGTTTTAAAAGAGGACTCGAAGTTAAATTTAATTGATTATTTATTATTTGAAGTTTTTGATTAATGGCTGTACTAATTTCTGATCGTTCTTAATTATCGAAACGAAAATCATTTTTATTGACATGCAAAATTTCTACACACGTTTCTTGATTAAATTCACGGTTTTCGGATATAAGATGATTTGCGAATTCTGAAAAATTATTATTACTCAGACATCTTATATGTTCTTTGATTCTAACTTTAAATTTACGTGATTTTTTTCCAATGTAGAAATTTGGGCAATTTAAACAATTTAATTAATAAATTATCGAATGATTTAATTATATTTTAAATAATATGTAGGAAATCATTTCTCCACAATGTCCAGATAAATTAAAAAAAAAAAAAAAAAAAGAATTTTTCTAAATCCGTTTAACATATTTTTATCGGTATTTGTAGTTTGTAATATTTCCCTGTTACATAAAACGTATTCTCAAAATTAAGTAAAAAAAAACAAAACACCAGAATTTAAACTTTCACCCTTTGATCCCTAAACATAGAATTAGTAGCGATTTTAAAGTTCTTATTTTTGAATAGTGTTATTAACAGCTTGAAAATAATTATGTTTTTTGTTTTTTACTTTCAAAGAATTGCAACATTAAAAAAATAAATTATTTCACCAATACTCAAAAATGTCCAAATATGTATCAATAGTGATAATTTTTTTATTACCAGTTCGAATTTGCACCATCGAGCCACCATAGAGCAAAGGGATAGCAAAAATTGCCTCTTCTTTACACCTACGAGCTTTCGCCGAACAGGAAGACCATCGATGATGATCTTTCGGCGGAACTAAGGGACGCGGAAAAAACATGGAAGGAGACGAGAGTGCTGACTGGCGATAGACAGATAGATAAGCAAATCGACCACTACACCACGAAGGCTTACCTCACTACTCTGCTCAATGTATACATTTTGATTTTAATTATTGTAAGGTTTCTAGAATGCCATTTGCCAATATGTTGTGTACTGCGAGTCGTTTGTTAAACTAGCTTCCTCGTGCAAATGTCATAAACTATCAAATAATTTCAAACATGAAATTCATTAACAGGATTGAGGATTCCAATTTGTTTACGCGCTCTGTAGCCGCAGGATATATTGAAATGATTTTTAAGAAAATTAATCAAAAACCAATATTCGATTATAAAAATGTTTATGTTTATGTAGTTCATACGCTTAGTATCTGTATATAACATGCTGTAATCTAGCTCCTATCTGATATTAAATTATATTGTAATTGAAAACGAGGAACTAGAATCTTAACTGCAGATGCGCTATCTAGCTGCAAGACGTGTTGGGATATTTAATATGCAGCGCCCTTGAGATGATTTTCACAAAAATGGCGCAATACAAATTATCCACAATAATAATAGGTGATATAATGTTTTATCTGCTCTGCCTACCCTTACAGAGAAATGGCGTATTTGTTGGCTTGATCTTTATTCTTAAACCTTGGTCCGGATGTTTTTGTTGACTATAATAATTCGGTAATACAAAGAAAAGCATAATTGTACAAAAAAAAATTAAATAAGAAATGTTTCTTTGAATTCTTTTTTATTAGTCTGCAGTAAATTTTACCTTCATAAAGAAGCTTGTGTTGCTTTGAAACCAATCATTAGGAAAAAAAACGTAACGACAAAGTCGTTTAATTACTATTGTTATGATTAACTACTAAGTTTAGAGCTTCGCATATAACATTTGGGAAATAAAACTCTTTTTGGAAAATGAGAGAAAGAAGAAAAATTAAAGAAATAATTAAATTTAGCAACAACAATAATTAAATTTGTTTTTAAAAAGAATACCTAAAAAAATCATTTCAAAGATTCTTTTTCAATATAAAACAAATTTTTAACGCCACAATATTTTTCAATACAGAAGTTTTACGTCCTGAATCAGGGAATTATTAATTAAGCACAGGATTTCATGCATAACAAATGCACGATTCATTACCTCGGTGAACAATACAGGAAAAAAATCAAGGGAAAAATCATGGATTATTCTGTATACTCGTCCATAGATTTGCATTCAGAAACGTATGCTTAGATTTTTGTATTTCAATTTTGCATAGAAAATAAAAATACACAATGATTTTACTAGCGTTAATATGCAATGAGTTGTTCACGATTTTTTCTGATATTTCAGAAAGCCCATCATAAAAATTGATGTTATTTGTATATTCGACAGTTAAAATTGACAGAAGTAAACAATATCACATGCACAAAATATATTGTGCGCAAAAATCATGGTTTAATATTTTTTTTTATAAAGAGGTGTTGTAATTTTTTAACACCCAATTTGTGTATTACACGAGAAAAAATATACCAGACAATAATGTATTCTACAGTTTAAGAAATTTATTGGACCACAGCATCAATCAGTGGAAACATGGTTAAATAGGATGGGGTGGTTATTATATCTAATTAAACAATACTTAAAATAATATATAGATATCGTCTTATATTTCCATTTGATTCATTGTTCAAAGAATCCAAAGTCTTTTTAATTCTAAAAACTTAATTTAAGCCATGTTTTATCTGCTATTTGACCACGAATAAATAAATGACTCAACAAAAAAGAATAACCAGATATTATTCTCACATGAATTACTACGTACTAAAAAGTTAGGCCCAAGGATCTTTAGTTTACTGGGTCAGGTGAAAAAAAAGTCTGAATCCTTCTCAAAATTTAAAAGTGGTTTGAGAGTAATTGGTTTGCTCGAACAGAAATGGATTACTTTGATATAATGTGGAACATTTAATTGGTGAACGACCAATATTTATGTTGAAATGTAAAGTGTAATAAATTTTTTTATAATTAAAATAATATGTATTGATGTTATTAAAGCGTGATATGTATAAACTTAATATGTATGTTTAAATTTTAAAAAATATATATATTGTATATGTATGTGTGAATATATGTGTATGTATAATATTTATGAATACATAGCAAGTGCCCTGACTCAACACAGATTTTTTAACAAATCGGGGTAAGTTTACAGGCATAGGTTTTGAATTGTCACTTTAAACTGTATCTCTCTCCCCAATAAATTGATGTTAAATGTTGTTAAAGAGTAAAAATATTGATATATTTGGTCAATTTTCGAACAAAATCTTGGAGTATCATTTTTTTAACAAATGTAATACGTGCTTCCAACAAAATTGTTTTTTTTAATGCGTTCAAATGACTTATCTAGTATAATTTTTAAAATAACAATTTACAATAAATGTAATTTTAAATACGAAAATTAAATTTTGACGAAATACTCATTACCAAATAGTTTTCGATTATACATTTTAAATTATCGTTTCATAAATTTGGGATATCCGAAGATTAATTTATTCGATATCAGTATTAGAAGTAAATAGGTAACCGATTCTAATATCCAAACGATTTTATAATGTAGGCGTCTTATATAGGATTAAAAAGGGACAAAATTGGTAAACTTTTGCGTACAAATTAGGGTGAGGATTAAAATATTATTTTGCGTGTAAAGAGTACCTTTAAACTTTTATTGTTTTTACTAAGTTTATGCGTCCGCTTTTAGAGGGTATATAGGTGATCGTTGTAAGTAGATACTATAATTAGGGTTGTCAACTATTATTGTTGTTAACTACTATAATTGAAGATTATTTTTATAGCTGGGTGTTTTCATAAGCGTGATTTCATGTTTTTGACTATTAAAATAAATGTTTCAAACACACAAAACAAAAAAAAAACACAAAGCATTCTAGGTGTGATTTTTTATTATTAAAGTATCACATAATTAAATAAAAAAGCGTTTATATTGTAATAAAAGTTTGTTAATAAAATTAAAAAATATTAAATAAGTATAAATGTTATACAATTATATGGAACCTATTGAAATCTGTTTTCTATTATCCATGATTAAAAAAAAAATCATTGAAACAAATTGAAATAATGAATCTCTATCATATTATATACTTGAGGAATTACATTAAAAAGTTTTGGAGCTTTGAAAAATAAGTAATTGAATGTAATTATAAGTAATTCAATATAGTTAATAATGCTTTTAATTTATATCGTTATAAACAATGCAAATATTTGTTCAAACTATTGTGTTTCAACTGTTTTTTAAGAACAAAAATTACATTAATTATTTAATGATATTTTTTAAATTTATTTAAATAAGTATTCATATGACAATTACAATTTTATATTCAGATAACAAATATAAATAAAATTTTACTATTAAATACAATTTTTACGATAATTAAATACATACATTTACATTAACGTTTCCCATTACGTAAAAGAAAAAAAACTATTTTTGTGTACATAATGTGGAAATGTGGAGTGACGTCTTACAGCAGTTTGTTAATTTAATTATTATTCATTAATGTTTTTAGGATAACATATATAACATCAAACAAATGTCTTTTGTGCATTCTGTCAGTGCAAAATTTAGCAACATTTTTGAAAAATTCTGGTGTTATTTCAAAAATGGTGAGTGTTTAATTGGCTTATAATGCTTCAAGAGAAGTTATTAGTTTGTTTTCATAAACTATTGACTTAACGCAGCCCTACAGGAAATAATCAAATATTTCCTCTGTAAAAATGTAGAAATCCCAATTGAAATAATTATGGTCCATATCGATGGTTGGCAACCCTAGCTGGTGTGCGTTTTGGGTTTATTTACGACTCAGTAAACAAAAAATAGCGTGTTTTCCATATTCCATTCCTGATCAATAAGCGATTAAAACAATCAAGGTTGTCATACGCAAAATATATCGATAAATGCCAACAATCGATATGAATTAATATTTTGAAAAAGCAGATATTTGTAAAATCTTAATAATTTCCATATTCGTACCCAGTAGTATACGGATCATTATCTTTAGAAATTACTGCGTATTTGGATCATTTTTGTGAGATGAAAAATAATGATCCGAAAACCTGCAAATAATCGGCTTGTGGTTCAGTAACTAGCGTATGAACTCAAGGATCAAAGGTCCGAGATTCGCACCCCGATCTACCACAGCTTTATTCTCACTTTCTAATGAAATAGTAAAGTCAGTAATTTACCGTTCATTGAAAATGGACACGAAAATTGAAATGTCTGGGTTAATTATGAAAACCAAAATACATATTTGAAAAAAAATCCATCTCAATCAATCTTTATTATATTATTACAAACAGAAAAAAACCTTACTAATGTTTTATTTTTTCATGTATTTCTGTGGATATCTGTAATTAGTTTAGTTCTCTGGATATTTTGTTTTTCATTTTTTATTCCGTGTTACTGTTAATATTTGTAATAAATAAATAATTAAAAAAAATAAGGGTTTGGTGATCAGTTTGATAGTCCTACATTCAAGTGACGTAATGAATTGTTTAAACATATTTTTGATAATAAACATTTAAAAGGTTTACATATTATTTACATGAAAACAATATAGTAAGGGCTTTCTCTATGACGTTATTAACATGAGTGGCAAAAGCAAAACGTGAGTCAATGGTAAAGCTAAACGCTCATATTATTAATTCGGTACATAAGTTAAACCTTTTGTATTTTTTTTCATGTAAACGAAATCTGCATAAAAAAATGTACATTTAGGTGAATATTATTCAAATAACGGAGACTTGACACAGGTACATTAAATTATTGGTATTTTCGGAGCATTTGTTTTATGTCTGGTATAATTTATTCAAAAAAATATTTTAATTGAAAAAAACATTTAGAAGAATATCTGCTATTAGACTCTTGACTTTTAATTGGTCAAATATATTTTCAGCCTAGTCAGAAAAGTATGTGAGTTTTTACTTGGAAAAGCACCATTTGTGAAACAAGTTCAGAAAAGAAAAGTTTTACGATTTTACATAGAATCTTTATTATAATAGGTTATAGTTAAATAACTGTTATGTTCTCCCGTTATGTCGAAATCCAAAGAACGTATCCTTAGTTCGGGAATTCCCATTATGCAAATCCATTTCCCCTTTAAAAAGGTAAAAAATAAGGTCACACTCCACATAGAAGGCTAAAGTTTTATTGTATTTATTTTTTTAGGGTGTCTTGAATATTAAAATGGGTAATTTTATAGTTCGTAGGTTATAGAGTTTAAATTTAAGGAAAAAACGTAAAGCCATATTTGGAAATAAAAAAATACGGGGTTTGCGGCAGCTGTCAAAAATGATATTTGTTATTGGCAATTAAAAAAATAATTTATTAATGTACACGGGACGAATATAAACATTGAGTTTTTCTACTGATATTTTTTGGTGGAACTACACTTTAATTATAATAATAAAAAAACGTAAGTAGTTTGATAATACCAGTCTGCTGATGTTGGTCACGACAAAACTCGGTCACTGGTAAAAAATTATAAATGGAAGTGGAATAAAACTAAATACGTACGTATTTTTATTATTATAAAAAATATAAACACTTCAATATAATATAAAAAAGAAAAAGAAAGTATTATGTTACATAAATACTATAGTTAATAGGTTTCATAAAAAGAATATTTATTATTAAAATAAAATAAAAAAATATAAGAAAATTAAACAATGTGAGCACATAACATTTGATATTTTACCATGAAAAGGATTTTTTTAAGACGTACAAAATAAAATTATACTTAATGGAAAGAGCAATAAAATTCTTCTTTATATAAAAAAAAAGGAGTTACAATTCTGAAAAAAAAAAAATTAACATATAAATATGGTACACAATAAATATTACCCAATTTAATTAGAAATAGTTCAGAAACAGAGTAGAATCGTATTTGAATACGTAGGACTGTGTCCAAAAATCCCTCCACTCTGCTCCCTTTGCCGCGCGCATACTTGAAGTAGCCGCGTAATGTTGCCAGATTGCGAAAACTATAACCATAACACAAATGAAAGATAATTAACATATTCCAAGAGAGATGAAGAACATTTTAAGAAGGCAATATAGAAGTCTAGGCATCTACAAGGTTTATGACCTGTCATTGGCTGGTTTAAGTGGCCATTTTACACACTGTGAAACATTTACCATTCTGCTCATATTTAAACATCTATATTATTTCAATTTTTTCATCTGTTGATGTTTGTGAAGTTAAAGAGCTGAAACATTTATTTATGCAAGTGAGATTCATCTAATTGAATTATTTCACCTACATACTAGGCAACGCCAGAAATTTGTATTTTTTCAATTTCTATACTTCTTCATGGACCAGGTGGATTTATCAACAATATTTTGAATTTGTCCAAATTTTTGTAGACAAGGACTGAAATCAACTCCCTGAGGAGCTGTTAACATTAACATTTTTTTTTTTTTTTTTGTAGTTGCAAATTATTTGTACCTTGCTTTTGTTATGTGCAAGGTTTTATCGAATACATTTATCTTTAAATTATATTCCGTTGACTTCAAAATTTTTCACCGTAGACTTACAATAATAAAAATAAAGCAGAAACATATTACAAAAGAGATAAAATAAAAATATATATTTGATTGACATTCATCTCTGTTGTAATATGTTAATGTTAACAGCTCCCCAAGGAGTTAAATCCAGTCCTTGTCTACAAAAATTTGGACAAACTCAAAATATTGTTGAAATATAATTATATTTAAAAAAAAGCAATTTGTTAGTTTTTCTAAAATTTTATTGTACACGCGGAAACATTGATTAATACAACAGAGTAGATAAATAAAGGATCATTTGATAAGAGTGATTGAATTAATGAACTTTGAACTGAAAAAATAAAATAATTTTATTTGACATAAAATGGATATTTTTTTTCTCATGTTAAATAATATTTGATGTTTTAAAGATAATTTTGGTAACATGTCTACCACGGCGAAGTTTAATCCAATAGGTCCAATTTTCGTTAGTTCTCTCATTAGATGAGCTAAGTGCTAGTCCATGATTGGAAAGTTAAACTAAATCTTAGATAGCTACTGAGGTGCCGGGTTTCAAAAAATGTTGCATAAAAGAGGATGAAATTAAAAGTTTATGTCCTGTCCAAAAGAAAGCCATTTTAACCATTTTTGAGAAAAAGACATCAATGATTTTTTCCAAATGAAGACCTCTTCAGTAAAGTAAAACATTTTACCAATTTCCTTTATCCTTTGAATAATAGCTTTCTAATAAGAAAATATCAATACAGTCAACCCGATAGTTTTAATTTCCCCTTTGTTGAGTAAGCTTTTTGTAATATTGCCTTTTAGAAACATAACAAATCGTTCGAGTTTTACATTTAGATAAATGACCTTTTGTGTCATAAAAATATTTCTCCTGAAAATGCATTGAGCAAATTATGCTTCGCTTTGTTGGTTTCTTATATTGCCGTTCTCTTTGTATTATTTTTATCCACTCCGTTTTCCTTCCTTCATTAGCAACTAAAGTTCCACTAAATCAATTAAATCCAATGTTCTTACTAATAAAAAATAGTGTAAAAAAAATACTACCCTGGCAACACTAACAAAATATCCATTTTGTTTTCTTTGACAATCTGACAAGGGGAAAAATAATGAAAACTTAGTAATACATTTGGAACTTACACATGCATTTACTATTTACACATTTAATGTGATCCCATCCCGTTTCTTGTTGATTCCAAGAGCATTTTTACTTTTTAAAATGACACAAAACGGCATGGTTAAATTCAAATCGAGAGTTTCAATTAAATAAAGAAAACATTTTAATCTAACAAAGGTAAATTACCGTTCACATTTTTAAAAACGAATTAATAGAGTTGATTAAAATAAACTTTACTTTATTGTTAAAATATCAGCAACATCGGAATAGTTATTGCCGAGTACATTAAGTCGATTCAGAATAGCAGTATATGAGTATACTGTTCGCGGATTGTTGCAACTAAACGGAGGTACTTAACGAGCCATTCGTCTAGGTACCTTAAACGTAAAAGTGCTAATAGTTTTGGTCGTTCCTATGTAAATTTAACAATATTAAATAAATACAGTAAATCTATAGTTTTTCTTAACTCAGTTGGTTTTTACAAACTTAAAGAGTTTAATAAAAAAATATAATAAGTAAATTCATATTTGATTCGGAGTTTAAAGTTAACGTATCTTAAACAAATATTTTGAACTGTTTCAAGAGTATATTGGTGTGAAACGTAGTCCATTAAATTGAGTTGTATTCCAACATGCTTTTTACCAGAGCTAAGTTCATCAATTTCAAATAGTAATATATTTTTATAATTCTTTATCACTTGCAAATTATAGTCCAGCATTTTCAAGGATTTATTTGCTACCATTTTATGTGACTGACGAAAGACGACAACTTTTGATCAAAGATTACGCCTAGATCTCGCACTTTAGAAACAGAAACTTATTTATCGTTTCCAATAAGATAATCAAATATAAGATGATTATTTACTCTGAAAAATCGTATGACCTGATATTTTTTAATATTTAGTTGCAGATTATTTGTCGAACACCGCATGAACAATTTGTCAACATTTTTCTGTAGAATGAAGTGATAATGGACAGTGTTATAGCTTTTTTTCTATATCCTTAACTTCAATGTAAAGACACGAAAGATGTAAATTTGCATAACTTTTACATACAGTTAAATTGAATAGATTATTATTTTGTTCATATACACTATTAAAAAAATATCAAAAAATATTAACTTTACATTTTGAATAACTTACATTTTTTAAGAATTCTATAGACATTTTCTGAAATTAAGGCTGTAGTCCCATTAATACAAGTAAATCTGCGGAATTGAAAAATTAAATACACTTTTAATTTTTTACGGTATTTCCAAAAAAAAATATTATTTCTAAGAATTTCTAAAAATTTTGACCAAAATTTGGAATATTGATTAAGTTTAAAATTTATATTTATTTTAATGATTAAAATACAGTAAATTGAACAATAGAACTGTTGAACTTTGATTTAAAAAAAAAATGTTTTTGAAAAGCAAAACGAGTACTTTTAACTAGATATATTTTTTTAATTCTACATGAAATTCGGTAGTCAGATGGCAGAAAGGACCATCTTTATTTTTGTCTATGTTTTAGTTTCCAAAAGTTTTAGTTAATATTTCAGTAAATACATGCAGCAAAAAAAAATCAGCGTCATTTAGAATGGTAATTTATGATTGAAAAGCAACACTAAAATATTTTAGTTTGTGGATTGAAGTCTTAAAATTGAGACGTATTTCAACTCTCCTGAACATTTTTGAATATTACAGATTTTCCCTTCTGACATCTGACTACCGAATTATGCCTTCAATAATAGTATTAAACATAAAACACTGAAAATATTTCAGTTCATATCTTTTTCTATAGAATAACATTATTAATATTATTTTTAAGAAGACTGTTTTGGTTGTAGGTTGTTAATTTCAACGAAATATATTTAGCAAAATATTTATGCTTATATCGGCCGTCGAATGGCATTTATTATTATGGGTAGCCAAGAAACCAAAATAAAACGAAGGTTTTTTTTGATAAAGGACATACGCAGGCACTAACCAGATGTGAGCTTGATGGGTTGGAAAATCCTTCTATCTAAAAATTTAATGTAATCGCATTTGGTACTGAAAGAATTATTAACGAGAAAAAAGACTTTTTTACAAATAAATAAAAAAATGCGTTGCATTAACTGATTTGAAATGTATTAATTATTTATTCTTCTCGTAATTTAAAAAAAATTAAATAAAACCCTTGCTTCTGTTAAAATACTCAAGCCAAAATATGCCACGAACACTTTGGTTTCTGCAAAAAAATACGTTTTTCAAAGTTATGCAAACTGAAAGTTAAAATGCCAGGTCAAAACTTTTAAAAAGCTTTGACTATACTCATTTTAAACCAACTACAGGTGTAAGTGTTAAGGTAATATTATTAAAACCTTCGCATACAAACGATTCAAAACTGTACCCATTGAAATTCAGCTTTCCACGGAAACTTTTAGGACCAGGAGCGCTATCTTTCAGGAAAAAATACTTTCAGGAAGGCTAAGATGTTACGCCATCAACCATAACAAAGTGTCCTTGCCTTACCTTGTGTAAAAGCTACCCTAAAACTTTTCGTTAAACGGTCGTTTAACGAGGACAGTGCTTTTAACGGCGAGGGTAACGGGAAACGACAGAACGAAAAGCTCACTTACCTTATAGATTTCGACTTTTGGCGTCAATTTCGTATTTGAGGTCTTAAAATTTTCACCATCAGTTAACCAAATGCAGCGTTATTTGATCATTTTTTACTTGAAGGTAAGTTGATCAGTTTTACGCTTCAGGCATCAGTTCAGATACTATGAAATATTGCACTTCAGAAAATCTCAAAAATTATTATTTTACGTCCATCCTGTTAGGGATCGAACCTTATACCTAAAAAACGGCAGGCAAACGCGTCAAATACTACGCAACGAGGTGGATTTGTCTCTACTCGATTTCCGTATTAACTTTTACCCGAGAGCAGCCATCAAGTCGAAAACACTCGCCCAGGGTTCTGCTTCTATTTCACAGACAGAATTGTATTTTTCATCAAACACACAAATCATACATATAATAATACTGATATGCAACCCTTAATCAATAAATTCTGTCACACGTATAAACATGCAAAGCACGCACAAACACATTTAATAACTTTTCATTTTTAACATTATTGCTCTGTATTCTTTTGATATATTTTGTCGTTTATATTGAAATCACATTAACACTTATATTTTTTTAAATTAGACAATCAACGATTGCCATTATCGATATATAAAAAAATAAATAAACTTAACTTAAACAATTTTACAATATATTTAAAAACACGATAAAAAGAATCATGACATGATCTAGGCAGACATGGCAAGTATTAATCTCCAGTCTGGAGTAATAACACCGCTTGCTTCTTAAATGCTCGCCATTGCTATAAAAACGCATCGATTTACTGTTAAGTAAGATTTTGTATACTGTTCTGAGGACTCTTGGCAAAGGGAAAAATAATCCAACGTTAGTTTTAAAATTTTCCACAGCAAATACAGCATTGATACGCAAGCGACGAATTGATAAATCAAAGCGCGAAACACGCGGAGCATTAATAAAAATGACATTGTGATCTCTCGGGGTTGTAAACTCAGAACTTCCTCGTATGAAATAAGAATATAATCTTTTTATGAAGTAGTTTATTATTATTGTATGTTTATGAAATTAGATTTAAGGTGTTAAAATATATTTTTATACATAGTAATAATTCTTGCGATGACTATGATGAAAAATATTCGGGACAAAACAAAGTATGAAATAAAAACCTTTTCATCATCATCATCATTCCCTTTCCAAACCTACTAGTGCATAAGGCACTACGTTGGTTCACTAATCGCAGCATTATTTTTTAGTTTACTTTGCCCAGCTGTATGAAACAGTACTTATGATTTTCTTGTTATATTACTTTAAAATATTTTATTATTTAATGTTGTTCTTTACATTTATTCTTAGTTGTTCAAAATTTTAACTGAATATGCTGTAAAATATTTAGGTTAATTTTTTGAATATAAATCTTGTATAATTTTAAGGTTTCATTTTTTTATAAATCTTGGGTATAAGGAAATATTTGTTTAAAAAAAAAATATTAAGCCAAATACGTTAGTATTATAAATTTTCGTTAAAGGTAGATTTGCCGTTTATGTTAATGAAATTAATCAAATAATTTAATCGGTCAACTGCATGTTAAAAATCCCTCTCCTCCACTCGTCCACTCTATTTCCTCATCCTTCAACCTTCTAACATGCTCTTTTTTCTCTTACCTCAAAAATTATTTTGTTTTTTTCTGTTTACCATGTAACATGTTCTCCCATTATATTTGCGAAAAACTTTTACTGGATGTATGAACTATGTTTGATACTTTATATTCTTATACAACAACTGCTGTTTTTCATAAATAAACAAAAAAAATGCAAAAATATCCTAATTGTTTTTGTTTCATAAAGGTAAGTTGATCAGTCGTACGATTCAGGTGCCAGCCCAGAAACTATGAAATATTTTTGTGTAGAAACACCTTTTTTAAATAAATGTTCCATGTCAACCATGTCGAGAATCGAACCCGAGACCTCTTGTTTGGTATACCCTGATCACTACACCGCGAGGCCGAGAATTTATGTTAATGAATGAAAATACCCCCTGGGGTAATATTCCAAACGCTTTTGCGTCCGTAGAAAAAGCATTTACCTCGCGTATTTTGTATGTAAATTCCGCTGGTCACCTTTTCTCAGAAATCGCTATGGCGATTACATCCAATAAGCAGTTATCCTGGCTGCGGAATATATGAATAGCGCAGGACCAAGATGCTTTCGCGGTAGTGATGGAAGAATAATAAACTCTTTGAGGTGTTTGAAACTATTTTCAATAAAAAAATACTACTTAATATTTATGTAAATGCATGTTTTTCAATGCGTATTTTTTAATTGATATCAATTCTTTACAAAATATTCGCAATAAAAAAATACTCTTTAGGTTCAAAATACGTCAATATTTGCCTCTTTTATTCAGGTATGGTACATAGATAAAATATATAAAGTAAGAAATAAAATATAGCATTTGGTACATTCATATCCATATTCCGACAAATATAACTAGTAATATAAAAATGACATGAACAACATATATTTTATAAATTATTTCAAATTATCAATATACTCAGTAAGAACAACTGAAAAATAAAAGTGTTGCTATACTAATACACAGTTGTAAGTGGGTAGAAGGGAAACGTATATACATGCAATGATGTAATAACTTATATTTTAATATAAGTTATTAATTTAAAAAATACTTGGTACACTTTCACTTATTTATTTTGACCAATTAGCGCTTTCATCCTCTAATGGGCATCTTCAGACTGGTAAATATTATACAGTGTAAGGATAATTTATACAAAACTAAATATTATCTTAAGTGTAGGTACATTTTAAAAAAGTAGGAAAATATACAATACGCAATATTGCAATGGAACAAAGTGAGACAAATTATTGCGTATTGTATATTTTTCAACTTATTTTTAAATCTACCTGCACTTAAGATTATTTTAAGTTTCATATAAATTATCCTTACCCTGTATAATATTCACCAGTCTGAAGATGCCCATTAGAGGGTGAAAGCGATAATTGGTCAAAATAAATAAGTGGAAGTGTACCAAGTATTTTTTTAAATTTATTACTTTATGTAAATATAAGTTATTACATCATTACAATAGAATTCCATCAAGAATTGTCAATAAATTATTTAAATGAAAAAATTAGCACCTGTGAAAAAGTAAGCAAAACTCAAACAAATACGGAAAAAAATAAATTATCTAAGTATCTAAAAGAAATAATCGACAATATAAATATTTTTTTAAACTTGAAACACATAACAAACAATAGCAAAAAAAACTATTGTATACAAATAAGATTGCGTATTATTGACTTTTGTAGAAATAAGGATAAAACAAAGACTAGGTGTTAAAGTTAAGATTACACAATATACAACGATATTGTAAAACATTTAAAAAAAGAACAAATAAAATGAATAAGAAAAAATAAACTTTATACTTATAAATGTCTAAAGAATTACACAATAAACATTGATATACTACATAGGTTATAACAAGTGTGAAGGATCAGTATAAAAAAGAGATATGATATTTTAAAAAATAACAAGAAAATATCCTAGGTATTTTATATCGATATGAAGTTGTACCATGCCTTAAAATGAACCAGAATATTGGAAGATTAATTAAACAGGTAATGCAGAATAAAAGTATTGATTATAAAATGCCATCTTTGACGCAAAGATAACTTTAACAAATACATACCGCCTTTGGTCAAAGGGATATAGGGTGTTTTGCAATTAAAATCTTTAGCTAACTTCCAATGTCCGTTAAAAAAATACGTTAATAGAATTTGCAAAAAAAGTGTGAAAAAAATGCATACTGCATGGTAGAAGTAAAATAGATTACGGCGTTAGACCAAATCAATTTTAAAACACCCATTCCACAAAAACCTTATTTTTTCTACGTTTTATCATATAAATAATATTGTTGGCACACAAAAAAAAATGTAGAAAGTTTCAAACTGTTGTAAAATTTGGCCAATTATGTTTTCTATATAATATATAATCAAATGTAAAAATAAAAAAAAATACTCCAAAGTAAAATAAAAGTGTACCTAATTATTGAATAGTATCGACGCAGGTCTACCGATGAATAAAATGACCCACCTACAGTCTGTATTGAATGCCACAGCGAGACTTATTTTTGGAATCCATAAGTTCAGTCAACTCACTCCACTACTTCGGGAATTACAATGGCAATGATTTCCACAGAGGGTGGAATATGAACTCTGTTGGCTTATGTATAAATAATTGCACAACTCTGCTCCGGAATATCTAAGGGAACTTTGCATTCCAGATGAACTAGCTGACAGACGTCTTACGCTTAGATCAGCTACATCTGCGTCGAGAGGAAAAGTAATTTTACCTCTACGCAAACAGCGTACTAAATTCGGTGAACGCACATTTACGGTCGCAGGCCCTAGCACGAGTGCTCTTCCAGCAGAAGTATAAAACTTTGAGAGCAAAGTGATTTTTCAGAAAAATCTTAAATCCCACTGTTCTCTAAATCATTTAAATAAATCCGTAGCATGTGATAACAAAGTAAATGGTTTTACTTAAATTACAAATTAAAAAATATTTGAATTAAATTGGTTTTTTAATATGATCACTTTGTAAAGCACTCTTGAGGTTTAACAAAACAAAAATGGCGCTTCATAAGTAATCAATAATAATAATAATAAAAAAGTGTCCTCGGCACGGGTTATCCCAGAGAGAACAGCTGGTTTATTCTGTCACAATTTCAACAAATTACAACAGGGATGTAGAATACCTTAGAGAAGGTGATATGGAAGTCTTGGCATTTACAGGGCTTATGATCTGTCATTGGCTGGTTTAAGTGGCCACTTTAACTGTTAATCTTAATGACTCCCGAGGGGGCGAAATCTAGTTTTTTGTCTGCAAACGTTTATACAAACTCATATTGTCACAATTTTGTTTCGTAAGTTCGTTCGTTTGTCATATATCCATCTCAATGCAAATGTATTTCGCTCTCGTTCCTTCTCATACGATACGAATGAATTTACGTAACGAACTGGTTATAGAATAAGGCCACAAATAATTCGGAAAATTTCACATGAAATCTTTGTAAGGTAACTAGAGTTTTTTTATTTATTTACTTTATTGATAATGTTCTGACAAAGCGTGTCACATTATTCATTCTTAAAAATAAAAGTAGAATAAAATCCAATAAAAGTATTTTATTTTGGATACTCAACCAAATGAAAAAAGATTGTGTTCATTATTTAATATTGTACGCAATGAATAATATACTTGTACTTATTATAAATATACGATTAATTTATATGAAATTAAAACTTTTTCATATGAAAAGTTCTTTAGTGGCACCTGTACCAAAATGGATTTATTTAGTGACGTCATTTTGCATATATTTCGGATTTGATACTGTATTCCTTTAATAGAAATGCCCTTGTCCTACTTCTCCAATAATATCTTCATAATATATTCAGTATAAACCGAATCGTACCTAATAGTGACAAGGTACAGCTCTGACAAACTACATAATTAAATTAAAACTAGCAGGCAACAGTCTTTGACTATTACATGATAGATGATTCAAGACGATCTTAATCGTCTAACTGACTATTGTATTGAAAATAAACTGTTTTTGAATATAAATAAATGTGTCTGTATTACATTCACAAGGAAAAGAAAAATTCTTAATTTTGATTACAAACTAAACAATAATGTACTAATGAGAAAGCACGAAATTAAAGATCTTAGGATTGTTTTAGACTCAAAACTACTTTTTGAATCGCATATCAATAAAATTACCTCCAAAGCATTGAGCATGTTAGGTTTCATAATTCGAATGAGTAAATACTTTGATAATCCAAAGGCCCTTATTTCATTTTATTATACATTTTTCAGAAGCCATTTGGAATACGCCTCTCAGATATGGAATCCCCAGTATGCCATATATATAAGTAGAATAGAAAATATTCAAAACAAATTTATAAAGTACGTTAAATACAAAGCCGGTATTTCTTATGTATCTACTCTCACTGCCTCCACCTTCCATGGAATCATTTCTCTACAATACCGCAGAGTGTGTGCGGACCAACTACTGCTTAACAAAATTATGACAGAAATGGTTGACTGTACAGAGCTGCTTGGTTTAATAACAATACATGTGCCAGCCAGGATTTGTAGACGGTACCACATGTTTCGTGTACCAATAAGTAAAACATCGTATGTTAAAAATGCTTTTTTTCTTAGGACTTTTTCAATGTACAATACCAAATTTAAAAATAAAGATTACACAAACATCACTCTGTCAGATTTAAAATTTACACTTAAAATGTATTATGAAACTTAGTAGACATTTTAATAATAAATATGTACACATCCCCTCCCCTCCTTATTCTCTCTTCAAGCATTTTTGTCCTTATCCCGCCCAATTTACAGTAACTTAATGTTCTTAAAATAAATATTTATAAAATCTTTGATTATTAAGTACATGAAAATAACATTTTTATATGTATAAATGGTAAGTATTTATTTGATATGTAATATATTTTCTTTACTAACTTGGTATACTATGTGGAAATCTGTTATTAGTTCTGAGTTTATACACTATATCTGTTTGTTTACTAAAATATGTATGTAGAACTGTTGATTTCCCAAATAAAATAAAATAAAATAAAATAAAATAAAATAAAATAAAATAAAATAAAATAAAATAAAATAAAATAAAATAAAATAAAATAAAATAAAATAAAATAAAATAAAATAAAATAAAATAAAATAAAATAAAATAAAATAAAATAAAATAAAATGAAATGAAATAAAATGAAATAAAATAAAATAAAATAAAATAAAATAAAATAAAATAAAATAAAATAAAATAAAATAAAATAAAATAAAATAAAATAAAATAAAATAAAATAAAATAAAATAAAATAAAATAAAATAAAATAAAATAAAATAAAATAAAATAAAATAAAATGAAATAAAATGAAATGAAATGAAATGAAATGAAATGAAATGAAATGAAATGAAATGAAATGAAATGAAATGAAATGAAATGAAATGAAATGAAATGAAATGAAATGAAATAAAATGAAAAAAAATGAAATAAAATGAAATAAAATAAAATAAAATAAAATAAAATAAAATAAAATAAAATAAAATAAAATAAAATAAAATAAAATAAAATAAAATGAAATAAAATAAAATAAAATAAAATAAAAAAGAGACATCAGCCCGTTGGGCCTCATGTAATCGGTCCTCGGGGCCACGTTTTATCGGACCCACGGGCTTCAGTTTTCGGCTCTTTGCGTCTTTGTTGATTAGGATTTCCGTCATCTAGAAGTATCGTCCCTTTGGGTGATACTTTTTTTCTGTTTTTTGGAGTAATTAAAAGGTTACAAAGAAAATTCTCTCAAAACAATGCTACAAAATCCACCCAGAATTTACAGAAATATTTGATATTGGCGCCAAAATATTGGTTTGTAAGCAATGGAAATGAAAAAAGAAATTAATAATTCATTTCAAAAGATAACAGTCAGCTTTGTTTAAATGTAACATGCTGTTACATCAGCCCATTGGGCCTCATTTAGTTGGATTGAATGAATCTGTCCTATTTTTTGTTTTTTTAATTTTTTTAAAAAGTACATGTTTTTGTAAAATTCGAAACATATCTACTTTTACACATCTAGTAAATGTTATCACTGTAACTCTCGACTTTTGTGCTTGGAGAGTGACTTACACTGTTTTAGTTGTTTATTAATAAGAGTTTATATAATTTAAAATACGAGTACATGAAAAAAAAATTAAAAAAATAGGATATTTAAAGAAAAAACATAAAACAATAATACATTCATACTAATTAAAATTTAATTTTGTTTTTACACGAGTTCTAAAAATTTCTTTAGATTTACTTTAAATTAATTTATTGACATATAACTTTTAATAGTTTTTAGTTTATTAGGAAGATTATTATAATTTTTTACACCTTTGAATACAAAACTATTTTGACCATGACTTGTATGGAATTTAGGAATTAAATTGTATTATTAAATTGGCCCTGTGGGCTGCGGTTATATAAATACAAATATATATGGATAAAATATATTGTTGAATTGGGTTGTGATCCAGTGGCTAGTGTCTTGGACTCACGGATCAAAGGTCCGTGTTTCAAATCCCACTCTACCCCAACTCCATTCCCACTATCTCATAGTGAGTTATTTACAATTCGTTGAAAATGGCCCTCAAAATTAAATATTTGGTAAATCATGGGATTGCAAATATTTATTTTTCTGAAAAAAAAATCTTTGCTAAAAGTTCGGTTAGTAAGCTATTAAGGCGATCCATCCAGCGCGGAGCAAAAAAAGGCAGTTTTCAAACTAAAATTTAGAGTCTAATAATAAGTATAACATTTTTTTTTAAAACCACATAAAAGATTAAACATTTATCTAGTAAACTGATGAAGTAAAAAATTCTTTTTAACATTTTATTTGACTAAAAAATTGCAAGGAAAAGTGCACTTTTCGTTTTTTTCAACATTTTCAACACAAATTATCTATATTTAGATAATATATTGTAATATGTTTTATTGTAGTTATTGAAAGATCTATTATTTATCTAAGCCGAAGATGAGTTAGTTTTTTGAAAAAAAGCATATAATTTTCGTAAAATACAATTCTTTCAGAGTCCGATTTGGGTTAAATTGTTTAAACTAAATGGCTCTTTCTTATGCATATTACTTTTAAAATTGTTTTTTTTTTACATTTCTTTATACAACACACATTTTTCTAGTTACATATATTTTTTATTTTTCAAAAAATGCTAAAATATAAATGTAATTAATATTATAAAATCATGTATTTTCATTGAGAATCAATCATATATTAAACGTACAGTTTGATATCAGTTCTCTCGGGCGTTCACCGAGTACGGACGTGTTTTCTGTGTCGGATTTTTCGGGACGTTTCTTCTGTGATTTTTGAATTAAAAATGGGTTCCAAAACAATTAAAGCTAAAGGTTTTACAAGAAAACATAAATATCGTAACAAGACCAAAAGATTTGACAAGATAAATGAAGAAAGAAATAGGTAAGATTTTTTTTTATATTTTCGCATGTATAACTACAGTGTGTTTCGGAATCGAGTATTCTTTAGCATATTATATATGAGGCGCAGAGCTTCATAGAAACTGAAACGACATTACCAACTGATTGATTTGTTTTCTGAGGCCTTGAATTATCCAATAAATATTTATTTATTTAACGTTTTGTACATAATGTTATTTGTACATTGGCGGGCTTATTGCCAAATGGCATTTTTTTCCAACCAACCAATAAAATAATAGTTTTATTTTTTTTATTCAAGTTACAGAACATATAAAAATAGAAATAAACGTATTTGTTTATAAATTACCTTAGATCAAAACTATTACTCAAGGGGAAAAATGAAAAAAAGAGGGAAGGAGGAGAGATTAAGGAGTAGAAAAGAGATTTTTCTTCAGACGTGATTTAAACAGAGATAATGTAGCAACATCTTTGATGGATACTTGATGTTGTGTTGATTGTTAGTGCATTTAAAATATATATATATATATACCTCTACCCACCTAAACAACAAACGTGTTTCAGGAAAAGGGAATTGGCTGCCCAAAGATCTTCTACAGACAAGCATATTGTTTCCAGTAGTTTAAATGAAGCTGATGATAGAGAAAATTACAATTGCGATACTCTTCATTCAACCGTATGTATTGTCATAAATTTAATTACCTAATATAATTGATTATAAACAACTAACTAGTAACTAGTCATTACGGCATTTCTATAAAGGGGTAGGCAGAGAAGGTAGAACGCCACACCAATCTATCCTGGAATCATATATCTTCACGAGAATAATTTATATGTCCACTTTCAAGCACTTGTTGTACTTATAAATTTAGGCATACTCGCATCATATTTATGCTATGCTCAATAACTAACTAAATAACTAAACATCACGCCATTTCTCCAAAGGGGTAGGCAGAGAGAATAGAACGCTATACCTCTCTGTCCTGGCACACGTGGCATGCTTCTTTCACATTCATGCATCTTCTCATGCGCGCACGCCGATTATTCCGACATGAGACAACTCAAATATTTATTGTACTTGATCATGCCACGTCTTTCTCGACCTTCATCGACTTCTACATCCACCATTTATTCGTTCCGCATGAGCGAACCATCATAAAATACTTTTTTTTATTTTGTTCTACAAAGCTTATCTCAGATTTGCATTATGGATATAGTGCTAGTTTTAGTTTTTTTTTTTTTAGTAATAATATTACCAAAAAATGAAATAAATCATTTAATTTATATACCTACTGAGTTAATTATCACTAGCTTATTAAAAATAGAATTCACCGAAACATTTATGCACACTCCATGATAAGCACTGTTGATTCTTGGAACTACATATTTATTTGAGTCAAACTCGGATTTTTTGGTGATTGAAAATGCATATTAAAACCACAGCTAATTGCGTTCCTCATTAAGGGTTCTTTTCTTAGAAAACTCAATTATGTTAATAAAATTTGAACATAATAAAATAATGTTTCCTATTTTATTGTCTTGTGCACTGTTAGATATTGCAAATACCATATATATTTTTTTATTTTTTCAACAGGTATCTGAAACAATACTTGAAGAAGATGTTGGATATTGTTTGAACGTAAAAAAAAAAGAAGACGACAATACTCATTTTAGGATTAGTGGACGAAGAATAATTGATTTAGGGTTTTTTTTTGAACAATTACAAGAAATCGCAAAACATGACAATGCTTTACAGTGCTCCATTATAAATTTAAAGTTTAGATCTGAAGTTAGGAAAGGTTTTTATAGCAAATTTGTTGTGAAATGTGCAATAGAATATTTTCGATACATTCAGATCGTAATGAATCAAATAAAATTGACATAAATCACGCGATAGTTTCGGGAATTATGAGCATAGGTAGCGGATTTTCTCATCTAGAGGAATTAACATCGGTGGTAGATATTCCTTGTATGCAAATTTCGGTGTTTTGACTTCAATAAATGTTTTTTTTTTAAAGACATAACAAGTATATTATATTTTACTTTTATTATGTTGTTTGTGAATAAAGTGTAGCTTTAACAAAAAATATGTTAAGTATTAGATAGAATATGTGTGCTTTTATAAATAATTAAATGGTATTTTTTACTTTCTTTTTTATCAGCAATAATATATTTGTTAATGTAATTGGATATGTATCTGGATAAATAATAAAATATTTACTGATGATAAAATATTGTTTTTTTTTTGTATACTTTTTATGCATTAAATCGTATCCACCACATTGATATATTAAGACTAAGGAATAAATAATATTCCAAAAACGATGTAAAAAAAATTGTTTATACGAAAATTAATGATAGGTGAGAACAAATTTATAATCCAAATATAATAAATAAATTGAGCCGTGAGTCCGTACTGTAACATAATACATATTATTTATCTTGCAAAAGTAATTATAGTTTTCAAAAGGAACTATTGGAACTCAAATTCAAATTCATGACCATGCAAGTAAAAAAAATCTCATTTTTGCGGGTACTTAGCGGGCATACTGTATTTAACTTTACCCAAGCTTGACTCACCCGCGCGCACGGACAAATATATTGCTGTCTCTTTTTAAAACTCACTACCGTCTTAAAACGAAAATGAAATTGTGTTTGGCTGGATGAACCGCCTTAAAGTTTAATAGCAAAGAATCTCTAATTTAAAATAATAACAGTTGTCGCCAACGGTTACATGCTATTAAATTCTGCTCTCTAGAGCTTATTTAATCGCCCCCCAGGCATTTATAAATCTGTCCTCATCGACTTATTAAATTGTTGATCGTCTCTTAGGTCAATGGTTAACCTTTTACAGGACAATTATTTTGGTTGATGAACGTCTTGTAAACCTAATGCAATATGGTATTTTTAGGATAATAAAACTAATGCATTTTAAAAAGCTAAGTGGTAGACTTATCTACTTGATGCTTTTGTGAAATAAGACTTGTTGTCGAAATATTGTAAAATAAGTTCCTTTACTCTGGTTGCATATTTATCTACCACTTCGTTCTATGTGTCCTACACAGGGCTCATTAAAATTTTTGATGCATTATATTAGAAATTCCAAAAAAATAAAAAATCAATTTTCATTAATCTTGGCCTTATATAAGTTATCCATGATAGTAGCAAAAACTATATTTTAACATATTACAACAGAGATGAAGAACATTTAAGAAAACGTAATACAGAAGTCTAGGCATCTACAGGGCTTATGACCTGTCAATGGCTGGTTTAAGAAGTGGCCACTTTACACACTGTGTAACATTCACCATTCTGCCTATATTTTAAAATCTACATTCCTTCAATTTTTTCATATGTTGATGTTTGTGAAGTCAAAGAGCTGAAACCTTTATTTATGCAGGTGAGATTCATCTAATTGAATTATTTCACCTACATACTAGGCAACGCCTGAAAATGTTATTTTTTCAATTTCTATACTTTTTCATGGACCAGGTAATTTATCAACAATATTTTGAGTTTGTCCAAATTTTTGTAGACAAGGACTGGATTCAACTCCCTGGGGAGCTGTTTATATTAACATATTACAACAGAGATGAAGAACATTTAAGAGAAGGTAATATGGAAGTCTAGGCATCTACAGGGCTTATGACCTGTCAATGGCTGGTTTAAGTGGCCACTTTACACACTGTGTAACATTCACCATTCTGCCTATATTTGAGCATAAAAATTCCTTCAATTCTTTCATCTGTTGATATTTGTGAAGTAAAAGAGCTGAAACCTGTCAGCTGGTTCCATTTTAGAGCTGAAACCTGTCAACAAAACCATAGTTAATTTTTATGATTGAACTCAGTAAAAGTAATGTAAAATTATAAAAAAGAGGTGCAATTTAGCTCTGTAAATCAGAAAAATAAAAATATGTAGACATTTATATAAGTATATTATACAAACAGACTAAATCTCCGCTTTATCTGTTATTGTTGCAAAGTCATACTGCCCTTAAGAAATTAAAGACAAACTAAATACTTTATACATATGATTAGAAATAAAAACAATAATCTTACATGTAGTAATAAATTGTAATGACAAATCGACCAACTTTACTATATATACCATAATAAAAAACGACAAAGTATTTAAAATTCAGTGAAACCAAAATAAATATTATTTTGTTAAAAAACACGACTTTTCAACAGAAATCGGTCATTATTTGAACCCGAAAAATCAACATATGTAGTAGATTATTAACTTTTTTTTATAACAAATCAACATTTTATTGATTTAATGTTTAAATTCAATTCAAGATTTTACTTCGAATTTCTATTATACCACAAAATAACAATTAAACTATCATATCCAGCGCTAAAATATCGAAATCGCATCTCTGTGCTGCGCGGCGCGGCGCGACGTTGCGTTTGCGTCGTTTGTAAACTACATGGAAAATAGAGTATTGCTATGTTTCGATTGCTTCCGTTGCGTAGTGAGAATTTTAGACTGCCCCTGCACCCGGACTGCGCGTTCAGTACGGCGCTGGAACGGAATTTCGAATTTGCTTCTATCGCGATCGTTCTTTAAATCGATACCCAGCCGGTAGTAAGTACGCGCCGATCAGGCGATCAGTTCGCTCATGACAGCGCTGGTAACTGGATGTACGGAAGATTACGTCGCTTTTTAACATATTTTTATAAGGCGATAGTAAAATTCCTTCACAATTTATCTCGATTATTAATCAAATTATTATTACATAATTTATAAATAGTAATTTAAATGTTGGGTAGTGTGACTGATAATTAATTTATGAAATATGCTATTTTATAAACATTATTTGCCAAAATGTAGGGGAACTAATGGTTCCATGCGTTCTATGAACGGACCACGCATGACACATACATACATATATAAATACATACATACATACATATACGTACTTATATATTCATATATATATACACACACATGCAAACATACATACACACACATATGCTTCCAAAAGGAAGAGTCAAAGGAATAAAAATGTTAAAGGGTAGGCAGAATGGTGAATGTTTAACAGTTGTAAAGTGGCTAACTTAGCCAACCTGGGGTTTGTGATTATAATTTTGGGTAGATATTATTTGACTGAATCGTTGATCTGTGTTAATTTTTGCGAGGAAAAAATGATGCGTTGCGCGTATATGGAAAATGCGGAACAGAACAGTATGCGGCTAAACAAACCGCAGAAAACAAAAATTTTACCTTAAGAAAGACAAGAAAGGGAAACAGAGACAGGAATCAGAATGATATCTCCAAGTCCTGGCTTCTGAGTAGTTTTTCCATTTTTGGTGAACACGGCACTTTCACTATAGTTGTTTGCAACATATAAAGATATTCAGATAAAATTATGAACATGCAGTAGTTTACAGAAATTATCAAGGAGAGCGAAAATGTCATTGTTGATGTTGGTTACTATGGATATGGAAAATTGTTCCCATAGCAACCGTAGCAACCCATGGCCATAGAGACGAGAAGAATAACAAACATTGAAAGTGGGGAGATCACAGGATGGGTGGGATAGGTAGACCTTCATCCACGGTCATCCACCCTTCAACTACTCAATCTCACCAACCACTCGCACAACCACAACCAATGACAGGTCTAAAGCCCTGTGAATGCCAACACTTCTACAATCCCTTTTCTTGCTGTTAGATCATTGTTTTTTTATGTTTGAGAATATACTCTAAAAAACTGTGATGCTATTTATGGAAACCCTTAATTGGCTTACTTGTTTTCTGTTTTATTTTTCAGACATTAAAATTGTAGCTGTTGGTTATAAATAAATAATAAAAAAATACATTTAAAAATTTCTGTTCCTCACCTATGTTGTAGGATGGTAATATTAACAGCTCCCTAGGGGGTCAAATCCAGCCCTTGTCAACAAAAATTAAAAAAACTCAAAACATTGTTAATAAAGTTATAGTTAAAGTTGATTAAATAAAAAAAAGTTTCTTGCATTGTCTCTGATCTGGTGACAGAGATCTTATAAGTATCTTAGACTCAAATAGCAAATTATTAAAATCATTTGTAAAAAAAATACTGACTTTTATATTTTATTTAAGATATTTATGACTTTATAAAAAAACAGCTTTGCAGCAGTCAACCATTGAAAATGTTTATGAAATCAATTGATAGTCCACATCACTCGCATGAAATAAAATTATCTTTAAGTTATTTTGCCTGAATTTGTTCAAAAAAGTATTTATTTTAAAGAAAAAATAACTTTGCCTACAGCGCCCCCACACATTAAGTTTTCTTTTAAAAGTTAAGTAAGTTT
Organism: Micrasema longulum; assembly: GCF_059751315.1. Taxonomy (NCBI): domain Eukaryota; kingdom Metazoa; phylum Arthropoda; class Insecta; order Trichoptera; family Brachycentridae; genus Micrasema; species Micrasema longulum. The sequence goes on from NW_028278581.1 coordinate 275,383, forward strand.
TGAGTTGAAAGAGGTAAAGCTTAAACGATCTTAAGGTCAATGTTCTCTCAGTCAATTTGATCAACTTCGAATATATATCGTCAAAGATTTCGTATTCCCTTAAGCATTTTCTTGTTAAATATTTCGAAAAACGCAAAACACGTAGGACGCCTTTTTCAATCACATCATTACGCAGAATAAGTTTTCAAAATGTCTGAAAAAACTGCCAAAGTTTATCCAATTCAAAAGAATGTTCATTTAGGGCAAATTTTACAAGCAGCATTGAATCGATTATGTTAAAAATTCTGAACCCTGTAAACTCTGACAACACCAATGGTAACTTTTTAACTTGGAAACCTATTAATATTAAATATTATGTAATTCTCTCTAATCTCAAGAGACAAGCATTGGATTAATAAAGTTTTACAAGTTGGTAACAAATTTTAACGTCCAAACATTTATTACGTTTCACTATAATAACCGATTCCGCTGTTTTAAGAAAAATGTTTTTTGTTTGTTATTTGATAAATAGTGTTTTTATTAAAAATACATTGATTTGATTAGTGAAAGTGTAAAAAAGGACCTTTGTTTAGGGTTTATTTCACAAATGAAGGGTAAGAGGAGGGGCGTATTCGTTGTCTCAAGTACCAGTTTTCCCACGCATTTAATCTCGGAATCAGTAAACAATACATGCTAAATCTTGTTGTCACGTACAACTAATCCACCTACCGGTCAACCACAGAAACCTTTATATATATATATATAGTTGGATAATTTATAAAGCGCCATTTTTGTGAAAATCACCTCAAGGGCGCTGTACAATTAATAAATATCCCAGTACGTCTTGCAGCTACAGAGCGCATGGACGGTTGGGATTCTAGTTCCTCGTTTTCAATTAAGATCAATAAAAAAATATAACAGATAGGAGCTAGATTACAGGACGTCTTGCAGCTACAGAGCGCATAGACAGTTAGAAATTTAGCCCCCATTTACACATTTTAAAAATTGACAAATAAATTTAGTGTATTAATGATACTAAAAAAAAATAAAAAAAATATAAATAATCAAAAGGAGTAAGATTATAACACGTCTTGCAGCTACTAAGCGCATAGACGATTGGAATTCTAGACCCCATTTATAAAATTTAGGTATTTTTAAGTTGATATATGAAAGCTAAATAACCAATCATCGTGCAGCTACAAAGCGCACGGACGAGTGGAATTCTAGCAAAGTTAGAATGATATCAATAAATTTATAAAAAATAGAGCATAGTAGTAAGTTTGTCAAGTGTTCATGTCAAGAACTAAGCAATAAAAAACTAAATAAATAAAGCACTGTATCAACTCCATGGTTAACAAAGGGAGATAGATTTCCGGAGAGAATCTTTTGTAGACAGTAGGTAGATATCGTCACCATGTGGTCCACTAGGCTGCTGGAGAATTTCTGGAAACGCACGTGTGTAGACTGGGGGATTATGCCTATTGTTCCAACGACTTGGTGTCCATTTTGGTCCGTATTATTTAATTTTATGGGACGCAACATTCCTGTTCAATTCACATTTTTAAATGAATATTTTTTTGTATAAGTTAGTTATAGAAGTTTGATTTATCATTTTGTATGTTATTAGAAGGCAGATATTTGAAATTGTATGTATTTATCAATAAATGTCAGTTCGTTTTTAATAGCACTGTTGTAATTTATTGATTATGGGTGTAGTGTTCCAAATAGCAAAATGTAGGTACTTTCTGGGCTTGGAGGGGGAGATTGAGCAAAATGTAAACTCTCGCCTTCCATACAGTAGCTAGGCTCTTTATAAACCGGGGCTTGGAGGGCGAGAACTATTCACGGGGACCAGTCACAAAAGATCTTCACAGGTCGCAGTGACGTCAGGAGCTTGAATAGCACTACGAATAAGAATATTTGAAAAGTGTGGTTATTGTTTATTTTGTGTACAATTATTAAATTTGTGTGATATTATCGTAGCGTGTAATCATTTTGGTTTTTGACATTTATTGACATAAAAATTCTTCCAACCTATGCCAAAAACTGTCTACGCCAGAATCAATACTCTTTTGTGATCTGAGATGATTAAAAAAAACTTCATAATACTATCGCATAGGGTTTTTTTACGTATTCAAGGACACCTTATACAATCAAAAATGCTTCATTAAAACAATAAGTTATTTATACATTTCAGGAGCCGTATTAAAATGAGACGATAGTAATTTATAGTTCTTTTGTCGATAAAGTTCTGGAAGCTACCGTTGTGTCATAGTTAACATGCTTGCCATGCATACAGAAATTTGATTCTGGAAATCCACGATTACACATTCATAGTTTTATTTTCCCTAGTTTGTTTTTTTATAAATAAATTAAAAGCACACTAACAAAGACACACCAAGCATAGCAAGTAAGCACCACGCACAAAATAATTAATAATAAAAAAATAAATAATTAGTTTTGAGAATGATAGTTAATTTATTATATTTATTTGCCAAAATATATTTAAATGCAATAAAGGTAGAAGTTTATTGCGAACATATTGTTAATGACAAGAGTCATTAAGCTAATTTATACGGCTGGTGGTAGTAAATTACACTATTTATCTAATACTAATTACTGCTTATTACACCAGAAGTTTTTTCATTAAGTTCGCTTGAACGTTAAATTAAAATAAGACAAATTGTGTAGGAGATATCATTTATTTCTTTTTATTTGAAAATATATTTGATTACATTACAAATCAAATATAATATCAGTAAAATGCCGCTGTAGCTTAGCTAGACGGTACGTATCTAAGAGATCTAGTTTTTGACTTGACGGCATAAATTGGACTCGATATTACTGATGGCATTGTTTATGTTAATGTTAAAGACGTCAATTATCTATTTATTTTATTAGGTAAAGAAACAGTATGTACACAAATATTGCCAATTTCTTTGTATATTAGTGTAAGAAACTCATGCACACACAAAAAAAAAATTTACAATAATACAATAACTTTAATTATGTTAATATAATAAATGAAAAAAAAATAAATGAAAAAATACCTATATAATAATAAAGTTAAATATCTGCTTCTCTCAAAATTTCTATAATTTTTGACCTAAATTTATATACATTGTAACAAAAAATATCAGCCTCGGTAAATATATTGTTATATTGGTCGCATATTCTAGGTATTGTAGATTGTTTAAAATAGTTTGTTGACGCGTTTTCTGTGTAAAACAGAATATTTTGTCTTGTCGGTCTAGATGGCACATGGAATGGAAGTCTTTCAAGTAGGTTAGTAGAATCAATTTTATTATTTATTCATTTGAATAAAAATAGCTGGTCTAACATTATTCTTTGATTATTAAGAGAATTTATTCCATGGTACTGCATACTTTCAGCATGATTAGAGAAGTTAATGTGTAACCAATTATCCGTGGCTTATAAGCATACAACAGTGATTAAACGTAGCTTCACAAGAAAAAATTACATGGTGTTAAATCACAATATAGGTGACCAGTTGACGTCACTAAAACACTAGAAAACCATGCAGTCGAACTTTTAGTGCAGATGATCGTTTGTTTCATGCACTGTGTACCATTTATTAAAACCATATGACGTTGAGATTCATATCTACCAATGTTAATTAATGTTTATCAATGTTTATCAATGTTTACCAATGTTTATTATATGTAAAAACAATGTTTATCATCAACCTACATGTTTCGCCGTCCACAGTTATGGCGGTGCCAGTTTCATTTTGGATGAAGTACGGACCAATAACCCTGCAAGACTAAAATCAACCCAAAGAGCGGCTTCATTAAATGCATTTGCAACTAATGGATTTTATGTAGATTGTAATATTCTCAGATATAACAATTTTTATTCTTATTTGTTTTTAAATTTGTATAAACCACTTAATTTTTTTTAATTACACTTTGACCGGTTTCGAGGTTACTACCTCATCGTCAGGAATTTAACTAACTTATAATTACATGCGTTGCTATTTACATAATAAAATATTGTACATTTTTTACAATTTTTATTGTTTACTTAGCAATTCATCCAGAAATGAACCTCGACGCTGAAGATGATCTTCCTTTTGAACGTACCTCACACTGAGTAATCATTTTGATAGTAAAGCTAAATGATTAACAAGGGTTACTCAACACTGTTGCTTTCTATAATAATTTGTTCAACAGTAATTATAACTTCAAGATTTTACACTGGCATCTTAACCAACATAGCCGCAATACAATGTCAAAGTTTGAGAACCCCCTTTGAAAAACCGGAAAAAACAAAGAGCTAGAAAAAAAATAATTAAACTTAAAAAGACAGGAACGTTCAATAATAAGAGAAAATAAAAAAGGAATTCAAAACAGATATACCAAAAATTTAAATAAGTTAAAAATTGAAATCATGTCAAGGGCGCTGTATACTAAATATAACACGTCTCGCAGCCACAGAGCACAGTGGCGGTTGGGATTCTATTTCCGATTGTCATTTTTTAATAGTTAACGGGAAATAAACTCGAGGCATCTTGTATGGTAGGCAAACGCGCTGACCGCGAGGTGGATGATTAGGATTGTTTACTCGTAGCTTTGCCAAGATAAGGGTTAACACTCCGAAACGAGCCGTATGAAAAAATCTAATTTAATGGTTGAAAAGATTTTAGAATCCCAAACAAAATATTTTTATAAAGTTTACATTTAAAGCACTAACTTTGTGATTATTTATTATAATAAAATATATTTTATTGGTTTAATTCAAATTAATAATGAATTATGATACTACAGTAAATCATGAAAAATATGGTAAAGCAATTATAACTGAATATTACTTCACTCATGTTAAAGTTGTGTACATTGCTTAAAAAAGGGTTAATTCCTTGTTACATATCGTTTTTCTAATTACATCGACCAACATCGATGAGTATTTTACCGTCGCATTTTGATAAAGGATTTGTATGTAGGTTTGTATCGATAGTACCTTAGGTTGATTTATAAATCGCTTTCTATTTATCTTCGTTTGGGCAAGTGACGCCTCGTTAGAAGCATATGCTGGATAATAAAACAACATGTCGGCCAATAATTTGTCGACAAGTCTGCAATGTTTCAGGGTTCTGGTTTCGTAAAAGGTTGTTAGGGGCTGCTACGCGGAACAAATGAACCGCGAGGAAACAAAGAGGGTTCATCGGGTTGGTTGATTGCGACTTTTTTTTGTGTTTATTTCAGAGTAACTAATTTTGGAAAGAAATGACTGATTCGTATTACATGTGTGTATAATATTTCCCACATATATAACAGAGATGGAAAACATGTTATACGTCCAGTGTCCACGTGGGATGAAAAATACAGTTCTATGTAGTTTTCAATTCAATTTTCAATTTATTTATTTTATAAACGTATATTTACATTACAAAGTATTTCAATGCATACATAAAACAAAAAAAATAATACTCAAATTTAAATATACAAAAATGGTAAAAAAAAATACCCAGCAATTAAATAGAAAGAATGCTATCTTTTCTGAACTTTTTTTCACTAATATGAAAGATTTCTAAAATCCGAAGAGATACGATTGAGTAAAGACATTGCTCTTTCATCTGGCATTACCATCGGCAGGTTGGTTCTGCAAGCAGAAAGATAAAATAGCTTAAGCTGTCTATGTCTAAGATAGTCATTAGGAGCATAAAAAAAATACTCTCCGTTACACCTATGTTGAGCGTAATACCACGGATCAATCGGAAAAAACACATTAGCAAGTATGCATTTCTTCTTTTTTCCAAACCATTGTAGCCAAGCATTCCCAGTACGAAGTCAGACGGGCACAACCAAGGATAATATCCGCACTCCTTTAAGTAAAGATACCTCAGAAATTTCTTCTGAACCATCTCCAGCATAAGAACGTCCTTCAATTCGTGGGGTGCCCAGATCAGAGATCTACACTCAAGTCTGCTTCGCACCAATGAGTTATAAAGAAGCCTTTGAACACGAGTATTCAAGAACACCTTAGCTGCTCGGAGAACAAATCCCAACATTTTGCGCGCATTGTCACAGACAGTGCCTATGTGAGTATGAAATTTCAGTCTAGCATCAAATATAACTCAAAGATCTTTGATAGTGGCAGTTCGCTTAAGTGAACACCCTCCCGTATACTACCGTAAAAAATAGTTTTTAATGCCCTCGTATACGACAGAACATAACATTTAGAAATATAAAATTTTAGTTGATTCTGTGTTCCCCAATCAAATATATTATTTATATCAGACTGTAAAAGGCGGCAATCATTCAAGATTGAAACCTCGAGAAACAATTTTAGATCATCTGCAAACAACATAACTCGTGGAGGCGATACTACGCTAGTAATGTCATTCATAAAAGTAGAGAATAAAAGTGAACCTAAATTAAAGCCCTGTGGGACTCCTGAAAATGTAAGAAAAGGTTGTATGCATGTAGTCCTGTGGTCTGGTATTATGCTAGTGAATGTCAGGGTTTTTGGTTACTATCATATCGCGGTTAAACTGACAAAATGCATTCAGTCAACAGTCTTCATATATTTCAAATATTTTTTAATGTAGGTGCAAGATGATGATTTCAAATTTCAAGGTTTGCCTAGAATAAAGGTTACTCTTTGAAAGCTTTAAAATAATTGTGGAAAAAATAATGCGTTGAAAGAATATAAAAGCTTTAAATGCGATTATCTCGGAACTCGTTATAATGACTGAATACATTCTGTCAGTAAAAACCTCGATATTTATTTAATTAATTTATTTATCAGCCTTAAAACAGGTTGTAACTAGTTTGACAGACTATGCGTAATTCAGAAAAATCCATTACGAAAAAAATGTACCAGATATAGCAAGTATTATGTTGTAAATAAACCATTATTATTATTATTACGATTATCTAAAAATGTCTACAAAATATACATTAAACAAAGAAAATCGCAACTTGGACAGCTCTGGGTGCCTCGCAATGAGTTTTTTTTTAATGAATTTAATACTTTATTAAAAATATTTATTTAAATAAACAAATAAAATAACAATCATAATTGTATTTTGGTTCCCGCAAAGCCGAGGCTTGTCTGCGGGTTATATTACTTTCCTTCTATTTCATAATTTATGAAAATCTAAATTAAGAAAAATAATAAAACTTTGGCTTTGCGGGAACAAAAATTCAATTATGTTTGTTATTTTATTTAAATAAAAAAACATTTTTTAAAAATATTTTAATTCGATAAATAATTCATTGCGAGGCATCCAGAGCTGTCCAAGTTGCGATTTTCTTTGTTTAAGGTTAGTACATAGTTTAATAATAGACGAATAATATAATATATTTATGTGCACACTTAAGTTTTACTTGCTGTTTTTAAAACACTTTAGACTATTTTTTAAATGTACGAGTATTTAAGTTTTTTTTACCAAGATTTTCAACTGGTATTAAATTAAAAGTTTTGGAACTACACTCCCTATTGTTCTATCTCCATAGTAGTTCTTCTGTCATGGTGCCGTCAGCTGCTGTGCCGATACTTGTCGGGTCATGATCTGGTGGGTTCCTTTGGATTTAAAACTGCAATTGAGGAAATGATCCGCCACTATCTGATACTGACACTGTTTTAATATTTTATTATTATCTTTTGCCTCAATGTCTTATTTATAATTAAAAATGTCGTTTTGCATGTTTAATCATTAAAAAGTGAGTGACACTCTAAGACCACTTCCATAGTAAATTGCATAACTGGTAAAAAAAGTATGGAAGATATTCAAATTAATTTCATTTTATTAAACATGTAAAAGTTCATTTAACCCTTTCAGCCCAAGAATCGTGCAAGCATTTCATAAAAATACACGAGAATTTTAAGATTTTTCACATACCTAACAAAATTAAAAAGCGGAGATTTTATTTTTTAATTACTGGAACCCCCAAGTACATCTCTTTTTTTGTATACGCCCGTAATCAGGATTACATAAAAAAAGTTCGTTTTTACCTTTGACAGCTGGCTCCTGGCTGGTTTATTTGTTTTGGGGCGAATTTTTGTCGTGCGGTAATATTTAAACATATTTAGGTAAACTAACATAAATTTTATTGAAAACACATATTGTTGTACAATAAAAAAAGTGTCAGCGTTCCTTACGCATGTAGATAGTAAATTTATCACGGCAAAAAGAGTAGCACAACGAAAAAGAGGTGATTTGACTAGGATGTTAATGCTAATAGAATCACTCACATGGTATGAAATGCTAGCTAGGTTTTCATCAACCAAATCGAATTTTCTCTTGCAACCATAACGCATAATACAACATTTTCTCCTAGAAAATTTAAGGGTTGTCTTCTAGTGGACTTTAATTTTAATAAATATTCAAGCAATCACAGAAAAAGGAGATTAAACGAGATAAAATAAAATAATTTAAGAATCAAAGTAGGTGTGGTTAGAAGATAAGATTGGAAGAAGACTAAAGCTAATACCTACCCCTGTGTTTACCGTCTAGCTCAATCAAAAGCAAATGAGACCCCATAAAAAGTATCTTAGATAATGAAATGAATAAAATTAAAGTGACTTTCTAATTAAAAAGTATTAGAAAGATAGATGGAGTTTATAAATTAAATGCATTGGCAATCAGAACAAAAGATGTTGATTTTGCTAATACAGTTTATAATATGGAATAAAAGTTTCTAAAATAAAGCATATAATGTATAATAGCAGTTTCTAAGATATAATATCAAACTAAGGTTCGAGCTTCGCAATGTCAATTATCTTTCCGACCTAAAAAATTAGAAGATGAATTTACCTACCACAGCATAAAAAAAAACTAGTAAATTCGATCAAAATAAAAATAGTCAATCACAAAAACTTATCCTTTTTTAAAAAAAAATTCCACCTTACATAAAAAGTCATAATTAATTTTGTTTTATTACAAAAAAATTAATGAATTTTGTACGAAAAATTGTTTAAAATTTAACAAACAAACTAATGATGTAATAATGAGTGAAATCAAAGCTAGTATGTAAACTGTTATGATGTGAACAAATTCAAATCTCAGTGTGAAAATTTGCAAAGTTAATTTATTTTCTACGACTGACGGCCGATGAAAAAAGTAGAATTTTTCTGTATTTGAGAGTAAAAGTGTGGTCGTCAAGTGTTTTTTTCATCATCCTGCATATTAAAAGGATTTGGAGCAGATAACTAACTGGTTGAACTTTTAGGAAAGCCACGTCCAGAAAGTATTTTATATCATTTTTGTACGGACGTTTTGTATTGATTACGATAACTCTCAGCCAGCAGAGTTTAACCTCATTCGCGACATTTTTCTTCTAACCCATCTCGTTATATTAAATATAAAGAATCCATGATTGTTTTTCTTTTAACTGTATTGATGTTTCCAGTAAAAAGATATAATAATCTCCCATGATAACTACACTGGCTCAGAATCAGGCATAGAAGAAACACTCATTTTGTATCATTTCTGCACAATATTAAAAAAATTTCACTTTGCTGTTTATCTGAGAGAGCTCTTCCAATCTCTATCACAACATTTCCTATATCTTCGCTATAGTAACTAGAGAACCCTCTTAATACCCTGACTCCGCTCTTATTTTTTTTCCTCCTTTTTCACAGTAGTAGCTGCTCAATTGTGGAATAATATAGCCACTAATGGTTACAGACACCCCTTCTTTATTTACATTTAAATCAAGATTGAAATGTAAATATCTAAATGTTTGAAGAGTTCCCATTTTCTTCTTTTTTCGTTCCCATTATCTCATTTTCTTTCTTCATAGTAAAACGTAAATTTTTTGTAAATTTTTGCTGTAAACTTTTGTATAAAATTATAAAGTTCTGCACAATTCCCTAAAACCTGTCCATGTACTTGAAATTTTCTCAAAATAAACGGTTTGAGTATGTAGGAAGAAATTTTTTTAAGGCTATATGCCCATCCTCATATGTATATATATTGTATATTTATAAAAAAACATGTAAAAACAATGAAGAAAAAAAATTTCGACGTGTGGTAAATTTGAAATAAAATAGGGTTAGGATTAATCTGGCAAGGCCGTGAAAAAATACGATACAAGGGATATTTTAAGCCTTATCTTGGAGCTACCGACTGATTGCAAAATAAATTATAATAAACTTACGTCAAAATGGACGCCTTGCACTTTTTACGGTATCACATTTTTTGTATAATATTTTCTATAAGATTTTTGACAAATGGCCGAAGTATGCCGCCGTCTAGTTTTCCGAATCTGTCGCTAGGTGGCAGGAACATTGCCATACGTGGAAAAATCGCTGTATATTTTACACTACCTGCCGAAATAACACATGTTACAATAAATTATAGATTTTTAGTTTGATACCTATCGTTTTTTTTTTAAAACACTAAATAATTTCTAAGGTATATAAGAAAAAAACATTGTAAATACCAACATTTTCAGAATAACTCATTTATTTAAATACTAATTAGAAAAGAGTTTCTAAATACCCCGGATATTTGCTGAAATGCAAACCTTATTCTATCCATTAACCTTAACACAAAATTGCCGTCACAGGTTTGAAACATACTCTAAATCAATTACTGTCGTGCCCCTTAAATTGTGCGCGTTACAAAATATTTTCGTCAATATTAAAACCCTAGTCATTTAATTGAAAATAATTTTAATAATATGGCAAATAAAATACGAGCGGGATTCCAACGAATCACCTAGAAATTAATATATTTAAATACCAGAATTATTCAGTACCAATTGGTTTTATTTAAAATAAAGGATATTTAATAATTCATTTAATCTCTTTTCTGTTTTTCATTAATATTTTAAGCGATTTGCGCCATTTTCGAATATGCTGGATTAATCATCGGTATAAAATTAACACTAACGATATTAATGTAATCAAAAGCACCTGTGTGATCCCATACTGCATGTGGTGATTCCTGTGTTATTTTGTTATGCGTGTTAACAAATATTAAAAAAAAAAAAAATGTGTAAACATTTCTACTATAAATCAAATCAGTAATTTCCAAACTGAAAAAACGAGATTCGAAAGAAAAGTATAGATAGCTACTCTCAGGTTAAAGTCCTGAAAAAGAAAACCGGGTAGTAACTAGTCTACCTCGTGGTTTAGAGGTTAGCACGTTTGCCTACAATGCCAAGGTTTCAGGTTAGTAAAAAAAGTAGTTTTTTTTTTCCAAAACATTTTTTTTTATGAATACATACAACTATAATATATTTAACGTTTTTACGTCTCTTATGGAACAATATACTCGTATTTAGAGAGGGAGTTTGATTTACAATTATATACATTGCACACTTTATTGTAGGTTTTGAATAAAAATATTTAGACGAGTATATTTTATTTGAAAATTTGGTAAATACAGCATGTTAATAATAATAAAGTAGGTTTCATACGATTTTTTAGTTAACATTGAAGTAATTTAATATTTCCTATTTTTATATACATTTTTCTTTTTATTGGACATGTTTAATAAATAACAAAACTTTTACAGAAGAAATACACGATATGGCAACAGGACGTATGAAAAAAAACAAAACGAATGCCACATTAAAAAAAAGGAAACCTGGAAAAATATTTCTTGAAATTTATTTTTTTTAATCCTAGAAGGAATAATGATTTCGCGGTACACAATGCAATATTTTATTATTAAAAAGTTCGTGATGGGGTTACGAGAAATATCTCAGACAAAATGCTATAAATATGACTTTTAAAAAAAGTCGCTATCATAGTAGTATTCATAAAATTGTGTCATAATGTTTCCAGTTTTTTTGTGAAATTAATACACTTTTTCATAAAATATTGTTGCAAGAGTATGTATACTGCTCATAAAAATAATAGGTAGTTATAATCTAGGTTAATGTTATAAATTATAACTATGATGGAAATTGGCTTTTGTAAATAGATAGTTATTTATGATTTCACGTTTTACATAAAACTTTTTTCTTAAATATGAATACCTCACTGGGCACAACCCGTGTCAAGGCATTCATTTACATGATTTAATATTTATACTCATAGTGTCTAAAAAATATATTAAAAATGCATGTAAAATATTACATATTCACATTTAAATCCTCACAGATATATAAACAGATATAAAACATATAAAAATTTTTTTAAAAAAAGCAAAAGAAAACAACATTATATTATTAGTACAGCTCACACATTTAACTACTGTGCAGACATTGGATCAAGTAACAAGCTACTGTTAGCTCCCGGTGGCCCAACATCCGCACAAATAAAATAAAAGTAATTTAACAGATTTTTGTCACCTGTTGTTCTTATAAGATCGCAATTTAGTCATGGTTTATGTTTTCTGTAATATTTTGATAAATGTGATATTGACTGTACATGTACATTACTGTACATTAAACAAACATAAATAAACTAATTAAGAAAAAAATATTTTTGGGTAAATAAACAATAATCTTTTTACAAAATTTCTAAAAGTAAAAAAAATTAAACAAGATCATCTTTCTCAAAACTGTCATGAAATGTTTATTCCTTTATTATATATTTTTTTGATCACCAGGCATCGTACATTTATTTGAAATTTTTTTTCGTCTATCACCCATTGTCTAATATTATGCCATTCTATTTGTTTTAAAATGTTTAATCCTTCCATTCATTGCAAAAGTTTTTACGTTGTAAAAAGTTGTAAAAAAAATTACGTAAACAAATTTGAAGGAAGACTTGAAACTTAAGACTCAAATTATTTTATTTTTTAAATTATGGATTCTGAAATAAATAATCACAAAAATGCAAAACTAAAGCTTGATTCTCTATCATGCATTCACACGAGTGGTATTCAAACTTTAAAGAATATTTTATCTTTTACTTATGCGCGTTTGTTTGAATTACTTTTTGGGATTCTGCAATCAGGCTTTGCTTTGTCCCATTAACATTTCACTAGAGATTTTTTATTAAGAGGATGCCAGTGCATTGCGATATACTGGAATAAAATGAGATGCCTATTGGTATATTAAATTGGCACACATGAAAATGTCTTAATTTATTATTTTTATTTTTTATTATTATTATTTTAATTTTTCTTTTTTTTTGAATTTGCATTTTACAATGAGTATACATAGACCTCGTGGTATAATGGTCAGAACATTTGCCTTTCATGCAAGAGACCTCGGGTTCGATCCCTGACATGGTTGTAATGTAATACTTATTTAAAAGGGTGTTTTCTCACCAAAATATTTCATAGTCCCTGAACTGGTACCTGAAAACTGATCATCATACATTCATGTAACAAAAATGATCAAGATACGCTGTGTTTGGTGTACCGATCCAGTACCCTATGCACCATCAGGTCTGGAAAGGGAATGATGATGATTTTGATGATACAAATGTTACAAATACAAAAAACACTATTAACTTTGAACCTTTAAACGTTTAATTTTAAATTTAAATAAAGGTCATTGGAAAAGAAACATATTTTAAAAAATAAAAAAAAAGTGTTAATATAAGAACAATTTTTTTTTTATAAAAATGAGACAGTTATAGTAAAACAAAATACTTTTCATAAAAAAAGCTACTTCAATCTCTTTTCTTATTCATAATTTTAATATCAAATTATATTGAAACAATTTGAACAATTAATGTCTATCATAATGTTGTTCTTGTGAAATGCATCGAACTGAATTGTGTGGTAAATTTACAAAGTGTTTTATTTTAAATAAATTACAAATGTTTTTCCACAAAGTAAATGCTGAAACAATAAATCATATGCATTGAACAGTTTTGGATATATGAAAAATGAGTATCTGCGCGAGTCTGGATTAAAAAAATAAACATTATTTATGATTTAGGTTCTAGCACTATGTTATTGAATGTAAATTTCTTTATGTACTGATGGATAACTTATTTATTACGAGAAAACGCAGTGTCGTTTTTCTTCATACCAACGTATTCTCGTACTTCCTCCCTAGATTGTGGCACTATAGCTATGTTTTTTTTTTCATGCTATAGATATTAAACATTGGCATCTCCCTATTGATTTTTTTTTGGTATCATTTTATGTGCACCGAAGCAATGCCCTATGAACCACCTAGTGCAACGTTATGATGATGATACTTATGCATTTTCAAACAAACCATCAATGGCGTTCTGAATAATCCAGTAAGTGATAGGTTTTTTTTTTATTCTTGATTACAATATTTGAGTTTGTCCAAATGTTTGTAGGCAAAATACTGGATTTCACCCCCTCGGGAGTCATTGAGATTAACAAATCACAACAGGGATGGAGTACCTTAAAGAAGGGAATATGGAAGTTGAGTCATTTATAGGGCTAATGACCTGTCATTAGCTGGTTTGAGTGCCCACTTTACACAATGTGTAACATTCACCATTTTGCCTTTGTTTGAACATCCATATTTCTTCAATTTTTCAATCAATTGATTAAAGTGAAGTTGAAAAAAAAAGAGCTAACACCTTTATTGTTGTGAAAATTCATCAGACTGAATTATTTCACGTACTAGGCAACGCATGAAAACAATTTTTCAATTTTTAAACTTCTTTTTGGACCAGTTGGCTTTATTACTAAACAAAACAAGAAAAACAAACCATCATGCCGTTTTCCCGTAGGAGTAGGCAGAGAAAATAGAACGCCATATCACTCTATCTTTGCATACAGACCTCGCTTCCTCTACATTCATACACCTTCTCATGAACGCACGCCGATTATTCCTACTTTTGACCGGTCCATCTTCAAGTATTTGATGGACTTGATTGTGCCATGCCATCTCGGCTTTCCTCGTTTTCTGCATCCATCAACATCAGTATCGTAGATCCATTTAGCCGTTCTTTCGTTGTCTATTCGCTCTACATGTTCAAACCAAAGCAACACCCCTTTCTTGATTTTGTCTATAATGCATATCTGAGCCTTAAACAGTTCACGGATCTCGACATTTGTGCAACTATCATACATAGTTTTACCACACATTTGCCTAAGGGATCGCATTTCAACAGCATTTAATGACTTGCTCTCATACATTAGAGTTGGCACTAGTACTTCATTGTGAACTGCTAGTTTTGCCTCCTGCGATACACATTTGTTTATTAGTAGATTTCAATGCACCGTTCACCCTGTTCCCGGAACTTACCCGCATTTCAATATCTTTCTCGGTCTTTCCATCCCTAGTACACAAATTCTTTTACCTGATTCAGAATATCTTTGTTCACACTGACCTCTAACATTTGGTTTTATTTTCACCCCTTCCAAAAACCATCACTTTCGATTTATCAACATTCATAAGCAAATCGCTTTTTTTGAGTACATCGTAGACTTTTTTTACCAATAATTCCTTATGTTTTAAGACAAAAGACTGGATTTCACCCCCTTGGAAGTCATTAAGATTATTTATTTCATTTTATTTTCAATCTTTAAAAGGGCTTACATAAACATATTCTAATGTGTTCTCAAATAATAACTCTGCAAATATATTTTATTTATAAATTCTTTAACACATACTTTTTAAACGTCTGCTTGAATTCTGTTTGTTTTTTTCATACATGTATTTTCCCACATCTTTTTTTTACAGACTATATAAAATTAAATTTGGTGACTTTTAAATTTTTTTTGGCTTTTTTTTCTATTTTTTTTCTGAACCAACAAACAACAATAGGTATGTCATTTAATACCGACTGCACCTACTCGCATATCTATGTCATAATAAAAACTCTAAAAGCTACCTCTGACGCAACATAAAACATACTTTTTTATTCATAGAGGACTCTGAAAATATTTCCCGCTTGTTATGAAAACAAACTTGTATGGAAAACATCCTTTATAAAACAATGTCAATATCTGTTGCTTTTTAATTGTTTCAAAAACTATCATTGCCTAAAAAAATGCATTGAATTTTTACGGATTTGAAATTTTGCTTTTCATTTTCAGCAAGCAAAATATCGTAACAAATATTATTTTCTTCAACTCTTAAAAGACTGTGGTAAACAATCTTTTAGCGCGCGGTGATGTAACATCGTGTTACCACTAGAAAAATACGGAATATTTTAAAGTTCAGACATTTGAAGAAAAAAAATATGGAGACAAACTATTTCACATTTTTTTTCTCATAATTTATGCAAATATACATATAATTTAGCCCTGTTGTAGCAAAATAAATTTTTAATCATTAATACGCCGCCCATGTTACGCGCGTTCGTCGCCCATCATTTTTATCAATCGACTGAAGACTGAATCTATTTTACACAACACCCGCCATAAAACAGCGTCTTTAGCTTCCTTGTTGTGTTCCCATACATCGTATGCACATATATCCCCGATGGGTCGACTCACTCCTGTTTGCTTCATTCTTTTTCAAACACAATCAGTGATTTATGTAACAGTTTTGCTCCGGATGATTTTATAGTTATGGACGATTTCAATATACCCAACTTGATTTGGAGTAAACGTATCGACCATAATTACCTTTTCCCATCTCACTCGAGTAATGCTGAAATTACTTTATTTATTGTCACGATGGTTTTAACAGGCCTAGATCAATACAATCACATTCTCAATGAAAATGGAAGGATCCTTGATCTTTTACTATGCAATAGAGATATAAAGATATTGCGTTCAGATTTTTCATTAGTAACGGAGGATAGTCATCACCCCACAATTAATGTTCGACTAGAAAAAACAACGACTCATCGGTTCATCGATCGATCGCATACAGTGTTTTTGTATTATAAAGCAAATTACTGTGCTATAAAACTGGGTCTTTTTCAAATGGATTGGCCTTCTCAATTATGCTCTACTTTAAACTTGAATGATGCTTTAACTTGCTTTTATAATACACTTCACAAAGTAATTGGAGACTTGGTTCTAATTTTAACTTTTGATTTCCAGTCTTAATTTATATTTACTTATATCTACTACCTGCATCTAATAAATTATTGTTGGTTGTGATTTTTTACAAATAAAATTAAATGTTCATGGAAACAGAGAGAGAGGGAGGAAATTAGAGTAGCTATACAATGTCTTCTTCTTTTTATGTACTTTTTATTTAATATTTATATTTTTACTTTTTAGAATTTAATTTTTTTTCCCTCTCCTCCTGCATTCATAATAAATTAGTGTGAAATTTGTAATTGGTCTTACTTTTTTTAATTGTTCATTTGTATTTTGTTTTATATAAAGACTGTATGATTTCATTAAAAAATAAATAAAAAAATAAAATAAATAAAGTTATGAGTTCTATCTTCTTGCTCTCTCTTGTCCAGATGTATTTCTGCGTAGCATGGACAAATTTTTTTTGTATTAACATCCAGCATAAATATACAAATCAAGCTTTCCAAGTTCGATGTGAAAATAACCATTTGAAGATTACAAAGAATACGAGATATATCAAGTCTTGTGTCCTATGTCAACTAGTGTGATATCACAGCCACACAAAAGTTAATTTTTTAAAATTAATATAAAAATATTACAACAGAGATGAAGAACATTTAAGCGAAGGTAATATAGCATTCTAGGCATTTACGGGGATTATGATCTATCACTAGCTGGTTTAAGTGCTCTTTTTACACATGTGTAACATTCGCCATTCTGACCATATTTTGTTATTTATATTCCTTCAATTTTCCACCTGCTGATGCTTGTAAAGTTAAAGAGTTGAAACTTTGTTGCGGGTGAAATTCATCTGATTTAATTATTTTACCTACCTACTAGGCAAAACTTGAAAATGTATTTTTTTAATTTCTTTACTTCTTCAAGGACCAGGTGAAATTGTCAACAATACTTTGAGTTCGTCCAAATTTTTGTAGGCAAGGATTGGATTCAACTCCTTGGAGAGCTTTTTATATTTACATATTACAACAGATATGAAGAACATTTTAGAAAGGTTTTATATTCTCACCGCAATCCCGAATAAGATATAAGCGAATAATAACTAGTTTACTTTAAAAATGATAATTATAAATAAATACATGTAAAGAATACTACAAACATTATATTTTCTTCATAACCACAAACAGTTTAAATACGTTAAGAGTAAATATAACCAAATGGATTGCTTCTCTAGGCTATAAAGTCAATCCAACGTAAAATATATTTCTATTTTTTTCCTTGATGTTCGCTATAATTTTTCATTTGTATACGTTTATTATTATTATGTTTTATTAATACAAACTAGGGAATTCACAATCCGTTAGCCTTAAAATAGGCAACTGCCTAGTTCTGCGACAAAATGTGAATTGGAAATGAAAAAAAAAATTGTTTATTTTTTTTTATTTATTCTAGTTTTTCTTCTTTTCAACGTTTATTTAAATTTTTAATTTTTGTATTTTTTTATTTTACTCATTTTATTAATATATTTTTATTTATTCATACAAAGATACCTATTTATTAAGAATAACTAAATTAATAAATGAAAAAAAAATATGTAAGCAAATGTAAACCTAATAAAAAAATAAATGAATATAAAATAATTATTCAAATATGTTTGTACTTGCTACAAAAAACGGCTTTATTTTATCAATGGCTATCATTAAATTATTTATTCACTAAGAAAGCTTTCTTGATTATTGAAAACCCCAAATTATTATATTGGCACAGATTGGCATGGTAAAAAGATAAGACTTTACCCCTTGGAACGAAACATGTCACTATCAACCCTTTAATCATAAAGAAACTGAGTAACACTACCCTCAGGGTGTATAAAAAGCCTTTCAAACAACTCGCCACTAAGTGAGGGTGCTTTTTATCGACAAGGACCCTTGATACAGCCTCTCAGCATCCCCTAATCTGTCCTGTCCGATCGCTGGAACCACCCCCATATCTAAACTTTCTCTTTAAGGGTTGTATGCA
Source organism: Micrasema longulum (assembly GCF_059751315.1). Taxonomy (NCBI): domain Eukaryota; kingdom Metazoa; phylum Arthropoda; class Insecta; order Trichoptera; family Brachycentridae; genus Micrasema; species Micrasema longulum. The sequence continues at coordinate 294,182 of NW_028278581.1, forward strand.
GTGCAACAAATAATGGGCCAATACGTATAAGTAATATAAATACGTCTAAACATTTTCTTCTTGAAACAGCTTTAACAATGGTACTTAATTGTATTAAAGTTCGTGTAAAAGGCATGATACATTTAATAAATATAATTTAATAAGACGGAATCTATATGACACTTGAGAATTTTAACAAAAATAGAATATGCGGCGAAGAGTCGTTTGATTAATGAATATTAACACATATTTTTTCTGTCATTCTTTCACAAATGTTTCCCTGAATACTTTGCAAGACAAAGACAACTGCATATTGAACTGATTAAACCTAACTAAAATCTACAAAATCAAAGTCTCTCGTTTCCGATTTCTACCACCTAAGCCGGACCGGATTTAAAAATTTTTTAACGACGAGTATCATAAATAATGTGCGATGTTTTTCCAAAAACATTTTTCATATTTGTGTACCATAAGTCCAAAGACTACGTATGAAAATATGTGCTTTGAAGGGTAGTTCTAGCTCATGGAATAGACATGATATTAAAAAAATAACAAACAAATACGGGCAGAATGGTAAAATGATAACTTAAACCAGCCAATAACAGGTTTATATATAAGCCTTGTAAATGCCTTGAATTCTATATTACCTTCTCTAAAATGTTCTTTATCTCTGTTGTTATTATTATTATTTTTTTTTTTTTTATTATTTTCTTTTATTCAGGAAACATACAGTACAATTACAAAGTTTAATATTTTACACAATTGGACTTAATTCTAATGGACCAGTGAAGTTTCCATATTAAAAAGCAATTAAATCTAATGTTAATTATGAAAGTATAAAAAAGAGAAGGAAAAAGAAAACATAAATGAAAGTTGTTTAAAAATTTAAATTTTAGTGAAAAAAATATTATTGTATATGTTAATATTATTAATGTTATATCTTAATATTAACAGCTCCCCAAGGAAATGAATCAAGTCCTTGTCTACAAAGGTTTGGACAGACTCAAAATATTGTAAATATCCCATGCGTTAAAAAAAATTATCGCACTAGTGCTATAATCCAGAGATAAAATATGGGAAAACGTTTAAGGAAAGTCAGACCACGCTCAAGTATATCCTCTGATTAGGTAAATCTTCATCTTACTTTGCTAAGCTTATTTAATTGACGTAATTTTTATATTAATATAAATATTTTACATATTGATAATATATTTTACGGTTAGAGTTACTTCAATATCAAGCCAACATACTTTTATCTGGACAAAAGTCTTTATTTATGGGATTCAGCGTCAATAAAGCCTCTTTTACACTTGTCAACTGTGTCACGTTCGTAGGATTCTGCCCTTCGTATAAGATGAGAAATTCAGGTGAATTTTCACCAGAGGTTTTCTGAACTCCAGAAATTGGATACCTTGTTAAAGAGGTACGGAGGGTGAAAGCTCTCAATAAACATCCGACCACACGGTCAACTAAATTATACGACTTTGAGGATTAAGGGAAATATTAAAACTCTTTGAAATACGAATATCATACAAAAAGGCATACGAATACGAAAAATACGCACGCTATATTTGCTCAACCTTTTACTCTGATATGTTAATTTTTAGAAAATGTATTAAAATGATTTTTAATTATTGGTGAAATTCTACTCGTTAATACGCTTTGTAGCTGCAATACATTTAGTAAATTTGGTTTATTTATTTTCAAGGCATACATTATATAAGAAAAATAGCAATACGGTTTGAATGTTGAATTTTTTAAAATAAAAATATCAACTAGAGTTAAAGGAAGCTATCTTCTCTGAATTTTTAAATATGTAAGGTTAAGTTAAGTCCTTCCTACTGGCATAACCATTGGCAAACTTGGTCTGCTAGCATGAAGATAGATCAGCTTAAGCTACAGATGGCTAAGGAAAGAATTTAAAACACAGAAAAACTCTTCATTACACCTGAGTTGATCTCAATATCACGTATCAACCGAAAGAAATAGTTAGGCAAATATGCATTTCTTATTTTTTTCCAAACTACTGCAGCCAAGCATTCCCAGTATGAAGTCTGACAGGTACAACCATGGATAGGATCCGTACTTCCTTAAGTTTTAATACCTCAGAAATTTCTTCTGTGGCCTTATTTTGGAACTAATGTATTTCATTTATTTATTAATGCAAGCACATTTATATATATATATTACAAAACAATAATAATAATTTATCCCAAACTCTATAAGGCCGTGAGCCCTGTTTTGAGTTGGGATACATCATGGAAGGTAGCATGTACATTATCAAATAATCACATAAATTAACATAAAAAATATTACATAACCATATATTTCAATAAACATCTGGACAAAACGCTTAGTCATATATAAATCTATGCAATATTCTGCATCTACCTCCTGCAAAAGTCTCTTTCCGTTAACAAAATCCATACTATTACACTTCTCCTGAAAATGGCTTTCGTTAAAAAAAAGGTCCTGCCTAAACAAGAAAAATTTATAGCCAGTCAGGACTAAAATTAAATTTGATTAAATTTAAAAAAAAGACAAAACATAGGATTCTTGTATCCTAAATTTGAGGAAAAATGATAAACTCAAAATATGTTGGATTACTGAGTCGTTTTAATCTTGGAAATCGCCTAATGCATGCATGCTTTATCTTTATATAAAATTGAATGGGCAACCGGATGCCTTTTAACAATGAATTTCATGCGTCTGTTATTCAAATTATCTCGTTTGAACCCCGATTAAAGTATAATTAAACAATTTTTATTTTTCAACCCTAATTATGCCAAAAACACCCCACAAAGAAGACAGTGACCTAACCTAACGGCACGTGACTGAAACAATATAAAAATGTAAGGCTACAAGTACAAAGGGTTTCAACTACAACCCTAAAAGGAGACATCTTTGAAACATGACCACATGTTAGGGTAAGAATTCAAATAAAAGGTTTTAAAATACGTGTCCAGGAGGATGTACATAAAATGCAGCGCATTTCAATAATCGCTTAAGTGATGGTAAGGTAACAAATCTTACGCTTCAGGGGGCAGTACGGAGACAATTCAATATTGCAGTGAAAAACCACATTTTTAACCAATAGTTATAACTAACTAACTAACTAACTATCACGCCATTTCCCCGGAGGAGTAGGCAGAGAGGATAGAACGCCACACCACTCTGTCCTGGCACACTTCCTTTGCTTCCTTCACATTCATACATCTTCTCATGCACGCACGTCGATTATTCCGACTTTTCACATGACCACTTTCAAGAATTTGTTGTACTTGATCATGCCATGTCTTTCTCGGCCTTCCTCGACTTCGACAACCAGACACATTCGCATCATAAATCTTTTTAGCCGTTCTTTCATCATTCATTCGCTCCACATGACCGAACCATCGCAAAAGATCTTTCTTAATTTTGTCGATAATGCTTAACTCAGCCTTGCATTCTGCTCTAATTTCGACATTAGGGCACCTATCATACATTGTTTTTCCGCACATTCGCCTGAGGGCCATTTGCCATTCGCCATATTGCAACACAAAAAAAAACAGTCGAACGCAGCAACCTAATATGCAGTTCGTGTAAAATGGCACTTTGCAAAAAAATGTTTTATGCCACATCATAATAACTCAATTTTATTCAGTGCATATTATGTGGTAGTAAGTTTTGTATATTTTTTTTGGATTTTCAATAATAAACTATATTTCATAATATTTGGTTGGTTTAGTTAGTAATAATCTTGTAAAACAATTTAATTTTACCAACAAATAAAATTGGTCGAAATGTTTGCAACCGTGCGTTAACAGTTTATTGATTCCTAAACGTTAGGTGGCATTATAATTGACCTCCTTTTGGAGCTTTTTACAAGTGATAGGGATTAAAAAAAAAAAATATCCTTACTTCATAAACGGACATTAATCGGCTTTAATAAAGTTTTCATCAAAAATGCAAAAAAAATGGTCCCGTCCTATAAAAGGTTAAACCAGCCAATGACAGCTCATAAGCCCTGTAAATGCCTAGACTTCCATATCCCTATCTTAAAAATGTTTTCCCTCTCTGGTGCAACAAATTAAAGTATGAATAACTCCCTAGGGAGGAAATCCAGCCAGTTTGCAAGCATTTGGACGCATTCAAAACACTGTGGTCTAATAAACATGTTCGTTTTTAAGATAATAATCAATTAAAAAAACGTGAGTGGACTCCATCTCCAGTATGCGTTATAATAATACTCCTGTAAAGGTCGTAAAACTTGTTATGAATACAATATATTAGGAAATTAATACCTCAAATCTGGTGATACAATATGTATGTACCACTTTGTTCTTGGTGTCTAATAAAGGAATTATTATTATAACAATTATTCCATTATTTTGTTCAAAGAACTATGTTTGTAACTGTGTATGATTTATTATCTAATTAGTTTATAATATCAATGCTTTTTATTTGGTTTACTGTTTTTTGTATTATTTGATTTATTTATTTAACAAATACATTAGTTGATTACAGATACATTGTTTATAGTGACAACCAGGAACCAAACATGAGAAATTTGTAAAAATGTAAATAACCATTGAATATTTTTTTTTACCTTTAAATAAAACAATATTTTTTCCCTATGCTTATAATTATGGCTAGCTTTTTCAGATACCGAACTGAATTTTTCATTCGTCCAAACACAGGCTAAGCTCAAAACATATAAGCCAAATATTGGAAGGATACAGTCAGCATCATTTGTACCCTCTGTCTATGTGGCTAAAACTAGTACCCTCTAGCAGAAATGCACCCCATAAAATAGCAATCTTCGCCTTTATTGCTCACACAAGATACAAACCCTTATTACCATAAATGCACCATCAAATTATTTCAAAACCACAAGTTGGCATAGAACGACTGTGATGAAGGGGTTTTATGGTACCAGCGTAGCTAACAAAATATAATGGGGCTTTGTTTAATAAAATCTTTAATTTTGTGCTTAATGGAACATAAAGGTGCGTTATTCGTTATATATTTGAACTAGTAAATGTATTTTTTTGACAAACTTGCAATATTCACCTTTCTTTGTTTTGTTGAAATGAATGTTTGTATATTTGATTGATAGGTACCTACCGTATTTTTTTATTTTCTAGATTTTATCTGTATCCAAAAAGATAATGACTACAGGTTTTTTGTGTGAAATAAAAGCATGACCTTTGACAAGTGCTTTCAACTCGATTGTTGCTTTTGGGTTTAAGTCTTGAACAAAAAAATCAAGTGGAGATAAGTTTATCTCGTTGTGCCACCTGGAAAAAAGGGCATAAAATATTTATTGTAAAGGATTTATATAATTGCATTGTTCCTGAGGTGTATTTTTTTATTGTCATACAGGGAAACTAGAATAAGGTCAATGTTTTGACCATGTGTTTTTGATGGGTCACAAATTGATCAAACTGCCGCGAGGGGTAGAATGAAAACTTAAAAAAAAATTTTTTGTTATTTTCGCGGTTTGATTGAAAAGACATATTAAAATTTCGCATATTCAGTTTTAAAAATTTATAATAGAGAACTAGTGAAAAAAGGCGGCAGTTTTTATTTAAAAATCGTGCAAGAGGTGAGAGCTTTCGATGTTTCTGAACTGGCAATTAAGACTGATCACTTTTTCATCATGTAACATATGATTGGACTAAGCTGCATTTGGTAGTGTTCTATGAACTACTGTGTTCAAAAAGGGGGATGAGTATGAAAATATGATGACTTTGAAAGTAATACTATGATATTAATTGATGGAAAATCAATATTAAGTTCAATTTCATCAGAAAAATAATCAATGTTGCCTTGTTAAGATGGCAAGCGCGGTTTCGGTTTTTAGGTGATGACAAAATAATCACTCTTGTTAGGTGACAGTTATTATTACCGGTGATTGCTGCGTCCGTTATTTTTGTGTTTTATTTATTTAGAAAAAACAACTGTTGTTATAAATAAATAAATTTGAATAAATAAATAAATTTAAATAAATAACACACGTGTAAATGTCATACCACAAAGTGAAAAATGTTTTTGATACCAATAATATATTAAATAAATAAGTTTAAATATTTTTTTTACATACATCCTGTTGTATTTTTCACAAATATATTAAGAGAATTACACAGTAAAGAGAAAAAATTCTTTTTTTTATAATGTAACAATATGAAGGTTAAAAGTTATATGGGAAAATAGAGTGGAGAAGTGGAGGAGAGAGATTTTTATAATAAAGTTGACTGATTCAAAATGTTGAAATAATAATAACATGAACATAATTAAAGGTATGTAAACTTATAACATACTGACAAATATTTCATTCTACAGCGTTTCAAAAAGATTTTTCTTGAAGTCACAAAATTATGTATTAAAAATATCTAAATAAGGACAAAGTAAGTTAAATTTGGAGCAGCTACGTTAAATTATCGAGTTTTGAACATATTTTTTGTGGGCAATGAATTATATTTGTTTTTACTGGTGTTGACTTTACGGGACTATTGGTTAGTTAGAATGGGTTTTTACAATACGAGTACACCATCAATGATGGCAATTTTGTTGCAAATTCTGGGTTTGTTATCAGTTCATTGAATAAAATATCAATATCTGTAAAAAAAAAAAACAACTTCTAATCGAATATTTCACTCCACCTTTGCAGAAATTGAACTCATGACCTCAAGAATGGTAGGCGGACGCGACAACAACAAATTCAATTCATTAAATTTGTATAAAAATGCTTACTGGGCTTAGGACGAGAAAAATCAAACAATTTACTCAAAAACATTCTTAAATAATAAATGGTATTACGTTAATATTGTATAACTTTATAGTAAATTAACCAGTAGGTAGTAATGTAATTGTTTATTTTGCATAAAAATGTCTGCCTTAAAACAGGTTGTACCTAGTTAGGCAGACTAGACATGATGCAGAGAAATCTAATACGTAACTGTGTATGTAGTTGGTAAAATAGTTGTTATTTTTGTTAATAAATCATGATTATTATTATTATTAATGTTTTTGATGTTATGTCTATAAAAAAAATAAACAAATTTCAGCATCATGTGACAGTTTTGTTACGAACCGTTTTAGTGCTGACAAAATTCAAATTAATGTCAAGTTGAAAAATACGTAAACAATAAAATAAACAAAAAACGCTGATGTTTGCACTTTGGAATATAGCTCCCATATTTGTTTTCAGGACGATACTAAACAATGCTTTTCAACGAATATGTTTTGTTAAAAAATGCCTAGTTACGACGTTTTTATGTTTCTCTAAAATGATACAGTTTATTTCTTGGCACACGACTCGAGTGTTTGGATTTCTAAGGGCATTAATATACCAGCGAGATATCATACACAGAAGTAAGTGCCAAATGTCGGAGGGGAGTGGTTGGAGCATTCTACCTGACAACCGTATATAGCTTCGCTTCAAAGATATCTTCAAACATAATTAGTTCATTTCCAACCTAATAACTTTGACATTTTCGTATGTAATCATCATCATATAAATTATATCCTAGACAGAAAAGCTATTAACAATTATCATCATCATTCCCTTTTCACACACTGTGATGCATAGGGCACTGCATTTGTAAACCAGATGCAGCTCATTTTGATCATCTGTTACGTGGAAGTAACGTGAAAATTCTTACGTTTGAGGTGCTGGTTTAGAAACACTGTAATATTGTAATTCAAAAAACCTTTAAAATCAATATTTTAGCTTATTTTTAATCATTATAGATTAAAAAAAAAAAAAAACAAAGAAATCAGTCTTTAAACTGTAGCTAAATTACAATTTTAATAAATTACGTGCAACTGACTTTTTGTTTAAATTTTATCGAAAAGTTTTTACCTCGGTGGCGAATTTTAAAATAAAGTATTATTATATATTATATACTTGGAGCGTATTTAAATCAGTTGCCCCGTAAAGTCAACACGACAAGTTAATTTTTTTATAATTCATTGCCCAAAAAAAAATTTGTTCAAAACTCGTTTATTTATCGTAGCTGCTTCAAATTTAGTTTACTTTGTCCCCATTTAGATATTTTTTATACAAAATTTTGTGACTTAAAAAAAACTTTTTGAAACACTGTAAAATAAAACATTTGTCAGTGTGTAATAAGTTTATGTTTCTTTAATAATGTTTATTTTATTATGATATCAAAATTTTGAATTCGTCAACTATATTATGGAAATCCCTCTTCTTCACTCCTTCACTCTATTTCCTCATTCCTTAACCTTCTAATGAGCTCCTTTTTTTTCTTCTTTAGTCTTTTATATTATTTTATTTTTCTCTTTACTGTGTAACATGCTCTCTCATTATATTTGTGAAAAACTTTAACTGGATGTACGTTCTATTTTTTTATATTTTGTAACAAAAGTTGTTTTTCCTTAATAAATAAAAAAAATACTAGTATGTTAAAAGTTTAATAAAGTAGTCGTCGAGTGATAAACATGTTTAAAATCACTTTAATACGCCGATTATCGTTATGTAGCAGATCGTGTACATTGGGCATTGTTTGAGTCTTATAATTTTAATAGCTAATTACAAGAATATTATCTACTTTAAAAAGTACAAACGATTAATTTTAATTGAACGACATGTGATCCGAAACCCTCTTTATTCCCTTGGTATAACATTTTATTTTACTAAACGAATGTAAGTATTGTCGATTTAAGTTATGTTTTACTTTTAAAAAAATATTAACTGTCAGTTACCTAGAATAATTTTTCACTCACACGCCGTTCATCAAAACTCATTTCAAGCAGGCACCTTTACCGGTACAAATAATTTCTTATCAAAACGCTCAGCGAGGTTCCTACAAAAATGTCTAAAATTAATTTTAAAGCGTGTAAGGCCTCATACAGACTATACGGCTACATCAGAGTCAACACGATTTTGGGATAATTTCATTGGGCGTTAATTATTTGAACTTCAACTGTAAAGAGGGTCTAGATTAAATTATTTTGAAAATGAAACTGTGTTATTAGTGTAATACAACTTTTATTCTTTTACAAGAACACTACTACAGTTTTGCACTCGATGGGAGAAGTGCTCTCCCGAACCTATAGAAGTGTTCTTGTAAAATAATAAAAATTGTGTAACACTAATAACAAAGTTTTATTTTCAGAATAATTTATAATGAAGTGTTACGAAGTGAATGCCGATTCAATTAACAATATTTAGGTCTAGAATTTCAACCCTTCATGCACTCTGTAGCTTCAGAGCACGTTATCTAGATTTTATTTGCAAACAATTGTTCATAATAAAATAATTATAATATAATGTTTTTAACCACTTATATGTACTAGGAAACCTAAAAAAGAAGCATGTGTAGCTTTGAAACCGAACGGTAAAAAAATAAAAATTGCGGGTTTAAAAAACAAAGTTGATATATAAAAATAATCACAAAGTTAGTGCTTCAAATAAATTGTTGATACATTTAAAACACTTCGTCTTTTTTTTGTACAGTGTAACATAACGGCTAGGCTTCTAAACGTCCTTGCGCTCAGTAGCTGCTCTCTCTCTTCAATTCGTGCCTCATGTCTGAGGATGGTGATTACGCCTGACTCCAGGCATGGCTCGTCTGTGGACAGTCTTCCTCCATCTGGAACGGTCTTGTGCTCTTCTATAGGTATTCGTCAGTGATGATTCTGATAACTCAGTGACTATGCCGCTCCATCTTGTCGGTTGACGTCCACGCGACCTTGTCCCTTAGACACTTCCCAGGAGAATAGTTTTCTCCAAGCTATCAGAGTTTCCTCTGGAAATATACCCAAAGAACTGCAGGATTCTTTTCTCGCATATGGATATTAGTCTTTCTCCTATGTCCAGTTCCTGGAGAATAGATTCATTCGTACGTCTTAGTAGCTGCAAGACGCGTTGTAATCTAGCTAATGATTAAAATTTAATATTTTTGGAAATGAGCAACTAGAATCCTAGCCGCACATGTGCTAAGTAGATGCAAGGCGAGTTGGGATGTTTGTTGTCCAGTGCCCTTGAGGTGATTTTAACAAAAATGGTGGCTTACAAATTAACCCAAATAAGTTAGTCAAATTAATCAATAATTATAAATAAAACAATTCAAATAAAAAGCGTTTTTAAAATACATTCATCGTTTTATGCTTAATATAAGTCTATTAAACTTTACTTTTCTTGGATTTATTTCTCTGTATTTTCAAAAAATATATTAAACAGCGGCCTCGCAAGGTAATGGTCAATGAGTTTGATCGGGTCTCGACATGGTTGACATGAAATATTTATTTTAAAGGGTATTTTTACAGTAGAATATTGCGTAGTCCCTGGACTGGCACATGAAGCGTAGGATTGATTATCTTACCTTCATGTTACAAAAATGATCAAGATACGCAGCGATTGGTGTACCAATGCATTGTTTTATGCACCGTTAGGTACGGAAAGGGAATTATGATGATAATATTATCATTACGTTTATTTTTGTATTAATGATACACAATGCAAATTCAAATTAATCTATTTTATCAAAATAACATTACAAATATAAAATATTTTGTGAGTTATAATGTAAGTTTTTGAGTATTTATTGAGTGTGTAAATATATATATATTATGTCCATTCAAATAATTTAATAACTTTCGTTTTATGTGCGTAATTTAAAAAAAAAAAACACAAGCAAGAATTGTATGTTTGTTTGGTTCTCTGACATTCATTATCACACTAATATAGAATTATTAAACATTCAAACGCATTAATCAATTTGCCAATTGGCGGCCATTTTAAAGGCTCAGTTGGTTTTTGATAGGCAAACAAGTAAGGCGCATTTTCGTGTGATCAGGGAATTTTCAAGATTATTTCAAAGCGAAAAAAACGACGAACGCCCGCTTATGCCTCGTAGCCTGTTCGTGACAGTTTGTCAAAAAAACAGACCAGATTCATTCCACTTGTTCGGTAGATCTACCAATTTTCGAAGCAATCACCGAATTCGATGGTAATCTACCGACTTTCGGAGTAATCTACCGATCTACCGAATTTGATGGTAATCTACCAATTATAAAAAATCGTAAAATAGGGTATTTTTATGACATAACAGTAGCCAACCCTCACTTCACCACTCACCTTAGTTTTTGAACTATATGCAAAATTGTTTCCTAAAAAAAAAAGTAAAATCAGTTTTAATAATAGTATTGCAAAATCGTAGACACCTTTTCCCCCCATGAAAATAAATAAACTGTTACACTATCGGATGGATGCGCGAGTGTTGGTTTGTGGTTATAATGAGAAAGATATTCCCGGAATACATTGCAGTTATTTATTAAGTAAAGTTACACACTGGTAACATCCTATATTTTGTACAAAATGAATTTGGAATAGCAAGCACTGATAAAGAGCTCGCGGTCAGGCGACACGTACTGTCGAGATAAAATGTAACAAATTCTGTCGATATGCGGTGTGACGTAGAATCGTGCCGACTGAAGTTGCAGCGAACTACGCGTTGTGGACCAAAGTAGGATTCGGGCCCAGCAACTTTACGGCTCTTGGTGTTGCCCGCCGCAACATCAATTACAGTTTTTGACAGCGTGGCTCTTTACAAGTTACAGTTCAATTAATTGTTTTGAAACTGTTTGAGCTGATAACGAATCAACGGAAATCTATCTTTTTTTTCTAATCTACCGATTTTCACTTGATGGAAGTTTTGAAGTTAGCAACGCTGCCCCCAGCCTTCGTATTTACTACACTTGGCCCCCGCGACTTTTTCTGTTCTTAAAAATGAAAAGGACTATGCAATTTTGCAACTATAGAGAAAATAACGACCGAATCACTGACGGAACTGAAAAACAAATCAAAGAGTGCATTTCAAAAGTGTTTCGAGGATAAGGAAAAATTCTTGCATACAAAAGTATTTATTATATTATATAGTTATTAAATTTAATAGGAGAGTATTAATGTTGAGGAATCTTTTTTGAATTTTAAAAAATATTTATTTCTTAAATCAGCTAATATTACATAAAAAATATTATAAACCAATGTTACTCTTCCTCTTTTACAATTCCGGTCCAAAGTGAAGCACGTGGATATCACCAGTTGCATTCAGGAGACCGTATTGCCAGCCAGCACTCTCGCCTCCTCCCACATCAATCCAGCACATCTTAGTTTCACCAAATAAAATCAAAAGATTATCTTCGACGGCCTTCAAGGATGGCGTTAGCCCGCAGGTTAAAATACAGACAATTTGGGTTTACTTTCTTCCGAGGTATGCATAGAACGTGTCCAAGCCAGGTCCACCGTCGCATCCTCAAGATGCTCGTTATAAGAGGCTGCTGCGTCCGTTTTCAAACTTCAATTTTTGTTATAAAATCGAACCTCGAATATATTTACAATTATAATAACAAATTTATAACTGATATTTACCATAAAAAAGTGTGTGTTTAAGTACTAGTAATTTGTATCGTGTCGCAGTCGGCAGTAGGCACATTTCTATTTTTTGTAGTATGTAGTGCTGGAAACCATGTTGAGTTTAATTAAAACCCGTCGTCTTTGTTTATGTTATTTGGGTGTCTGTGTATTTCAATTGCCTCTTTTATTATTTGTGCACTGTAATTTCTAGTTTTGGTGGATGTGATAAAATGTACATAGTGATAAAATGTACATAGGACAAACAGGTCGCACAGAAAAAAAAGGGATTGACTAGCAAAAAAGAGCGTGTAAACTTGGGCATCCTGACAAATCTGCAATAGCGGAACACTGCATAGACACCGGATATTTTTTCGCATTTGAACCAAAAATTCACCCAAAAAAGAAACATATTGATATTTACCATTGCATTAATTACATATTTATTTACACCATCTTGGAGTTAACATAACATTTCTTTTTAAATGTATTAAAACTTTTTATTTTTTCATTAATTCAGGCATCTCTTCAAACATTGTTAAACCTTTATACATAATGCAATTTTGGGATTCTATTTTTTTTTAATAATGACCTAAATCAATCCTTATTTCAAGTAATAAACTGACAAAAAAAATGTTTATCACTATACTATTTTTTATTTTTTTATTTCTTAAGTTAGCTTATATTAAAACTAGTATAAACTATTATGTACATTTACATCATCTATATATATTTCCTTTTCCTTACAGTAACTTATACATTTATTTTTAAATTCTTTCAGACACTTTTCATTGATAAAGTTTTGGGCATTTGATTGTTAAAAAAAAAAAACATACTTTTTATTAGTCTCTTATACCTTATTGGTATTCAATTAGTTCTTGTTGCAGTTGTTTTACTCGAAAATATAATTTAAATAAAGACATTTTTGAATGAACCCAAATCCTATGTATTTTTATACTAAGCTGTGTTTGTCTTCGTATGCGGTGTGAGACAGACCGCGCGGCAGGCCGTCATCCGGTAGCCGCACAGTGCGTAGAGGTCTTAAGAGATTTGTGTCGGTTCCTTCCTCGTATGCTGTTATTAATTTACTGTATTTAGGACACAAATTACACATTGTTAGACTCATTAGTAAGAGACATTTGTCACGGTCGTTTAGGTCTGTCGCACAAATTAAGAAAAGCGTCCCTTACTTGTCTTGTTAATACAAATTTCTGAAGGTTTTCTCGCAAACTCAGATTTGATTTTTTGTGTTAATTTTTCTTATTCTACCTTTATTTAAATACACACGTTGCTGTGGCGTATTTATCTTGAGAAACGGAAGATAATTTCATTTATTTAACATAAGAAAATTTAACCAATTAAGTAGATTAAATCATTTTTAATACCACTTAGGCACGGTTGTTCGATCGTTAGTAAAAGTAAAGTTTTACTATAGTTTAATTTACCAACGATTTTGGTTTTACTATTGTTCTACTATCAGTGCGTTGTTTCACCCGCATTTTTACGATAGTAAAATGTAACCATCGGTTTTTCGATTCCAAAGCTCAAAAATTGAATATTGTACTTTATTCAATTTTTACAAATGGTTACACTGTGGAATGTGACTTTGAAAACGTCAAAACATCGAATAAATTAAACCACGTGACAACATGGCATGGGTATTGAGTAAACGCAACAAAATAAAATCGGTAAACAGAATCTTATAAATATTTTTTTTAAATACAATTTTATTAAATAAAATCCGAGTTACAATAACAATATTATTATATCTTATTTGAAAGGAAGAATGATAAGAAAAATTAAATGACAATTAAAATACTGTCAATCCAAAAAGATAGCAGATTTAAGATCTGGAATATTATAATGTAGGAATATAATAAAATATTTATATGTTCTTTGTTCATGCCATTATTTATAATTTATAAAAATATTTAAAACATTTTTTAAAACTTTAACCGATTTAAAAAAAAAAAAGACAAGATTTGACTGACACAAAATTGTCCGTCCGAGGTTTGATGGAATAATACTGCCAAATTGTTTTCGTTTTCTTGACAATAAGTACAAAATTTTATCATTGAAAGAACTCTCCAATTCATATTGATCATAATAAGCGTAATCCATTCCGTATTCGTAAATAAAAGCAATACTGAGAGACGTGAGCAAACAAAGACAACCGGTAAACGTCAAAAAATGACGCCATCTTGATTATTCTACTATAGTAAAACGTATTACAACAGAGATGAAGAACATTTAACATAAGGAACAACTTTAAAATCATCCATATTTATTGCCTTGACTATCAAGTACTTACTAAAGTTAATGAGATGCGGGATCTCGGGGTTCTACTTGACAATAAGTTAACGTTTGAGGCACATGTCAACTCAATTGTGAAAAAATCATACCAAATGTTAGGTTTCCTCTTCCGTATAGGGAGAGAATTCAATCATGCGCGCACTCTTAGAACTCTTTACTTCACATTTGTTCGAAGTCAATTAGAATTCGCATCTCCCGCTTGGAGCCCTCAATACAAAAAATACATTAACCGAATTGAATCTATACAATCAAAATTTTTATCGTATTGCAATTTTAGATGGTTGACTCAGAATACAGGTCCAGATGAGTCTATAAACTTACCTAAACTCCAAACTCTCCAAACTCGAAGGAACATGGCTGATGCCATTTTTATGTATAAAACTTTGAATAACATGATAGATTGCCCTAAGATTCTGTCACTTATTAATTTTAGAGTCCCAGTAACGCAGACCAGAAACCAATCTCTTTTTAAAATTTCTAAATGTAAAACTAAATCTTTTCAAAATTCATTTGTAAATAGAACCTGCCATATGTGTAATCAAAAATTAAATTGTATTGATATTAATAACATATCTTTAACTTCCTTTAAAAGTGAAATTTCCAAAAATAATTCAAGTTATGATGTTGCGCCTTGAATCCGCAGCCTATATTATGCAGGTTATGTGCAGTTCTGTATGTAGGCACATAATAAATGAACACTGTATGGTCAACTACAGTCGTATTATTTATTGTAATGTGCAACTGTGTGACCAATATTCATTTACATTTCTAGTAATATTATAAGTTTTGTATGATTAGTTATTTTATGTTATGTATAATTTTTATGTGACAACATTTACAATAACAATATTATGTGGAAGCCTCTAATTGGACTTTATGATATGTATTTATGGTATAATTGATTCTTATAAATGTATAAATGTCTGTTGGTTTTCCAATGAAATAAAATAAAATGAAATAAATAAATAAAATAAGGTAATATAGAAGTATAGGCATCTACAGGGCTTATGACCTGTCAACGGCTGGTTTAAGTGGCCACTTTACACACTGTGTAACATTCACCATTATGCCTATATTTTAACATCTATATTCCTTCAATTCTTTCATCTGACGATGTTTGTGAAGTTAAAGAGCTGAAACCCAAGAAGTTCTTATTTTATTTTGCAAGTAGCTTGGGGCAAAATGGGGTATACTTGAAATAAAGTACCCCACTATCTCCCTTTTTATTTCATAATTATTGAAGTATTAATTTATTCTTATATTGTTCAAGTCAATATGGTTAGAACATACAAAAAAACCGATCAACATTCATGGTATATTGAGTTAATAAATAAAAAGCAAAAAAAATAGCAACAGAAAATTAGAAAATGATGAATTCTCAGCTCACGAAGAAGCTGACTGCATTATCTCAGTTTCACTTTTTTATGGCTGTCTGCTTTATGCATAACTACGTTCATTTGTTGTGGCTTCTTGTGGTCCTAGACGAATGAGAGATGGATAAAATGTAGAGAATTGAATTGTTCGTTTGCTGGATTTACATTTTTTTTTACATTACATTTTTTTTTGCACCACAACAGGCCAGGAGACCTAATTACAGTGGTGAATTACATCACAGAGCACCCAGGCTTGAGAAAAATCACATTTTTATTTTTTTTGCGTTCTCACCGGGAATCGAACCCGGAACCTTCCGTGCGTGAGTCAAGCGTCTTGACCACTACACCACGGAGGCTGCCGGATAAGTTGATGAGGACGATGAAGTCACCCATTTGTATGCAATATGCAATGATGTTAAGTTATTCTATCGCAGTCAATATTTTGTAATTTATCTAAAGTACACAATTATTTATATATTTTTACTAACGTAAACTGTACTTTTTTTCCATCTCTTTTGGGCCATAGCTTTATTTCTATTTTTTCAATATTATTATGGGAAATATATGCGATAACCATATTTGCCCCAACAAATCGGTTTCTTAGAACAGGCATTTGAACATATAGAAACTGATTGCTACATTAGGCATACTAATATTTCTGGCTTGCCGACCCTTCATATACTGACCCTACTCCTAGTACAAGCAGATTTTGCCAGAGTGTTTTTTGTGCCATTTTGTCAAATATGAAATGTATTTATTAATTAATAAATGTATAAATTTAGTTATTACTATTTTTGGTGTCAAACATATATTTTTTAAATGAAATAAATAATGACAACTTTGTTGCTAACCACTTTTTTTATTTCTACCAACCGGTTTCAAAGCTAAGCAAGCTTCTTCATCAAGGTATACTCAATAAATGAACTCTATCTTATTTTATTTTATCAATGTTTAAAAAATATTCTAGACATTGGAGCATAAAAACCAAAGTTGCTTTTATAGGATTTGATAAATACATATTAAATTATTGTTTAAAGTAAAAAAATAAATTATGGTGTGTGCATGAGTCTTTTACGCTTATAAACAAAGAAATTTTCAATATTTATGTACCAACTGTTTGTTTTCCCACTAAAATAAATGAAAAAATAGATTTGGAGTTTTGGTGACAATAAAAAAAAAAGAGATTAATTGCAACAAATTAGACATCTCTTATAACATAAAATGCCTTACTTACAAATCTGGTATAAAGTTACGCCTAGGCGTAGTGGAAGAATAAGGACGGAAATACCATTCTTATTCTACCATTACAATAAGGATGATATTCCCATCCATATTTCACACTTATGCCAAAGCGTAACTTTACCCCAAGTTTATGAGTGAGACCCAAAATATTTCAAAAATGTATAAAATTGAACAACGTTATATCTATATTACTTTAGAAAAAGGGTTATATTAATAGAGTGTCTCTAGATGTGAGTATGCTTATAAGTTTAAATGTATTTTAAAATATATTTATAAATGCGGTGTTATTTAAATAGTACCTTATTTTAATAATATGTTGTAATTATTAACGTATTAATAGTAAAACAGAATAAAATAAACCTTAATGTTTACACCCAAGCATTATTTTGCTAACGCCATGAGTTTTTATGGATTATTATACAATATTATGTCGTTAACAGTCTTGTCTGGCGTTTTGGATCGTATTTCAGCGACCTTTTTATTATTTTTTTTTAATTCAACATACTTGTATATAAAAACAAAGAGAACGAAAATCTCAGTGGCAAACGTAATAAAACAATCATAAACATTTAAAACAAAAACGTTAGCACAACGACAAAATAAGAGAAGATAAGAATAAAAAGTTTTCGAGTGACTGACGCATCGTACCATAATGCATTCCTTTATATTATAAAAAAAAGCACTAGATACAGTTGGATTACACACAGTTTGGGGAATAAGTGCTGGAAAGTTTTGATTTTAATTTCAATTAGAAAAAATAAATAAATCGACATTATTTACATGTTTGTTTGCTTACATGAGGAGCCGAGGTAAAGGTGAGTACAAAACGTAGTTCAAACTGAGCGAATCAACAGAAAAGGCTCAAGTTTTCCTCGTATCACGCCAACTTTTATAAAAAATTATATGATAAAGCGTTTCCGGACTATCGAAAACATTGTTTAATATTTTTAACACCAGCATTCAATCTGAAATTTCTCTTCTATCATTAACTACTATTATCAGCATAACAACTTAATAAAGACGGTTTTTTTATGTATGGATACTTGCAAAATCTGGTGCCAGGCTTGCCAAAGCAGCAACGCAACACCAGTCACCAACAACTGAAAAAAATAATTTAGACTCTCTTCGCTCGGCGCTGATTTCGGTTGTTTTGACATGGTATTGTTAATGACTTTCATCATTTAATATAAATGAAATTCATATATCACGGTTTATGTTTAGTCAGCATTGTCGGCATTAAATTTGTTGTATTTTTCCTTTGATAAAGTCATTTAGTTGAATAATAAATTCTTCATAAATATGTAAATGAAATCATGCATTTAAACAACACTTTCGGGTGAGTCGAAATAACATATGCTCATTCTTTACATGAAAACAGTTTCACGACAAATATATCAAAAATATTTGGATACGCTGCATTTGTTCTACCGGGTATGGTTAGAGAAATGATGATAATGATTTAAATCAGTTGTTACAAAAATATTAATGTGTTTGAAAATATAATGGTATACACAGACTGGAGGATAATGGCCGCTTATCCATCGACTATACTATCCTAAAAACTGCCGGCATGATAATTCTTTTCATCAGAAGTGGGATCTTTCTTGGGCTGTCAATCCATAATTGTTTCGCAAATGCATACAAAAAGAAATATAAATAAATATTTCAAAATATCAATAACAAGAACAAAAAGATTTGTTAGTTACAAGCTGTTTAATTACAGAAGTACATCCTAAGGTAAACTGTAATTATAAAATTTCTGAAGGCTATTTTACTTGACTAGATGTGACGACCGACAAGTAAAAAGTCATTCTGAGCTGGTCTTTAATCACTCGACAAATAAAAATGATCTGCGACACGCTGCGCCTGTTCATTATTTCATCCACACGGAGCGTCAGAAACGGGAAGAAAGGGAATGACCACGTACAAGACGCGCCCTGTCGTACAACGTACATCGTGGATTTCATGAAGAAGAAAGTGAAAATCTTTTAAAAATTGAACTGAATAGTACCCGTAGACATCAACTCAGGGTCATAGCAATGCACAGTTTGCTGCAATAGATCACCAGGGAACTTGGAAGCGTTTGAAGATTAGGTTAGCAAATGACGGAAAATCGATGAATTGCGGAACACCTGTACCTCAAGTGTTGACGCATTTTTACTTAGCTTAAAACGATTGTTACTCATTAATCCATTACACTGTGGATAATGCAGACGTATGTACACAACATGTACATCACGACACTTGAGAAAATATCTGATGAAACACATATCGTAAGATAAGTATGTACAAAGCTTTGTAGCCTTCAAGAATCGACCTGCATACTCAGTTTTGACAAACTCTTATCAGAGGCGCCACAAATCGACTCATTAACATGACAAATCAAAGTTTTTCAGACAACGTCATATCGTATATATAATTCAGTTTTTAGTCTTTCCTGTAAAGTGCAAAAAATTAGATAGGTCATGTTGCCGCTTAATTGACGATATATTACTTAAAATATAAATTTCTCCATTCAATGGAGTTTGAAGTTGTCGATTTGAAGGACAAACTTGGGCGTTCATACGGTGTTACTCACGTGAACGTGCCCCGAGATGCGTCCGGCGCGACATTGGCTCCTGAAAATGTTTGTGAAATCCGTCTATAAAAAATATTCGTTATTTTTTTTTAAAAGCGGACATTATTTTAAGCAAGTTGAATGGCGAGATATGAGAAAAATACATTAGAAAAATACTTAAGTCATTAGCACGTGTAATTAAGAAATTTGAAACTTGTGGCTGCAATCTGAGATGTTTGCTTGTCTCGAAATCTTGGTGTATGCCAGACAGATATTATAAACACTTTTACTAACTATAACGGATTTCAGCAATCTTAGGTGGTACAAAGAATATGTTACTTTATGAAAACGGGGAGGTGCAAGATAAAAAAAAAAACAAATAATTTCGTAACATAATGTTTATTTAATGAAATAAAAAATACACCTATTAATTATTCAGTGAAAGTAAATCTTTCTTACCTTTGAAAACAGCACAAAACGAAAGAAAATTATTAAATAGAAATACAATTTTCCTTTATAAAATGATAACTTGTCAATGATAATAGCTTTAGTGCTGGAAAATTTTCTCGCTTACCATTTTCTTTGAATCAGAAATCCAATTATTTTGATGTAAATAATTCCTTCAGCTGTTATTTTCCTTACACGAGTTTGGAATAAATTATTTATTGATTGATTAGAAACGGATTAAAATTTGTACATCTTAGTATGGATATTTTATTTATTTATTATCATATTTTACTACATACACAAAATTAAAATTTATGCAAAGTTGCTTTGACTACCTAACTAAGGTTATGTTCCCCGTTTTAAGACAGCCAAAAAAAACTGTAATCAATATGTAGAAAAAATTATAAAAATAGTGGACAAAGTGAAAAACAATGTAAAAAATGGAGTAAAAACATGGTAAAAAATGTAGTAAAAACATAATAAAAATGTAGCAAAATATTGAAGCAAATACATAGTAAAAACAAAGTAATAAATGTGGTGAAAACATAGTAAAAAACATAAAAAATATTTAAATATGTTGATAAAAATATTTTTAAACTCAGTAAAATGTAAAATCGATAGAATATATTTTTTATAAACTTTTATTTACTGAATTAATATTTTTTTATTAAAATACATAAAAACATATATGACAAAACTTCTACATTTATAATGTTTAAACAATACAGTAAGGAAGAAGATCCACATATCATAGTATTGAATTCCATACGTGAAAAATATATTTTATTTATAAACTTGGGCACCCTGATCAATCAGCAATAGCAGAACACATCATCGAAACAGGACATTAATTCGTTTTCTATCAAGAGATGCATAGTCTCAGAAAGAGCGGCGCTCAATTAATAAAAGACGCAATTATAACTCGCAGTTACTCAAATAAGATAAACACACATGACGAACTAAGATAAAATTAAACTCAACATGGTTCCTAGTACTACATACGACAAACAAGGCGCAGATGTTCGGGAAATTCATGAAAGTTGAAATATATCGAAAACTAAGGCACATTTACTGAAGTCATATTTGCATTTTTGGTAGTAGTGAGCTGGCCTGATATCCCTTAAAAAGAATACCTTGAATTATGGGACACCTGTATATTGATATATATATAAACATAAAAATAAAAAAAACTCGCTAAGATTCTGTTTAGAGGCATGTCAGCAGGTGGAATACATGGGACATGGAAGGAGAGATTTTTTTCTTGCAACTGGCGGGAATTTAACCCGCGACGCCAGTTTCACAGTTAGCCGTCTAACCAACTGCACCACGGTGCCTGTCTAATATATAATAGAAAACCTACGCACCTATAAGACGATATTTAAGCAATCTTTGATAATTATTATTATAATGACAGGTTACGAGCCTAGATTATATTTCATTAATTTAGAGTTTTTCAGTCTCTGTTTATTTATTTATCCGGTTTACAAACAATGAAAAATAAAACATTAAATACAGAAATATTCTAACAAAAAAACGATAACTTATTTTTCATCAATTACACGTCACACTAATCAAATACATATATAAATAAAATAACAATATAAATGATGCCAATTGAAATTAAATTATTCTAAAAATTAATTCATTAATATAAAATACATCTAATTAACACATGTTAACATTAATAAAATTAAATACAAATAAAATGAACCATACAAATTTGTTTCAATAAAATAATTGTTAAAACTTAACTCATTAATATAAAACAAATAAAATCAATAAGTGAAATACTGTTAAAATAAGAATCGAAATAAAACTAGCGAAGTAAGTTATTAAAATAAAATTATTGTGGAAATGAATATATTTATATTAAAACGCATCTTGTATATATTTCTTAAACCTAAATATTCCAGTGTCGAAAATGTTAATCTCTGCGTTTTCAATGCCGTTGTATAATCTGCATATTCTTGATTTTGGATTGAAGAAGGCCACATTATTTTTGAATAAAACTACATATAATGTTTTTGGATTCCTTAAGGTATGACCATTAGAAACATTATTTTTTATATTACTTTTGAAAAGCTTGAGTTTTCTTTTTTACTATTTTTTTATTTTTTTTATTAAGTTTTATTCATTTTAACAAGTAAATAACATACAAAATTGTATTTTTGTTCCTGCAAAGCCGAAGCTTGTCTGCGGGTTACATTACATTTTTTTTTTTTTTTAATTTATAAGTAAGTACATAGTTTAATAATAATTAAAGAATAAGATATTTTTATACACTTAAGTTTCACTTGCTGTTTAATAATTTTTTACTATTTTTTTTAATGAAATTAGGTTTTTTTCTTCACGATTTTTAGCTGGTATTAAATTGTACAGTTTTGGTACTATACTACCCATTGTTCTGTCACCATAGTAGTTTTTCTGTCGTGGTACCATCAGCTGCTGTGCCGATACTTGTCGGGTCATGATCTGGTGGTTTATTTTGGATTTAAAATTGCAATCGAGGAAGTGATCTGTCATTATCTTATATTGACACTGTTTGTTAATTGGCAAAACGTTAACAAAATCAAATAATATTTTATTGTTGTCTTTTGCCTCATTCTTTATTTTAACAAGTACGATAATTTTTAAAATTTGTACATGTAAGTTCAAGACTCTATCCGTATAAGATTTAAAACTTAATCCCCATATTCTTAATCCATATTGAATAATTGGGTCAACTAGCCCCAAGTAAACTAGTCTCAGCACTGGGTATGGTATGTATGGTTTTAAATGGTACATGTTAAGTAGGCAAACTCTTAGCTTATTGCCAACTGTTTTTATCTGTTCTTCCCAAAGTGGAATCTATAATAATACCTAAATACTTATAATTTGATACGTGATCTTTTTTTGTGCATTTGCAGTCTTGTAGATTGATATGCAAGCATTCGTGAGTGTGTGCATATATTAACAAATCTTCTTTTGGTCTATTATATGGGGACGTAATGTGTAACGCTTTCGTTTTTTTATATTTATTGTTAGGCTATAATCATGTGACCATCTTAAAACTTGATTAAAATCCGATTGCAGTTTTTGCTGCGCGTCTATTTGTGAGTCTCCAATTATCAATGTTTAATCAACACAACAAGTCATTTACCTTTCTTCTAGTTTCTAACGTTTTGAAAAGAAAGTGTTTAAGTCTAATTTCGTAACTTTTCAGTGTTTAGCTCAATGGACATTTATGTTGAAATATCTGTCTTATGTTTAATAATTATCAAACAAAAGATAAGAATTTTATCATGCTACATCACAATGCGAACAATAAAAACTAATTTAAAGTATTCAATTAAGGTTTTTTTTTTTCATATTAAGCCTTATTCTACTCTACTCGGCGTGTTTACCCGAATAAGAGAAACATCATTACCGTTACAAGTTGGAGATGTTAACTTTAATACAGGATTAGTTAAATGTTTACCTGTGAGCACAGCGTGACTGGGAAGATCATGTGTTATGACAGACGATTAGATACGTTATCTAACGATGTGTTTCTCGACGTGAGAGACGCGCTAAAATACAAGAAAATACAAACAAAAAATTACAAAATGTAAATAAACCATCGTCGCCCCCAGGTGAAAACTCACCAATAAAAAAAAAAAAAATGAGTAACGGATGTTCTTGAAAAATTGAAAATTTCAAATGGCCTTAATTACTGAATGAAGTCGCATAAAATCTCCTTTATCACGACATGGGCTATCTCATCGTTATTTAAAGAGAGAATCCTTTTAATACCTATTCACCGCTATAATATTTTTTCCTCTTCTTTCATAGTAGTAGCTGCTTGATTGTGGAATAATATACCCACTAACGTCAGATATGCTCATTCTTTACTTACATTCGAATTAAGATGAAATGTCACTTTCTAAACACTTTAGTTTTTCCTTTCTCCTTATTTTCTACCTATTTCCCCTCCTCTGTTTATAGTTAAGTGAGAATTTTTAGTTTGTTTTTGTTTCAAATTTTGTATAAAGTTGAACAATCTTGTGTTAATATGTCTAGAATTTGTCCATATTATACTTCTTATTTCCTCTAACTAAACGGTTTGGTTATCTTTTGAAGCGATCCAAGAATTGATAAATTTTATTCCTTCTTCATAAAACTGAAAGTGCTGGCCAGCCAGACTGTGTACTATTGATCGAAGCAAGTGATAGTCAGATGGATCAACGTCTAAAAAATACCGTGGGTAAGGTAAAATTTCCTATTTCAACGTTTCAAAGTATGTCTTGACCATTTTCGAAATATGTGGTCATTGTTTGTCATGCAGCAAAATCAGTTTATTGTATCTCTCGTTGTATTTTGATCATTTTTTCGTTTTTAAATCATTTCAATGGTTTAAAAGCATTTTAATATTGCCTGTTGAGTCACTCCCAATGGTCGTGTCACTTTTTTTTGACTTTGACACGAGAACCGTCCTGAAATCCCGCCGCGGCAGCGTTGCGGTCGGTGTTCCGCGCATGCGCACTGTGTATCTACATCTACTAACAAGCCGCATATGCCATTGCGACATCAGTCAATCGTGTTTACATTTGCTTTTCGGGTATTTAAAATGCCTCTGTCAATAGAAAATCTCTTCGACTGCGCTTGTCAAAACGCGCAGTTAAACGTTTCATTAGTGCTTTAAAATCTAAACATCACCCTAAGTATTACTTTTGAACATTGATTAGGTAGTTTATGATAGACACCTTCAACCTCCCCAGCCCACTAAACCATAGGTTGCCACTGACTGGAATATAGTGAAATGCACAGTACTGAGAGAAACAATGTCTTGGATAAAGATGTTTCTTACTGAGAAAAATGCATGACAAAACTTTTTTAATCTGGAAACCAGCGATTGGACATAACATAACTTTAATTGATTTGTTAGTGTAAACACGCGTTTACATAAATATGTGACGGTTCAAAGAAATTAATTTTGATGAATTTTTCCTTACATTTCATTTTCGAGATACTTCATTGCATAATAAAATGCTCTTATTTTTATTGCGTGTAAACAAAACATTATAAACATCCGATTTCCTGTTGCACTAAATTCATCATTGCCAACTTCGGTCAGGAGCCGCCAGTGGTTGAGAATCACAATATAGAATAACCCGCCTGAAAATCACATAACGCTTTACCTGCACAAATGTAAACTGTTCACAAGTTGAATTAATGTTTCATTTCAAGCTAACGTCATAATGTGTTGAGTTCAATATCCTAATGTTACAGTTAAGTTAAAGTAAAAGTTAATATTATTATCATAACAACACGGTAACACGGGGTTTCGAATGTTTTGCTATTACTTACATTCATAGTCCTAACGTGTACTCTGAAGTATTGTTTGGGTGAAATATTAATGACTGAGATGATACAGTTTTGCTTTGGAGTTACTGTTTCTATGAAATCATTTTACGTGTATGATCTTGAATCAAAAGTTTATCTTACAATTAGGGTATTGTAGAAATTTATTTAGTGTGCAGTGTGAGTTGTGCAGTGGTCGTCTAGTTCATAATGATTTCATTGTTTCAGCATTGAATGGATAACACGCGTGTGTTAGGAATAATTAATATTATTTTTATTTTTTTCCCAGAATTTACTTAAAACATTAACGCTGTATTTCGATAATCTTTGACCTCAACCACATATTTCATTTACACGAATATTATAAACATAATATATATGGCCAGTTAGAATAAAACTCTACAATATGGACTCTTTACTACAACTGTCACCCAAATTCTCTTGAAAGAGTCCAAAAAAATTCTTTTGGTAATTTAAATTTTAAACTTAAAATCAGTCATGAATTTTAAATTACAATTTTTTACTAAAAAACATTGAATTTGTTAAAACTTAACGATCGAAGAAAAATTATAGACCTTTTAAATTTATTCAAAATTGTAAATTCAATATGGGATTGCCCTGAACTATTATCTCTCATCAACTTCAGGGTGCCTGGAAGAATGACTAGATAGGTTTAAGCGGCCACTTTACACACCGTGTAACCAGCCAATGACAGGTCATAAGCCCTGTAAATGCCTAGACTTCCATATTCCCTTCTCAAAAATGTTTTCCCTCTCTGTTGAAATACATTTAAATATGAATAACTCCCTATAGGGGAAATCCAGTAGGCGTGCAAGCATTTGGACATACTCAAACATTGTTAAATATTTATTATATTTATTTATTCATGCATTTCATAATAAATACAGTTTTTTGTTCACTTTGCCCAGTAGTATAAAACAGTACTTATGATTTTCATGTTTAACTTGGTTTTTTAAATTTATTCTTTAATTATTTAAACTTTCTACTGAAAATGCTGTATAATTTTTAGATTTAATTTTTTTTATAAATCTTGGGTATAAGGAAATTTATGTATTTAAAAATAATAAAAAAAAGCCCAAATATGTTCGTATTATAAATTTTTGTAAAAGGCAGATTTACCGTTTATGTTAGTAAAATAAAATAAAATAAATATATATATATATTGGAATGTGTAATATTGCAGTATTGAGTAATATCCCAATGAGTTAATACGTGTCAGCGAACCAAGTAAACTAAACATACAAGTATCGTTTTTATTAGTTATCATTCTTTTTTCGCACATAATGGTGCTTAGGGTACTACATTGGTACACCAATCGCAGCGAATCTTGATAAATTTAACGATACTTGCTCCCTCCGCCGGACGACTTTTAAGCTTGGAATTGTATGAAGTGTTATACCTCAATGTTTATTGAAACAATTTCTTTGTATTTGCATACATATATATTTTATTTAATTAAATTAAAAATAACAATAGGTATGTTAACAAAAAAAAATACAAAATAAAGCAAAAGTTTAGTAACAAAAAATGAAACGAAGTACCACACCAAAAAAGAGGCAACCTTTTGTGCTTGCTGTGGGAATATATTATGAATAAGCTGAATACAAAATAAACACATATTTAAAAAAAAAGTGAAGGGATATAAAACATTTTTTATAAATAAGTGTTTATACATATCCATTCAAATGCGCATGCGTGCGCATGCATATATAATTATAGAGACACATACACGCACCCTCACACCCACTCTTACGCACATACACATACACCCACATACATACTATAACATGGTGAAGAAAATTATAAAATAAGGTTTTCAAGTTGCTTAACAAACGAATTTGAAGAACGGTAGATAGTTTTATTTTAATTTAAAAAAAACATATTTTCTCAAATTTAAAATTAAAAACATAATTACGACCTTCATATTAAAAATAAATATTTAGAGGTTTGCAACTCAATCTACATTGGAAAAAACTAAAAGAAACTTTGATATCTGAGTTAAAAAACACTTACGATGCTTAAATAATAATAATTTTTCTGAATTCGCAAATCATCTGATAAAAAATAATCATAACTTCGACACTGGATTAAAAGGACTTCATGTTGAAAATAAAATATTAAAATTAGACAACTTAGAAATCTTAGAAATTAAAAAAAGTGATTGATAATGAGAAAACAATAATTAATAATCATATAAACAATATTTCTTTTAATCTTCTCCTGCTTAAATTTTAAAAAAGTGATATCAAATTACCACCCGTGTAAGGGAAAAACGATTTGATTTATTGGGTCCACGTGTACTATTTAGTGAACATGATAAACATACAAAAGGAATAAATTTATAAGTTACGTAAACCTTGACAAAGAAGCTTGTTTGCTCTGAAACCGGTCGGTGGACAAAATAATAATAATAAAAAATTAGTGGTTAAAAACAAAGTTGTTTTATTTATTTTATTATTTTTATCTTAATTTTTTTTTTGTTTTTGTCTCTTTTTTCTTGATTATTACAAAACGTTTTTTTTGGTCTATTGTTTTAGTAAATTTTACCGTTTTTTGCAGAAATCCTCGAATATGGTCAACGAAGACGTCGGGTTTGTAAAAGTTCCGGTGGCTGAGTTTCAAGTCAAGACCAAACTCTTCAAACGAAGATGGGCGATACTTATAATTTTTGTGCTGTACGCTACCGGGAGTTTCATGCAGTGGTTTCAATACTCCATAATCAGCAATGTGATAGAAAGATACTATGCTGTCAGTGCGTGGGCAGTGAAACTGACATCTTTGATATTCATG
This sequence comes from Micrasema longulum, assembly GCF_059751315.1. Classification (NCBI taxonomy): domain Eukaryota; kingdom Metazoa; phylum Arthropoda; class Insecta; order Trichoptera; family Brachycentridae; genus Micrasema; species Micrasema longulum. The sequence continues at coordinate 322,587 of NW_028278581.1, forward strand.
CTTACATACCTTCCTCTGGCATTTCCAGTATCGTATTTTATGGACAAACTGGTACGTAAATTAAAACACTTGAAATAAGTTCTAAATTAATTAAGAAACTTAATTTATTTAAAAAATATTTTTTTTAACACTTTGAGTACCGGCCGAATACACATAAAATTTTCCCTGTATTCGGGACCATTTTTGTGAAATTTCATGCTTTGTAAAGGGTTACTTAAAAGTGTCATAATTATGAAAATACTAGGTTAAATCAATTGAAACTTATCCGATTTATTTTAAATAATTTTTTTTTTTTTTTTTGTTGATAGTTTTGCCAACATTGGCATCTATGGAGAGCCACATTGCGCATTGCAATGTTCACACATATACAGGGCCTCACCCTTTTTTTTGTGCTTTGTATTCCGGAGCAGTGTAAACACGTGATTTGAATAACCATGCATTGTGTCCCGGTCCCGTGTTTTCACGTGGTTTACCAGCAGCAAAAAAAGTACTAATAAAAGTCACTAGATGTCAATAAAATGCACCTTTTTAGACAGCTGGTAAACCACGTGAAAACACTGGACCGGGACACAACGCATGGTTATATAATCACGTTTTTACACGGCTCCGGGATACAAAGAGTTAAAAGAAAATGAAATACGATCGTTCTTATAATCTACTCAAATATTTCAATTTTGGTGGCCATTTTCAACGAGTTGTAAAAAACTCACGATTAGAAAATGGAAATCGAGTTGGGGTAGAATGGGGTTCGAACCTCAAACCCCTGATCCGTGAGTCCGCATCACTAGTTACGGGACCATAACCCGATAATTTTATTCACAATATATTTATATAACAGTTTTTGCGACACAAATTCCAGCTCCGTGGAAACAAAGTCCTGTGTTGAGTTGGGACAAATATATCTATAAAATTTTAACTATATGCATTTCACCATATATATTTTACAAAAATGTTTATATATTTTCAGGCGTTGCCTAGTACATAGGTAAAATAATTCAGTCAGATAAATTTCACCCGCAAAAAAAAAGGTTTCAGCTATATAACTTCAAAAACGTCAGCAGATGAAAGAGTCAAAGGAATATAGATGTTCAAATATAGGCCAAAATGTGAATGGTACAAAGTGTTTAAGTGGCTACTTCAACCAGCCAATGACACGTCGTTAGCCTTGTGGATGGCCAGAATTCTATATTTTTTTTAGTAAAATGGTATGCATGTCTGTTGTAACATGTTAATATTAGCAGCTCTAGAGGGTTGAATCCTGTCCTTGTTCAGATAAATTTGGACAAAATCAACGCATTGTTGACAAATCCACCTTTTTTTAAGAAGAAGTATACACACGTTGAAAAATATTTTAAGGCGTTGCCTAGTAGGTAGGTAAAATAATTAAATCAGATGAATCTTATCAGCAACATTCAGATTTCAGCTCTTTTACTTCAAAAATGTCAACAGATTTAGGCTCTAAAATAATTGATTCCCTGGGAAAACCCCAAATAAACGTTTTACTAAGACATCTCATTATTGTTCGACCAGAAGTGTGTCAGTCAATTTAAAATCAAACACGGTTTTGAGTCTACGGTCCTTGTCTAATTTATCATGGTTGTGATCATCCTAAAATAATTCTACATCAATATATCGTACATAAAAAACAAATCAGTATCAATGTTCTCAAAAATAAAAGAGCTTTTACCAAGGAAAATAATTTTCATTTAGACATTGAATTTGTCTGGCTGCACGTGTTTTTAAGTTTGTAAAAATATTTTTTCTCATAAAAAATTGAGATTTTGTTTCTCAGTGAAGTTATAAGGAAATTTGTTTGTATTATTACATTTTTTTAACCAGAATCAATGAAAACACTTTTGAATAGAAAATAAGAATGAAATATATCGTTTTCCGGGTTTGACTGATTTGAAAAACAATTTACATTATTTCAACAGGCGCCGTGGCGCAGTTGATCAAACGGCCAACTGTGAAACTGGCGTCGCGGGTTCGATTCCCACCAGTTTGCAAGAAAAAAAATACAAGATTTTTTTTTTCTCAATTAGTCTGGGGGTTGTGGTGTATTTTTCATTACCCCCTTCCATATCTCCTATATCCCACTGACAAACCTCAAAATAGAGGCTTAGTGGGTTATTTGATTAAATATACATATAAATATATATATATTTATATTTTTTAAGTATATTATAATGCATAATTTTGAATTGATTTATTTTTTATTGATTTATTTTGAATTATAAAAAAGGCCATAAATTCTTCTGTGCTCTAATAATAACAATGTGCATTTACATAAATATTTCATTAATTTACTTAGTGGGTTATTTTATTTAAAAAATACATATATATTGATTTTTAAAATATATTATAATGCATAATTTTACATTGATTTATTTTAAATCTTGAAAAAAGCCATAAATACAGGTGTGCTTTAATAATAACAATGTGCTTTACATAAATATCTCATTTAAAGGTTGTTAAACACATATTTTTTTAACTTAAGGTTTTAATTTTGTTTTGGTTTTAATCATAAATGTTTTTTCCCAATTCATATAGTTTTTTCATTGACTTTTATAATTGAATTTCTTAACTGGCCTTCGCATTTCCAAGGAATTTTGAAAAAAGCTCATTTATTGACAGTCAAAAGAATCAGATTAAATTATGCTTTTTATTGTAAAAAACTATTTTAAATATAATTTAGTTTTTTTCAGTTATTGCTGGTGTGGATAACCCATCGAGTATCTCTATTCGACATGTCTGCTATTTAGTCATTTTGAGGGGATTCTGAAACATCCCGAATGGAAACGCATTTGGTTTTTACGAATATGCGGCCGGCTACGTTCTAGGCGAGAAGTCAGGGGACAATTTGTAGATGTTGCATCTTTAATGTGAAGCAAAAAGAGAAATAATTATTGTGTGGATGTGATGTCACACTAGTCTACGTACGATAAAAGACTTGATATAGCTCTCTTAATTTTTTTTAATGATGAAGTTGTATTTTTTGTAATCTTGTAATGGACATTTTCATACCGGACTTGGAAAGTAAAATTTGTATAACTATGCTTGATTTTAATACAAAAAATATTAATCTTTTCTATGCAAAGAATGAATGTCTGACAATACAGCAATTAATCTGTGTTCTTATACTACACGAAACATGAAGATAGACTTCATAACAAAGAAAACAGAGACACTGTTCTATGGCCAGTGTTTATGTGAAACAGATAAGGTTGGTTATTGACTGTGATAGTAGACGCACATATGTGAAATGAGCAGCGTATTTATTTATTTATTATAATTGACATAATTTGTATCGATAGTGGAGGGTGATAGTTGTCAATTGGTAATAAATTGTTACTAGATGTTTGAACCAGAATATTCTGTCTACGGCTAAAGATAAGGTCCAAACAACTTCCAAAACAATTAGTGACTGCATTTAACTGAAACATGTTCTTGTATGCAAAAAAGTTTGCAATTATGGCAGCTTGCAAGGATAGAGAGCCTGAAGTCTGAACACTTTGGTTATCATTTGACCATTACAATTTTAGTAAGTTGTAATCTCCACAAACTAAAAACAGATCACCTTCTTCAGAGATGTTTTCAAGTAAATCCGTATGTGCCTTACAAATATTATTTGAGAAAGTAAGGGGAATGTATATACAACCAATTATATGTTTCTTGCCATCGAGGATGATGGTCGAGAAAATCTGATCGGACACATTGCTATGTGATTTTAAAATATGACATATAATTTCTTTTTTGACACAAATAATCACTCCGCCACCTTTAGACTTATACAAAGCAGAACGATCACAACGAAAAATGTTAAATTCCGTTAGACCAGCGAAGAAGTTCAGCAGATGAGATCCTGTCGTTAAGCCAAGTTTTGGTTAAAAATAAAATATCATAATCACATACAGATAAATTACACGTTAGAACATTCAATTTAGTGTTCATGCCTCTGACGTTTTGATAGCAGGAATAAATGTCATTAGTGCACGATCTGGTGTTGGTATTTAGTCTAAAAAATTGATTCGGGATAGTTCACGTCTTTCAGCGGCTAGGCGAGCTGGGCAGTCCTGGGATCCAGTAGAGTGAGAGTCAGATTTTTTGAAGAATGTACATGTAGCACAAATGGGAACCTTATCCTTTTTATTACATGCATCACAGCTGTGACCAGTTTTAGCGCAGTGAGAACAGGTGGGTGTTTCGACATGACATTTTGACATGTCCATAAAGTTGGCAATGCCCACATTTCAACGACTATCCAGTCTCGAACTTTGTGTAATTGCCAATCCATGGCCAGTTTGGTATAAGAAATTAATGAATGTCAAACAGATGGAGGAACTCTATATATATGAATGCACGTCCCAGTGCGAGGGCCCGCTTTGTGTGAGAAGATAGTTACTTTCTTTAAGTCTTCAGGAGATATCCCAGTTTCATTGGAGGTCTGATGGTGAATTGCGCTAATTAAATCATCAGAAGCAGCGTCCTGCGATAAACCATGAATTGAAATGCGAGGTAGTTTATGAATCGAAACTGATGCTTTTAGACCGGCTTCGGGTTCAGTAGGTTATTAGCTAGTTTTACTGCTTCTTTGTTTGAACTAGGATGTATAACTACTCCGCCATTTTTAATTTCTTTAATACCAGTAACTGTAATTCCAACTTTTGTCGCATTTACAACACTCTTGATTTTCTTAAACGTGTGTTGCATTTATGATTATAAACTTATTTTAGTAAAACAGGGCTAAATTATATGTTTATTTGCATGAATGATTTATTTAAGGAATTATTAAACATAACGTTTCCATTTTATTTTTTTCAAATGTCTGAACTTTAGAAAATTCCATCTTTTGCTTGTGATTATACGATGGTACATCACCATGCTCAAAATAATCATTTACCACTTTTAAGTTTTTTAAAAGTTTAACTAAGTGTTGTTTTTTTTTTAGGGTCTCAGAGCTTCGGCGCTGATTGGCGTTTTAGGCACTGCATTAGGATCGTGGGTGAAAGTATTTTCGGTGGAACCATCAAGATTTATAGTGACGTTTGCAGGACAAACCATTATTGCTCTTTCACAACTCTTCATCATTAATATTCCTCCTAAATTGGCTGCTGTTTGGTTCGGAGAGTCTGAAGTAGGTTCATTTTTTTGGTTACTTAAAAATACAATATTTTTGACCAATTTTGTTAGTTTATAAATCTCACCCCCAGAAGGACTCGACTGAGATACGAGAGTAAAAACAAACATTTTTAATTTTATGAATGCTCGTCACTTAATATATACAGGTGTTTTTTAAACCCTGTCACATCCAAAACCACGATGATCAGTATGAGCAAGAAGACATATTGGCACATTAAAATAATTTTAACGAATCAAATTTGAAAAAAAACATGAACAAAAAAACAAATAGTTGCTTACTTCTGCAGGGGAGATGCGAGAGGAGCGCGGCCACGCTGTAACCGGTGTATAAGACTCCCCCCTCTCCCTTCTTCGTTTCTCCCCTGCAGAAGTAAGCAACTATTTGTTTTTTATATTCATATTTCAAAAAATGTTCGTTTTAAAAATGTATTTTAATGAACCAATATGTCTTCTTACTCATACTGATTATCGTGGTTTCGGATGTGACAGGATTTAAAGAACCCTCTGTATATTGATATTATAACGCCTAGTTTTTTCAAAAATGGTATTTGCTTATTTGACTGTTAAAAAATAAAATGAACACTGTAGCAGCATAATATAAAATTAATGAAGTGTTCTTTTTGGTATCAATTTAACTCAATTAGTTTCAGAAAAACTGAAGTATATTTTGCTGAAAAAAGTTTTTTCCCGACAAAGAGAATAAAAGATGATTGAACTGCATTCGTAACTCAAAACAGACAAGTTTAGACTTACAATGGTGTACTTTTTGGGGTGCAAAATATTAAGCATACTTTTTAATTCTAAGGTTACTTAGATGACCCATCCAAATAGGGATGATTTGAAATAATACAAACAAATTAAACATCCCCATAAAGGTAGGAAGAAAGGACAAAACGCAACATAACTCTATCTTTGCCTACACATCTCTCTTCTCCTAAACTCATTCATCTTCCTATGCACGCGTCCCAATTATTCCGACTTTTGACATGTTCATCTTCAATTATTTGTTGAATTTAGTGATTTCATGCTTTTCTCGGTTCACCTTGATAAAAATCAAGTATTCATCCGATTTGTTATAATAATTATACAAGATCAGGACTTTTTTGGTGTAAGTTTTTCTAGATTTAAACAAACACTAAAATACACCAGATTTTGACTTGAGGTAGTCATTATTATTTTATTTTGTTTTATTTTATTTTCTAAAAGTTTTGAACATAATGTTAGTTGTACATTGGCGGGCTTAATACCAATCGGGTATTTCTTCCAACCAACCAACAAAATATATATTTATTTTTTTTACCAACCAGTTTTAAAGCAATACAAGCTTCTTTATCAAGGTATACTTAACTTTTAAAATTTGTTCTATTTTATTTTATAGAACTAATAAATCAAGTATTTATGTCTTGCAAGGATGGTTATGTGAAATGGATTATTTTATTAAAATAAATAACAAAAAAATTAATGTTAAAATTTATTTTAACATAGAGGGAAAACATTTTTGAGAAGGGAATATGGAAGTTTAGGCATTTACAGGGCTCATGACCTGTCATTCGCTGGTTTAAGTGGCCACTTTACACACTGTGTAACAATCACCATTCTGCTCATGTTTGAACATCCACATTCCTTCAACTCTTCCATTTTCCATCATTTGTGAAGTAAAAGAGCTGAAACCTATATCACAGTATTTTAACATACTCAAACACTGTTGAATTAACTACCTGGTAAAAGAAGAAGTATAAAAATTGGAAAATTGTTTTCAGGTGTTGCCTAGTAGGTGATTTGGTTCAGCCGGATGAATCTCACCCACGTGATGAAGGTTTCAGCTCTTTTTTTTCACAACAGTCAATAGATGGAAGAGTTGAGGAAATGTGGATGTTCAAACATGGGCAGAATGGTAAATGTTACACAGTGTGTAAAGTGGCCACTTAAACCAGCCAATGACAGCTCATAAGCCCTGTAAATGCCTAAACTTCCATATCACCTTCTCAAAAATATTTTCTCAAACAGTTCAGAAGGACTTGATAAGTTGTATTATTCTTTTTGCATATGAATGAATAAATTATTTTTTTTTAAGTCATATACGTATTGAAACTGAATAAAATAAGTCCATTTATTTTACCGGGTCATTGAAAAAAATGGAAATCTGGCCCAATACAATTGAATAAAAGGACAAATAAAAAGAACAAAATATTTTGCAGGTTTCAACAGCTTGCAGTATCGCAATATATGGAAGTCAGTTTGGCATTGCTTCCGGATTTTTCTTTTCGCCACTTCTAGTTGCTAATTCAGAATCACTGGCTGATATTGGACAAGATCTTTATGTTATGTTTTTGTCAGTCGCTGTGTTTGCCACTTTGATGAGCTTTGCTGTTATTGCTTGTAAGTAACAAAGAAATGTAAATAACTTAAATTATTTTTTTTGCTTTACTTACTTTTTCTTTGCCAATAAGTATTTATCTATTTATTATATACGCAAACATTCTGCGAATGATGCAGTTTTTTTTGCAAGCAGCAAAGAGGATTTGCAACAAATAGTCTCTAGAATGTATGATGCACGAGTATGCCTGGAGAGCGAATTGGTGATGAACAAAAGTAAGTCAAAAGTGATGGTATTTGAAAGGAGAAGTGAGGTTACTGACCTCATAATAAATGTAAACAACGAATGTTTTGAATAAGCAGAAGAATTTGTGTATCTAAGAGGCATGTTTTCAAGAGATGAAAGAGGAGAAAAAGATGTTGAAAGGAGAGCAAAGCTAATCTGGGATTGGACCATGGAGTTTGAGTCCCAATACTTATGTATAAAAGTAAAACATGGAACTAGCAGAGAAAGGATGAAAACCAATAGAACCCGGTCAAAATGCGATCTCTTAGACAAATGTGTGGGAAATCAATGCATGACAGGGAAACAAATAAAGAAATCAGGCGACAGTGTAAATCTGAGTCGCGTTTAATTGATAATTTTAAAAAGGGGTCTCTGAAATGGTTTGGTCATACAGAACAAACGGATGACAAAACAATTATGAAACAAGTGAACATGGCAAAAATGAACTGTAACGTGAGACTAAGACGACCAAGGAAGGTATTGCGTTATCAGATAAACTCAAATCTGATCATGTCAATAGCTAACTAGAGATAGAAGCAGAACCCCAGCAACATGGTGGTTTACTATTTGGAAGGACTTGGCAGCACAAAGTATTCCCACTGTGATAACCCAGAACAGAAGATCCTGGCGCTTGAGTACAAAAAGGCCCGACCCTGGATGACTCAAGAAAAAAGGTCAGGGAGTAGAAAATTAAGCGTGATTTTAGAAAACGGCACAGCAAAAAAAACACAGTACAAGAAAAAGTCCTAAAAATGCCAAGAACATATTCTATTGTAAAAAAAATTCTTCCTCTGTTATCATATATATGAAATCAAACATAAATTATTAATTTGATTATTTGATTTCTTTTTTAGTTTTCGACGCAGAGCCAAAAGCACCACCAAGCCCCGCTCAAGCATTTCTGAAGGCCTACCCTCCATTACAGATAAGTTACCTTTCGTCCTTAAAGGAACTTCTTGTAAACAGAGATTTTGTTCTTCTCTTCTTGTCAAATGGAATAAATAATGGTTGCTTTAGCGCGATGTCTACCATGCTCAATCAAATATTTATCTTCTATTTTCCTGTAAGTGATTGCAAAACTTTTACCATTGACCTTTAAGTATCCGAGAGTTAATGCAAAAGTGCATACGTCCATTTTGTGCATTTCGTTCAAAACGATTTGATTGACGAAAAACATAACAAATTATGATTATTTTAGCGATTTTTTTTGTATTTCTTATAAACCATAAATAAATTGATTTAATAAAATAGATTTATATAATTGTTTAAACATATTTTTTGATGTTTTCTGGATCTCATGGCCAAGATACTATATCAAAAAGTAATGCATCGTAATATTAATAAAAAAAGTACTTATGTTATGTCTACTACCATAGTTTACAAACATAAATAAAAAAAGTATCATAAAAAGCTGATATGTAGTTATGTGCTTACATTTGCAGAAGTTTTTGAGCACAAACTTATTATTTTGATTATTTTTATGTTTACTTTTTTCTTTGTTTTATTTCAGAGAGGCGAAGTGGACCCGGGAACTATCGGAGTCATAATAGTTATTGGGGGGATGATAGGCTCCGTTGTTTGTGGAACTATAATGGACAAAACGAAGAAATACAAAGAAGTTGCAATAGCTGTTTATTTACTAGCAGCTGTTACTATGATTGGGTACACATTCGCCCTTGTTTCACCCAATAAGCTGGTTATTTATACATTGGCCTGGATTTTAGGGTGAGGATTTTTATCTCAATTTTTAAAAGTGGTCTATATCGATTCCTAGGGATCGAATCTGGCCTGCAAAGGGTCCTTGTCATTGAATTAATAATAATAATGGTTTATTAACAAAATTTAAGAATTCTTTATCTTCTACATTTTTTATTTTTTATTATTAATAAATTTCACAAAAAGTATGTTTTTTTTAGAAATTCTATACATATCTACTTTTACACATCTAGTTAATGTTATTACTGTAACTCAAAAAAAAAACTGACTAATTCTTGTGCTTGGAGAGTTACTTATACTGTTGTAGTTGTTTATTTATAAGAGTTTATCTAATTTTAAATAAAAGTACATGATAAAAAAAATGAAAACATAGAATATATAAAGAAAAATCACAAAACAAAAACACATTCATACTAATTAAAATTCAATGTAGTTTTTACACGTGTTTAAAAAAAATCTTTAAATTTGTTATTTTTAGCAGTTTTTAGTTCATTTGGAAGATTATTATAAATTTCTACACCTTTGAAGACAAATACTATTTTGACCATGACTTATATGGAATTTTAATATTATGTTGGTATTTGACTGACTTATTCATCTCAAATTCTTTTACTTTTACATGCAAACTTATGTTATATATTTCTCTGGTGTCTAGTCTGCCTAACTAGGTACATTATGTTTTAAGGCAGACATTTTTATGCAAAAATAAACAATAACATTACTACCTACTAGTTAATTGACAATACGGTTATACATTATTAATTTATACCACTTATTGTTTTATAATGTTTTTTAGTAAGTTTTCCGATTTTTCTCCACTAAAATCCAGTAACCATTTTATTACAAATTTATTTAATTGAATTCGGGTCATGGTTTTGTAATGTTCGGGTAACATATTTAATATTTTGTGGCCCAGAAACCTGAAATTTCTTTGCCCGAATTCAGAGTTTGTGGTAGACCCCATGACCCATCCTTTATTTTGACTTTTGGTAGTCTGGGAGTGTTCCTTTTAAGATTTGGTAGAATTATTTGGTTTGAGAAACATAATTATTCTCCATATATATAATTGCCTTATATCTAATATATCGAATTCCTCTAACAACTTGGGGTACCAGAAGTCCTTTTTTGAAATTATTTTGATAATATATTTTTGAGCGGATTCGAGAGGTTTTAATATTGCTTTATAAGTGTCTCCCCATAATATTATGCCATAAGTTATAATTGAAGTAAATAAAATATAATATAGTTGTTTGAGTTTAATAAGGGATAAAATGCTACGTATTAACTTAAAGATATGGGAAAGTTTTCTAATTTTTTGTGTTATATATTGTATGTGTTCTGTCCATTTAAAATATTTATCAAAACTTATTCCCGAATATTTTATAGGTTGTAATGATTCAAGTTTTTCAGAGCATATCAATAAATTTGATGTTGTTTAGATATAACTAGGAGTACACCAGAGAAAATTTTACTGAGGCAGGCTGTCGCCAAAATTTTGTTTTTGCTTAAATTCACCTATCATAGACTTTTATGTCATGCATTGATTTTTGTGAATTCGTTTTATTTAGAAATGTTACTTGATTTTCATTTTATGTTATTTTTTTTTTCGTTGAAAGTTTCGTATGATTTTTTAAATTTTCAATTCTATAGTTAACTATATTGGCAAATTGCTCTGTTAAGCTTCAAAAACAAATGTTATCGGTAAGAATTCGTAAAAAAAAATAATTAGGAAAGCTTTTCACGGGGGTCGTCCGAAAATATAAAAAAATGACATTGTGTACGGGCAAATAATAAACACTTTACTCTTTATTTTAAATGGCAAATCCGTAATATTCCGTAATTCAATTCTTATTAAGTTTCAATGAATTATCACAAATTTCTCTGTTCTTCTTCTTATTATTTTGTTTTATTTATTAACATTTCCTTTTGTATGCACTTGTAAAACAGTTTTGGATCGACAGCCCAAGAAAGATCCCACCCCTGATGAAATAAGATATCATGCAGGTAGTTTTTAGGGTAGTATAGCGGTTGAGTAAGCATCCACTACCCTCCATATACACATCACCTTATATTTTAAAACATCTTTTTTTGTTTGTGTTTGTCTACCAAATGTTTGTTCTCCATATTAAAATTATATTGTAATATTCATTAATGTTGCCCTTTTGAGGTGAGTGATAATCATCTTCATACAATCTTTCATTAAATCTCTTGTTCTGGGTCTGTCAGATACTACCAGCGATACAGAGGATTTATATATAACTAAAACAATATGCTAGAGAAAAATAAAGGAATAAGCGTACTGGTCTAAAAAAGCTCGTTTGACGAACAACTTGAAAACAAAAACGGCTCGACTGTGGAAACGTCTCTCATCCACTACCAAACATATTTTTTAAGTAATTTGGTTAAATTACACCTGAAGAAATATTTTCTTTTTTTTAGTTCTCTTTTTTTAATTAAAGAATTGAATTGTGTGTATTTAAAAAAAAATCAACCATACGTTTCTCAATTAAATCGTTCTTTTAAATGGTATTTTATTTACTCTTTTATATTTTTTCGAATTGTTTATTTTTTACTTTGTTTTTATAATTGGTATTTTTTTTCGTTTTGGCTCAGAATGTGAGATATTGCTAGTGGCAATAAGTTTGTCAATTAACTGTGTATACCTATGTTTTATTTTTGAAAAAAAGTTTTTATCAAATTGTATACATATATTATGCTTAACAAAGATTTATTATTGTTGTTGTTATTATTTTTTATTATAATATAAATAATAAACGTTAATTTTTTTAACCAAATTGTGGTCCCGTGGTAGTATTTTGGACTCTTATGCCAAAGCTTCGAGGCTCAAATCCCACTCTACCACAACTCGATTTCCATTTTTCCAGTTCAAGTTATTTACGGCTTTTAGGATATGGTCTGAAATTTTTATATTCGAGTAAATAATGACTTAAGTATGTCTCTTTATGAAAAAAATAAAATGAAAAATAGTTGACAGGTTAAAATAAATAACCATTTGGATATAAAGCCTCAAATGTTTCACACAAAAAAGAATGTACAAAACGTCATATTTAGAAATATTATCGTAACTATGCGCAAAAAAATAAAATAAATTTGCTTTCTCGGATAATATTGTTTATTGATTACCGATTAGTTCAATTTTTTTTATAATCGGTTAAAAGTGCTTATTTAAACTATCTTCAAATAAAGTAATGTTAATATTTTTGGTGAATTTCATTTCCAGATTCTTTCTCCTTGGCTATACTCCGGTTGGTTACGAGTTTGCTTCTGAGTTAACCTATCCAGAATCCGAAGTAACTGTAGCGACCATTTTGAATACACTAAACATGCTAGCTGGAATATTGTTTGCCGTTATATTTGATGCGGTTCTGGAGAATTACGGAGAGTTTTGGTCAAATATAGCAGCCGCAACGTCTCTGTTCATTGGTACAGGCCTCACCGTGATCATACGGCCGATATTAAAACGGCAAGATGCACAAAACTCCAGATCTACGTTGTATTTAAATGTAATCTATGAAAATAGATGACCCACATTAATGGTTAAACATTTTTAAATAAAAAAATACATTTTAAAATAATTATAAAAATATCTATTACTTTTGATAAGAATATTATTTAGAAGAGAACTCCATAGTTATATTCTACTCCCACAATAAATAAAACAAACCCACCAAAACAATGGTGGCGGATTTTTTTTTAAAACGTAAATTTTTCTAAATAATTATTTTATTCCCTACCATCAAACATTGAATTTGTACCTCAGACATCTAATAATAAAGGAACATTGTTAAAAAATCACAAAAACAAAGTCCGTAAATATAATAAATCTGGCATATAACAATTAAACTGTAATTATTGCGACTCAATTTACATTGGAAAAACTAAAAAAAAAAATCATATTAGAGTAAAAGAACAGTTTAAGTGCCTAAATAATAATATTCTTTTTAAATTCGCAAACCATCAGATTAAAAATAATCACTATTTCAACAAGGACACTGAATTAAAAATTCTTCACGTTAAAAATTAAATATGAAAATCAGAAAATTTGGAAATCTCAGAAATTAAAAAAGCGATTAATAACAAGGAAAAAATATTAAATAAACAAATAAACAATATTTGCTTAAGTTTACTCCAGTCTTGTTTTAAGCGTATCAATCTCAAATTACGTTTTTCATCCTTACAAGACAAAGTGACTTGCTTTATAAGTAACAATCACAACATAATACTTAAACAATAAAATATAATATAATTCAGTAGTTATGTATACCGCAATAAAGAAGCTTGTGTAGCTTTGCAAGCGATGGGTGGAAAAAATAGAAAATAAGTGGTGTAAAACAAAGTTTTTTTTATTTATTTTATTGTTTTAAATAACCACAAGGTTATAACTTCAAATATAAAATTTAATGTCGTTATTTTATTACAATTTACAAATGAAGACAATCCTTAATGTCTTGGACTGGCATCCCTTGCACAAAAAGTTGTTCGATGAAGTATGAACAATGTTGAGATTCAACTTGAAAATAACTATCTACAGGATAAGCAAATATTTTGATAAAATAATTGGAGCACTAAACATCACTTTTACTTCACAAAAGTCAACAGATGGAAGAGTTGAAGAAATGTGGATGTTCAAACATGGGCAGAATGGTGAATGTTGCACAGTGTGTAAAGTGGCCAAGTATAAACAATGTTGAGATTCAACTTAAAAATAACTATCTACACGATAAGCAAATATTTTGACAAAATAATTGGAGCACTTAAGATCTCTTTTACTTCACAAAAGTCAACAGATGGAAGAGTTGAAGAAATGTGGATGTTCAAACATAGGCAGAATGGTGAATGTTGCACAGTGTGTAAAGTGGCCACTTAAACCAGCCAATGACAGGTCATAAGCCCTATAAATGCCTAGAATTCATATTCCCTCCTCAAAAATGATTACCCTCTCCGTTGCAACAAATTTAGCTCTGAATAACTTTCTAAGGAGGAAATCTAGCCTGTCTACAAAGATTTGAACATATTAAAAGTATTGTTGACGTTCACATTTCTTTTATAAAAAAATTAAAAATGCTTGGTGTTAAAATAATTATTTATTTGTTTTCTCTTTCTTATTATCCTTCAGTGAATTTTCGGTATCTTTCAAATATGACATTATACAATATTTATTAATATTTTACTGGAATTGGGGAAGTTGAAAATATGTTTTGGGTTATTTTCTAACAGGATTAGGTTTTAATTGCCAGCTTACCAAAATAACAAATTCAGATGACGTATGATTTTGTTTCACATTAATGAAAAATGTTTTTCCTCTCTGTTGAAATAAATTTAAATATGAACAACTCCCTAGGGAGGAAATCCAGCCAGTCTGCAAGCATTTGGTCATAATCAAACATTATTGTATTTGAATGTGTAAGAAGCAAGGAATAGACGTTATAAGCCAAGATAGACGTTTTTAGCAGTCTACCCTTTCTGCTTACACCTACGGAAAAAAAGCATGATGGTAGTAGCAGTTTTAAAAAAAAGTATGTGGTAAATACAGTTAGAATAAATTATAAATTATTGTATGCAATTAAGATTATAGCTTCTTCCTTGCAGTTTTTGTTTGGTGTGAAAATATAATATTTATATCGATCAAAAATAACATTGCCATAAAAATTAAAGATTCTGGGAAATTTTGAATTCTTATTGTTATTTGTGCTTGGCATGTAACATAATATGTCAAGTTTTAATACCCATAACTTTTAATACCCCTTCACCTCTCTAATTATCTTGCCTCCTCTATCATAGTAGTAACTGCTTGACTGTGGAATAATCAACCCACTAATGTTAGAGATGCCTGTCTTTATTTCCGCCATAGAATGAATGACCAGAACCTTAAACGGACTTCAAAGGTTAAAGATTTAGACATCACTTTTGTGAGTTCTCTGACATTTCATGATCAGATCGAAACAGTTTGTAGTAGTACGTTGAAGATGTTAGGATTCATCTAGCGTACTGCCAGGGTTTTCGGTAATACACGAGTACTAGAACTCTTCATAAATCTTTAGTGCGAGGAAGACTCGACAGTGGCTCGATGATTTGGGGACCGTGTGAGTTGAAGTACTCTTTTATGATGGAGAGGGTTCAGAAGGAATTGCTTCAGTTTCTCTACATGAGGAAGTGCGGATATTATCCATGGATTTATACCATTGAATTCCTCCAGGGTATGCTTGGTTACAGCAGTTTGAAGACCAGAAGGAATGTGTATTTAACCAAACAATATTTTTTTCTATTGTTGCGCGGTATTATTGACAACCCTGAAATTATACGGAGCATTAGCTTTTATGTTCCGGACAATTA
Source organism: Micrasema longulum (assembly GCF_059751315.1). NCBI lineage: Eukaryota > Metazoa > Arthropoda > Insecta > Trichoptera > Brachycentridae > Micrasema > Micrasema longulum. The sequence continues at coordinate 338,398 of NW_028278581.1, forward strand.
TCATAGACAGCGTTAGAATAACAAATTACAACAGGGATGGAGAATACCTTAAATAAGGGAATATGGAAGTCTAGGCATTTACAGGGCTTATGACCTGTCATTGGCTGGTTTAAGTGGCCACTTTACACACTGTTTAAACATCCATAATTCTTCAATTCTTCCATTTGTTGATTATAGTGAAGTTAAGGAGCCAAAACCTTTATTGTTGTAAAGAGATTCATCTAACTGAATTATTTCACATACTAGGCAAAGCCTGAAAATAATTTTTCAATTTTTAAACTTCTTCTTGGACCAGTTGGTTTCATTACAATGTTTGAGTTTGTCCAAATGTTGGTAGACAAAAGACTGGATTTCACCCCCTCAGGTAAAATCTGGTATTTTGTCTTATTTAAAGTATTTTCCCTTATTTAAGGTATTCTCCATCCATCCCTGTTGTAATTTGTTAATCTTAATGACTCCCGAGGGGGTGAAATCCAGTCTTTTGTCTAGGAACATTTGGACAAACTCAAATATTGTAGCGTTGAATAGACTGTTTCACATTCCAATATACAGGACCAACCTGCTAATGGTTATGCCTGTTGAAAAGGCTATCTTTAGGTTGAACAATATTTATTTGGACATTGACATTATTCACGTCTCTGTGGTAGTTTTTTGTTACAAGAATCTCTGACTTTGTAACATAATTTTCTCTGAATATTATGTATACCTATGTATTATTTTTATACAAACATAATTTTACCTTTTTATTTTAAATATTTATATATGTATAAATTAAAATATTCCGTTTTGTTATGTTCATAAAAATAAATAAACACAATTCTAAAAAAAGAAATGAAAAAAAAAAAACATTTAAATCTAGTTTGAAATGTCACTGTCGAAATATTTGAATTGTTCCTTTCTCTTTATTTTTTCCTTCCTATCACTTCTTCTCTCCTCTCTGCATAGTGAAGTGTAATTTTTTGTTGATTTTTGTCTTAAGTTTTTGTTTAAAATTACAAGGTTGTGCATTAAAATACCTTTACACATCTCTAGTTAGAAGCCAAGTAGATTATAATTCTCCAATATGGTCACCTTATCAAATCACTTTCTCAGATTCTATTAAGAGAATTCAGAATAAGTTTCTTAGATGTATTAATTTCAAAATGGGTTTTTTTAGTAATCAATAAAATTATAACAAAATTTTAGACTCTCTTAAACTAACTAAATTGCAAGAATGAAGAACATCGACCGATCTTACGACTTTATATAAAATAATAAAACCGATTCTTGATACCTCTGATCTACTGAAAATGATTTTATTCTATCTACCACCTAGGTTAAGCAGATCATCTACAATATTTTACTGTCAAAATTCTCGAACGGTAGCTCAATATAACTCACATATTTTTAGATAACAGAATACCGGGAATGAATATGCATCATATTTTGATATATTTAGTTTATCTCTGCCTGACCAACATATTTGTATCAAAAAGAGCAAATCAACTTCAGAAGATTGGGTTGGAATAGTTATAATTTGATTGAGTAATGTATTTTGCTATTGTATAATTTCTTTAAAATATATATGTATTTCAAGAAATTTATAATGTGTATAGTAAGAGTATATTAATATTTCATACTCGATTTTTTATATGTTTATTTTTAAGCACTTTTTATACCACATATATGTAAATGGCAGAAATGCCGTATAAAAATAAATAAATAAATAATTACTCAGAATTTGTTCATGTACTGTACTTCTAATCAAACTAAACATTCTGGTTAGGTAGGAAAAAATTGCCTTACGGCAATATGCCCGCCATTATATATATTTAAATTGTATTTGTATTTAAAGTGTTAAATAAATAAATACATAAAATCAAAATAAAACTATTATAATTGCAACCGAGTTGTAGGTTGTGGAAGAATCTAGAAATGTATGACAGGATAGACGCGTATGGCGGTCCATCTTCTTTGCCTACATGTACGGGAAAATTGAGTGATCGTAGTGGTACAATATATTAATGTTAGTAATAAATAAATATTCTATTTACAAATATTGATTGAAATGTACATTTGAAAGGTAAGATAATGTCGTTTAATGAGTATTATTCAATCAAAATCTATAACCTACTTCCACTATCTATTCAAACCATTAGTAACGAGAAAATGTTTAAAAAGGCTATGAAAATGGGTAATGGAGCTAGGTAGAAGTAAAATGGATTGTCTTATTTGCCCAAACCAATATTGAATCAACTGCTCCACAAGCGTATAGCTTACGTTAGGTTTTTGTTATTTTCACTGTGAGTTTTGCAATATAAATAATTTACCTAGTTTTTAAAACAGTCTGAATATTTTGTTTATTATCTCTGTTTATTAAGTCTTCTTTTTTTATTCTCAAATGTAAAAACATTTCAAAAAAATATTGTGTCCTCGGCATGGGTAACCCCAGTGAGGTCACATTATTTTTATAATTGTTTATAGTTTGTAAGAGTAAAATATGAATAAATGAAAAATAAAATATTAGAAGAATATATTACTCGATAACTATTTTCTAAATCCACATGGACGAGAAAAAGGACTAAATAACAATAGTTATGCAATAATTTCAAAGCATGTAGATTGTAGAATATGATTCACAAATAACATAGTTGATAAACTATTAGTTCCAAACTCAAGTTTGTTAGCCTCTAGGCGTACTTTGTAAAGGGTTTCAATACTGCTGTATAGAATTATCAAATCTAATATTGATTACATAGATCTGTTTCAAAACACATATATTATGAATTCATGATACTGTCTGTATCTTATCTTAATAATATTATAATAGTTCTAAAACTTAACGCCTGGAAAAACATTTTTAATTTATTTTTATGTATCGTTTTACATAATGAACCCGGGCGTGGGCTCAGTCTTATGACCGGCGGTTTTAATATTTTGGAATGAAAAAGTTAGTTAGGAGACAGATTGTAGATTTAAAACATTTATGTTTGTAAGTGAAAGTTCATCATGGAAGTTCATTGTAATTTGTAATATGAATAAAAGACGAGTGATACTTTTATCCACAAATTTGGAATATTCAGTGACCGGTTTCATCGCTTTCGCGACATCTTCGAGACTGGTATCTTTATTAAGGTGTTCAATGTATTTATACAAAACAGAGGTAAGGATAGATAATTATTAACATCGTATTTTTTATATAAAAAAATAAAAAAAGTACCCCGTGTTCAGACTAACAAAGTAAACAGTTATGAATGTAAAATAAAACCGGAATGATTTTCAACTCGATAACGTGTTCGAAAAAGTATCAATGTACGAACATTTACTAGTATTTTCAAGCCTTGCCTTAGGGGTGAAATAATTTTTGTAGGGGACACAATGTTGAGTTGACACAATGTGTACATTTTTGGTCCTTACAAATGGACTGTTGGGAATGTAAATGCATACTTTTAAAGAAGAGGATTTTATGTTTTACTTTCTTTTAAAAGCATAATAATTCTAATTGATCGGAATTGAAGAAAAATCCCATTTAATGTAAGCATTCCAACTATGTCTATCTTCCTTGTACCAATGAACGTTGAAACAGCAGTCAACGTGAGTTGAAATATTTTTTCTTATACATATTTTATATATAATCATATCTTTTGTAATTGTATAATCATTTTAATCATATTTAAAAAAAAAACAATTATCCTACTTCTATGAGATCAATCAAGTAATTCAACTTACGTAATTAAAAAGCATACCAAAACAATTATATATCCGTATTCTGTTCCAAATTTCTATAACATTGTTAACTTGGTATTAGTCCTTGGCAAATACGTCTCTTTTCTTTTTCATAAAACGTATAATTTAACATCTTGAAGACTTTTTCTTCTTTAAATTATTTCCTCTTCTGCCGTCTCGTATATTTCAAAACCGTTCCCTCTTTCGTTATTTTGAACATATTTATTTAATATTTTGAAAACCTAAAATGTTTTTAAAATTACGTAATTTTAACCGCAGTTTTAACTTACCTCTGATATGAAAATAGCGACATTTTTCATTTTATCAAAAATAAATTTTACACTGTCGTAATTTACTACAAATCAAAATTTAATTATTTTATTTAAGTAGTTATGTCACAAGAACATACAGTTTTGCACAAACGGATGGTAAATATTTAAAAATAAGTACATATTTAAATTTATTTCAACAAAGGTTAACTACCTGGTAAAGGAAAAAGTATAAAATTGAAAAATTGTTTTCAAGCGTTGCCTAGTAGGTGATTTGGTTCAGCCGGATGAATCTTACCCACGTGATAAAGGTTTCAGCTCTTTTACTTCACAAAAGTCAACAGAAGGAAGAGTTAAGGAAATGTAGATGTTCAATCATGGGCTGAATGGTGAATGTTACACAGTGTGTAAAGTGGCTACTTAAACCAGACAATGACAGGTCATTAGTCCTGTAAATACCTAGACTATATTCCCTACCTCTTTGTTGAAATAAATTTGAATATGAATAACTACCTAGGGAGGATATCCAGCCAGTCTGCAAGGATTTGGGCATACTCAAACATTGTTGATAAGTACACATCTTTAAAAAAGTTGACAAAAAGATGCGTTTTTCGCAGATATATACCATTATCAACACAACCGCTTGCCACACTGTTTCAGAATATACTGAACGCGTAATCGTGTTGCAAATCATGTGCAAACTAGAGTATTGACATATTTCTAGCAGTTATACATTTGGAGATGCACGCATTGTGTCAACTCACCTAAATGTCTCCTACATCTCACCATAATCTTGCACTTTAACATTTAGTTCATATTGCGCAATTGTAAAACAATAAAATGTCACTGTTTAGTTTTGGTAATCCTCACATCGATTTTCACTAAAAAGGCTAATTTTATTAATGATATGATATGAATGATATGAATGATATTAATGAATCGAGTTGTGGTTCAGAGGCTAGTGTTTGAATTCCAATTTGCCACAACTACATTCGTATTTTGTGAAAGTGAGTTATTTACAACTCGGTGAAAATGGCCCTCAAAATAAAATACGTCGGTGAACGCAAATATTAAAAAAAAAACACAATGATATTGATAATCACTAATCTTTGTTACTTAAATTTATTTCAACAGAGAGGAAAAACATTTTTGAGAAAGGAATATGGAAGTCTAGGTATTTACAGGGCTTATGACCTGTCATTGGCCAGTTTATGTGGCCACTTTACACACTGTGCAACATTCACCATTCTACCCATATTTAAACATCTATATACCTTATGTAGGTGAAATAATTCAATTAGATGAATCTCACCCACATAAATAAAGGTTTTAGCTCTTTAACTTCACAAACATCAACAGATGAAAGAATTGAAGGTATATAGATGTTCAAATATGGGCAGAATGGTGAATGTTACACGGTGTGTAAAGTGGCCACTTAAACTAGCCAATGACAGGTCATAAGCCCTGTAAATGCCTAGACTTCCATATTCCCTTCTCGAAAATGTTTTCCCTCTGTTGAAATAAATTTAAATATGAATAACTCCCTAGGGAGGAAATCCAGCCAGTCTGCAAGGATTTAGACATACTTAAACATTGTTGAATCTTGGTTACGATTATCAATGAATTTTGTTGTCATGTGTTATTTTGTTATAAAATTGAGGTTCTATAAATAGTAAACTACTTTGATTTTTATACAAGAAAACGTATTCACCGTTATTAATTTTTTTGTGTTCTCTTTTTAAACGGTACAACTAGAAACCAATCCACCTTGTAAAAAGTGCTTTTGGTGTATTTGTATTTGGATATCATTTTTCTAAATTTATAACTCGTTGGAAACACCTCCCAAATTCAAAATATTTGGGAACAATATAGGAACTTAAATGTATTAAAATATTTTTTTCTACTGATTTTAATTTTGCACCAAAATAGTCTAAGAATCCCAACTACAGTGTGAAATACAGCGCAAACTATCCGGGCTTGAGAATCTTTATAATTAGCCCTGTAAATGCTTTGACTTTTTTTTACTACCCACACAAAAATGATCACCATCTTTTTGGAAAATCAATCAATCTCAATAAAAATATATTTCAAATTTAAATATATGCTTACTAGCTTAAAAAGATGCTTAGTAGGTGCTTACATAAATAATGAACGATTAACTGAAATTGAACATGTTAAATAATTAGGACTAACAATAGACAGACAATTGACATGGACAATTCATATCAACAATTTAATTAGCCAAGTGGCGACTTTATCGAGTCTTTTCTTTTAAATCAAAAACTTTGTTCCAATAAAGGAAAAAAAAATACTGTATAAAGCCTATGTAAAAACTAGAAAATGTAATATGCAACAACTATGGGGAACAGGAAATCAAAATGACATAAACAGACTACAAAGACAGCAAAATAAAATATTAAAGTTAGTATATGACCTTCCCTATCTAACAGCAACTAAAGAACTTTTTGAACAAACTAAACAATTAAATGTATTTGAACTCTTTAAACTAGAATCTTTAAAATTTATTCATAAATTAACCACTGATGTAATTGTAGACGAAGAATTCAAACTTGAAAAAAACCGTAGTTAACATGAACACAATACAAGAATATCAGAAAAATATCATATACAATCTTTTAAAACGAGAAAAGGAAAATCGAGACATATAAACCATGGACTGAAATTATACAATAAACTACCAGACAAAACTAAACAAAAGACTCAGACAACCTTCACAAAAATTGTTAAAAATATTATTATTAACAGTAGAATGTGAATTTTAAAAGTGAAAATATTTTGTTAAATGTATGTAACCCGTAAGGGTTAATCAATGAAATTTAAATAAATAAAAAAAATCTACAAAAAAAGGATTGAATTACACAAAAAAAAAAAAATACTTCAGCAATGTCATATGAATGTTTTAACTTACGAATGTCTGCAATTAGGTATTAAACTGTCACATATAGTCATTAGTAATTCTTGATCTAATAATCGCCGAGGGAACACATACGAGTATACCGACATTAAGCCGTCAATTCCTAAAATAGCTTGGCAATACACAATTTGATTCCCCGATATTTGTCGACAATTACTAAACGTCTATTATATCTACTCATCGCATGACGCTTTATTGCGGTAATGGGGGCTAATGCTGGTGAGCTTATATGCCATACAAATTCGTTCACAACAGCCGAACAGAAAACGGCATATAGATCGGTAGGTTACGTATAGATCCTTGATTACAAAAAGTCGATAAAAGTTTGTATGACTTTCTAAATTTACCCGGAAATCAATGTCAATTGTTATCCAGATTGAACAAATGAAAAAATTCTGGAAAATATGATGAAGTAGACGGCTTTCGATTTTGCTGAGAATCCTCTTAGTTTTGCTAAAAATACAAGCAGGACTCTCCAACTCTGGAAATAACGTTGTTTGAACGAATCCACAGGACAGGTTATTAAAATGTTCTTTCATGATATTTTGGATGCCTTTATTATCAGAAAAAAGCAACATATAGCTTCGAAGTCACATATTCCTCCCGTGGGGCATTTATAAGCTTCCTGCAACTTTTTTAACCTAACAAAACCAACACTGCTGGCATTAGCAAAAAAGCAGCTATTGGCAAAAGTAATATTTAAAACTAGTGGGCATCATATCATCACTGTTTTAACTTATGAAATTTTGAATATTGTGTTATTCCTTAAAAAACTGGAACACATAAAACTATTTGGTTTTTTTTATTGCTGTTTGTTTAATATCAAATGGTTCAAAATTTTGTGTAGAACAATACCCCATATTTAATTCATTTTGTGAATTTTGTCGAAAATATACCTTTTTGGTTATGAAAGCAGAACATTTGTATAATAATATTTGAGTTTGTCAAATGTTTGTAGACAAAATACTGGATTTCACCCCCTCGGGAGTCATTAAGAATATGGAAGTCTATGCATTTACAGAGCTTACGACCTGTTATTGGCTGGTTTAAGTGGCCACTTTACACACTGTGTAACATTCACCATTTTGCCCATGTTTGAACATCCATATTTCTTACATTCTTCCGTATGTTGATTTTAGTGAATTTAAAGAGCTGAAACCTTAATTGTTGCGAAGAATTTCATCTGACTGAATCATTTCACCTACTAGGCAACGCTTGAAAACAATTTTCCATTTTTTACTGGTCCAGGAAGTTTCAACTGGTCCGAGAAGAAGTTTAAAAATTTGAAAATGGTTTTCAGGCGTTGCCTAGTAGGTGAAATAATTCAGTCAGATTAATCTCTTCGCAATAATAAAGGTTGCAGCTCTTTAACTTCACTAAAATCAACATACGGACGAATGTAAGAAATATGGATGTTAAATTCCCTTCTTTAAGGTATTCTCCATCCCTGTTGTAATTTGTTAAGTTGTATAATATGTTAAAACCTTTTAAGGTGTTCTCTACTTGTTGATGAATTGCCCCTTTTTGATCATCAAAATGCGTAATCTAAAAGCGTGATGCAGAGGCGGGGATGAAGACCGTAATAAGTCACAATGACTTATCACAAGAGGTGGTAAGTATCTTACAAGGTTGGAATAGTACAGGACTATAAATGATGACAGGATACAATATGCTGTGATCTGTTCAAGTAAATAGGAAGGCCTACTGATGTCTCTAAATAGTCTGGTTTATCTCTAATGAGTATTTTCTTCATCATAAAATGCGGAGAAGTTCCTAAATAAGTCCACAGCCAAAATTCTTCAATTTTATCAAAAATTATCACTCTCTGCATAATATCCTCACTTTCTCTGCATTTATATATCATGTTATGCACGCGTGCCAATAATAACTATTTTTGACATTTTCGTCAACAAGTGTTTGTTGGAATTGGTCGGACGATGTCTTTCTCCGTCTTCTTCGTTTTCTTAGTGTTCTATATCTATCAATATTTGCATCGTGAACCTTTTTATTTATTTATTTATTTTATTAGGTAAACAAACAGTATGTACACATATATTGCCAATTTCTTTGTATATTAGAGTAAGAAACTCATGCACACACCAAAAAAATTGTTTACACTTAATACAATAATTTAAATTATGTTCAATATAATAAATGTAAAAGAGACGAAATGAAAAAATATTTATATAATAATAATGTTAAATGTCTGCTTCTCTCAAAATTTCAATAATTTTTGACCTAAATTTACATACATTGTCACAAAAAATATCAGCCTCGGTAAATATATTGTTATATTGGTCGCATATTCTAGGTATTGTAGATTGTTTAAAATAGTTTGTTGACGCGTTTTCAGTGTAAAACAAAAGATTTTGTCTTGTCGGTCTAGATGGCACACGGAATGGAAGTCTTTCTAGTAGGTTAGGAGAATCAATTTTATTATTTATTAATTTGAATAAAAATAACTGGTCCAACATTATTCTTCGATTTTTAAGAGAGTTTATTCCATGGTACTGCATACTTTCAGCATGATTAGAAAGGTTAATGTTTAACCGGTAGTCGACCTGCTTAAAAAATGCCATCCGTTTGCTCTATTTGTTCAAACCAACTCAAAACTTGTTTTTTGATATTGTTGATAGTGTTTATCTCGGTCTGCGAATTGGAAATGGTCAAAATATTTCTGAAACCAATATTTTAATTGTACATCTGCCATCATGGACAAAAATCCTTTCATAAGTCTTCTTTTGTTACATTTCACGAGTTGGGTCATGTTATATCGTCATTTTATGGGAACTGAACCCGTGACAGTACGCAGTTAGGCAGAAGATCGCGTGACTACCGCGCCAATACGCGTGACGATATGCGTGATCGCGCGTTTTGCTCCAGCCGCCGCACAGTGCTTCGTTTCATAACATCTCGTGCTATGTATTTTATCCTACCATTTATTTTTATTTATTTATTCACTTAACTCCATTCTTTAAAAATATAATGTTTTAGAATATAAGTAATACTTTTTTTTTTAAATTGGTTTAGAAATAAAAAAAACGAATGTATGACGGAATCCCAGTTTAAACACGAATTTTCTAGTCTAGTAGAGAGGAAGAATTACGAAAATTAATATTATTATATATTTTTTTATTTATTCTTAAAAAAGTTCCAATATAATACAAAAATGTCCTAATATCAACTTATCAGGCGCGTTCCGTCCATAGATACTGTGGTTGCGGGGCATCCCTTAAAAATTTGAAAACAATATTTGTTTTACAAAAATAACATTTTAAATATGAAATAACATCAATAAATATGTATTCCTAAAATTCTCATTGAGAACGTTTGGGTGCACGTGATTCAACAAATATTTTTAATATACATACCTTGCTACTAGCTACGTATTTGTATTTCTTATATCAACATATGTACTGAATATCTAGATATCTTGTTCTTGATATTATTCGTTGTATACGCGGGATGCTGCTTGTCGAGTTGCGTCTAACCCCATAGCAATCGTTCAAATTTTGGCGCATGCGTTTTAGGTTCATAACGTTTTACATTTCTCCTACGAGATTCAACAGAGATAAGAGCATCCAATTTGTATAATTCAAAGAAAATAAAACTCGAATAACGTTTAGCATAAAGTTCGAAGTAGCGTATTGTTGACATTTGGCCCAACTTTAAGAACGACTATCTCGGGTCATGTTTTAGGTGTTACAACGTTTAATTCCTTTTCACACCTACGGGCACCGTCCTGGAAGACCGTCGATGGTGATCTTTCAGCTTTGTTTGGCGGAATTAAGGGACGTGCAATTGACGTTTGAAAGGCGAAAGTGCTGACTAACGTTACGGCCTTCTGAAGGCGTCTGGTGATGTCCACATAAAGAAAAAAATAAGAACACCTACAGTTTAACCTCTAGACGCGCCTGTGTTCCGTCAATTTATTAATTATTATTATTGTAATGTATAACTTTTATAGCGTATTACATAATTCCTCAAGCGCGTTTTACGAACGTGATTATACGCAATACTGAATTTTATTTAACTTAAAATTTAAGGAGTAATTTTTAGAACAACAAATTATTTTGTCATTACACGCTTTATTCAAATCGAAATTTTGTCAAAACAGAAATAAACACGTACAACATAAATGAATGATTTGTAAAGTTTATAATATAAGTTTCTACGTAATTTTACGATCATACCTACTAAAAATAAGAACATGATTATTTTTTTGCCAGCATCCCTATTCATAAAAGTTACCGCACGCGCCTGCAACTTATGTGTAATAATCATACTCTTAAACATATATACTAATTGTCAACATTTCTAAACAACAAACGTACAGTTGGAAGCTATCACGAAAAATATTGCAGATGTCAAAACATTTTAAACAAATTCACCATATTACATAAACAAAGCTCCGAGAAAAAAAAACAGATGCACAATAAATTAATTATGTACCTATACTCTACATACCCTACGTAATGTTATTATTATTTTCTCAAACAGTTGATGATTGAAAATTTTGAAAAAAACAAACATTTAAAAGAAACAACAGCTACCACAAAAACAAAAATTTTATATTAACATAAAAACAAAGTTATAGGCCAATTAAAATTTTCAAAATATTACTCAATACAATGCCAAAAGAGAATACCCGCAGGGACACTTTGTAACACTACACAAAAAATAATATACTTATTATAATGAAAATAAAATAAAATACATATAAACAAAAAGTGCTCTGTTAATTTGGTATTAAAAACATAATCGTAAACGGATTTACAAACAATAATCCCCAGTTATATTTTTTTTTCAAATAAGAGAAAATAAATACAATACAAAAGTTAATAATAAAATAAATAAAGACAAAGTCACGTAGAGGAAAATCGATAGCAAAATAGTGATAAAACATATGTATATATGGCGATAACGAATATAACGTAAGATGTAGACGAGCAAGAAAGACGTGGAATAATCAGATAAATCAAAATCTCAAGTCTCATCATCCCATTTCCGCTTTTTAGTGAGAACATACTCCTGAGCGTCCTCTTAAGTCATGTTCTAATCTCAAAGCTCTGACATGAACTGCCGACAAACCGTCAGCAGTGGACGTCCAGGACGTCGAAAACCTGATGCCTTGCAAAGTAGGCAAACGTGGTTTAGGCTCTTAGAAGACATCCATAGTACATGGCCAAGCCAACCGTATCGTCTACTCTTGATGACAGTTTTCACCGATATTTGCTGCGTTTGTTCTCTTTTTACTTTATTGCGCACAATGTTAAACACCGCGCACCCAAGATTCTTCTAAGACACCTATTCTCAAAACTCAGTACTTTGCTGTTTGGGCCCTATTGAAGTGCCACAATTCGCATCCTTAGAAGAGAATAGGTGTTACAATATATGGTTTTCATTAAGAACATATTAAATTTTAAGACAGCTTTATTACTGTTGAATGTGGCATTTGCTAATCCTAGCCGCCCTCCTAGTTATTTTTGAAAGCTGCCATTTTCTGTAACATATATTTACTCCCAGGTATTTGAAAATCTCGACCCTTTCAATGTTTTGGTTTGACAGGTTCGGTGCATTTTGAGCATCAAAGCAATCTCAAGTCTGTTCATATCAAAAGACGACAAAACTAAAGAGAAAAAATGGCATGATGCTAGTTGTAGTTAGTCAATAAAGTTTGTTAAATAAAGTAAGAATAACTGACAAATCGTTATTTGCAATCAAGGCTCTAGCTATTTCCTTGCTGTTATTTGGATAAAAATAAAAGAATATATTTGATATCAATTTTAAAAATAACAAAATTCTAGAAATAGACGCATTTTTTTATTATTTGTTTTTTACATATAACAAGAAACAAATATAATTGCAACCGGGTTGTACGTTAAGGGATAAAAATTTTTTTTTCTGTTTTTTCCAAACGTCAAATATAATTACTGATTTCACAAAAAATATTTGATAATTCACTAAATGAAAATATTGAATCTCAAAAAAATTGAAATCTTAATAAACGTTTGTTTTTGTTTAAAGCGTAAAATACAAAATAAAAAAATAATTATATTCATTTCTTTTTTATAAACTGCCTCAAATTGACCTTGCTTAAATAATTTCTTCAATGTAAAAAAATCTTTTGAATGGAAATCATTTACTTAGTGTTTGAAAAAAAAAAAAAAAATATGATGGAATGAGTTGCAACCAAAAACCATAAAATGAATTGAGTAAAAAACTCGATATTTTGTTTTTTTTTATGTATCAAAACACGTTTTGATGTACGAGTATTTAAAAAAAAATCAGCTGAATTATTTTTTTACTGATCATTAGATTTTTCTTTTTTATACAACCACGTAGTATAACTTATATTCATTATTAGAAAAAGTCGGCCTAATAGTGTGATGGTCAACGCGTTTATTTATCATGCAAGAGGTTTTAGGTTCGATTCCCGACTTGGTTGATATGAAATATTTATTTAAAAGGGTGTTTTTAGACTAAAAATATTTCATAATCCCTGGACTGGTACCTGAAGCGTGAGACTGATCATCTTTACCTTAATGTAAGAAAAATGAATAAGATAAAATGCGGTTGGATTGCCAATTCAGTGTCCTATGTATCATTTTATTTATATTTAATTTCATATATCAAGTAATGATGATGATGATGATTAGAAAAAAACATGGCGCAAAAAAAAAACTCCCTTTTTTATAACCAATAACAAACACTTAGAATTCAAAATACAACATTGATTGTAGTGCGAGAATGAAAGAATTTAATCAAAACGGAACCACAAAAAATATTAATCCTTTTGGATGCAACAATTAGTCTACGCTTGTATAGGTCATCTAAATTAAAAATTATTCCGTCACGCTAGTTATCTGGGAATACCAGACCCTCATGACACCATTCCTTAATAATTCAAGAGTTTAATTTCTAGTGTCTAGCTTGCATGAAACGAAACACTGTGCAGCGTATAGCTAGTCCCTGATTGCCAAAAAATCACTAATTTACAATTAGCCATACAAAATAAAGACACTTCAGAACAATAAAAATACCCTTAACTGCGCAATATTTCGTTTTTACCTACCCCATATTTAACCTTTTTATTAAATACTGAATGATTTTTCCGTTTAAATGTTATATTTTATGGCTAGGAATTTAAAGGCATTTCGCAACGAATAACGTGGTTTTGAATGCTTGTAATAACATTACGTATTAAAATGCTCTTGTCCTGTTTACTGTGAGCTGTGTTGATGGGTTCTTGTTTTGGACGATTGACAACAAATATCAAATCATGAATTAGTTTCTAGTATTTTCTAACATTTTATTAAATAAATGTATGTATTACTTTTTTTGTTAAGAGTTAAGAATAGATTTTCTCTCGTTGTTTTGTGAAAAAGTGAATGATAAAAAATATTAAATAGTTTTTATAAATAAGGTAGAAAAATTGATTTAGAAATCAGTACAACCATTTAATTTATTTATTTTAAAATCAAAAGAGTATTTTTTTAATATTTTAATAAATTATGCATTTTTTTCTATAAAAATCAACTTTCACAACTTTTTTTCTAAAGTTCGCTAGTTAATACTTGCAAGAAAAATATAATCATTTTGTAAATTACAACTTCCCGTGTTCACGCCGGTGAAGTTTGTTATTTCCGAGGTTTGATTGAAAAGAAATATTAAATTTTTGCTTAATTAGTTTTAAAAAAATGATATTGATATGCGAAACTGAAGAAAGACTCAAATCTTTATGAACAGTTTCGGGAAAGACGTGTATGTTTTTATTGTACTATTAAGGTCCTGGGTTCTATTTCTGACAGGATTAAAATAAAACATTTACTTTAAATATGGATCACTGGAATATTTCGCTTTCCTTGTTCTGGCATCGTATGCATAAGACTGTCCACTTTACTTTCCTACTTAGAAAATTAACTAACATAATATTTATTTTATATTAATATTTTTATTTTATTTCATTTCGTGCCGTTTTGTTTTGTTTCGTTTCGTTTTTTTTCCTTTAATTTCGTTTCTTTTCGTTTTGTTACGATTCGTTTCGTTTATTTTCATTTTGTCATATTTCATTATATTTTTTATTTTATTTTATGTACATACATTCACTTGTTTGACCCCATCTAGAATATGCTTTTCCAATTCGATCTCCATTCTATAGGACTCATATTGACCATATCAAGTCTTTCCAACACCGTTCTCTAAAAAAGTGGCATGGTTGCTCGGATAACATAAGAGTAATTTAAAAAAATTTAAAATAGAGTTATCTCTTAATCTGTTTTCATTGGAGAAATGTAGAGCTGAGATGGACTAAATATGCATTTCCAAAATACATAATGCTGTAAGTGATGTCTCATCTCCTTTCCAATCAATTTTTGTTCATGTTTCCAATGTTTTTTTATTAAATCTTCTAAGAATAACTTTTGTTGTTATGCCCAAATGTCTAGAATGTGTAGATTATTTAATTCATCACATAACTTGGAATTCTTCAGGATAGATCTTCTGGATTTTTGTAGATCTTTTTGCCACTAAAACAGTGTTAGATGAAAATGAATTGGCATGATTATGAAAATATTATATATCGTTTTTATATTGCTTTTGTTTGTCTTTGCTACATAGTTTTATGATCTTTTTGTTCAGTTTCTTGTATGAATGTTACTTCATGTAACTGTTGTAATCAGCTTTATGCCATTTGTATTTATAATTAATAAATACACACACTTATTAAAACACCTAAAAAATGTAGATGTTTGTCGGTACAATTTTATTGTATTTTATTAACATAAACGACAAATTACCCTTTTACAAAAAAATTAATTACTAACATATTTGGCTTAATACATATATTTTTTTTTAAACATAAATTTCCTTATACTCAAAATTTATTTAAAAAAATATACTTAAAAATTATTCAAGATTTCCATTAAAAACATTAACCATAAAATTATACAGCATATTCAGTAGAAAGTTTAAATAATTCAAGAATAAATGTAACATACAAAATTAGATAGTAAAACATTCTACAGTAATACAACAAGAAAATCATAAGTACTGTAACATACAGCAGGACAAAGTGAACAAAAAACTATATTTATATAAAGTGAAATGCATAAATAAATAAATATAATTACCATTCACCATCTTTGAAAAAGTTCAAAAGGTTTGTTCTATAGGAACAATGCCCTACACTAAATATATCACATACGTGGGAATAACTATTGCCGAGTTTATGAAGTCTGTTTAATACGGCATTCCACATGCAAATATTATATTTTTTATCTCTAATTACAGAATTGCTTTTGTTTTCTGTTTTTATTCTCGTACAATCTATAATTTAATGTATTGGCCTTTGCACCAAGAGGTGTGGATAAGAAAATCATTTTTTAAAATATCAATTATCAATCTTTTACAACCCTAAAATATGACTCTGTCAAACCTTAAATATAAAAGAATTTGTTGCGCTTTTGTCATTTTTCTGGCATTCGTTCATTAAATTTCGAACGAGAATATTTTTCTATTGTTTGGCGCGACAAAAAAAAAATCACAAAACGGATATGAATCGTTAGTAAAATTCAATGTTTCTTGAAATAAAAGAAGTTTTACTTTCAGACTGACTTTTGTTTCTGCTAATTGATTCTTTTTACTCTAATAAAAAGGAAAAATCATTTAGATTCTTGCTTGTGAAATTAATTGAACTAAAAAAGGAAACTCGATTTATTAATTAAAAAAATAGTGAGATATATCAAATCTTGAATTCTTTGTTGAATGATGTTAAATCAAAATCACGAGCAAAATTAATCACAATCCTTGAATGTTTAAGTACGATTGAAAAATCTTACGTTTCAAGCCAATCTTGCCAAGGTACAAATATCGAAGAAAGAAACTAAACTACACTATTACTTAAACAGAAAAAAAAGAAGAAAAAAGTAAATTCCAGAGAAGCATAACTGCCTAATAAGAATGGAAAACACTTTAAACATTTTTTTGCTACAAGTTTCAGGGGAGACTGCGTCGTAATCTGCCATTTTGAGCGCCGGCGTCGCGACGTCCGCTGTACGTGGTTCTTTTATCGGCGCCGCTAAACTCCCAAGGATAAAACACATAAACGTGAAGGTTTGTTTCCGGTTCTTATCTATGCGGTATGACGCAAAGAGTTCCGTTTTGATTTAGGTTTAAGTTTATTATTTATAATCATTACTTTCCAATCCGCATCCAGTGGTACACAGGGCACTACATCGGAACTCCCATAGCAGCGTCTCTTGTTCACTTTCGTTACGGGAAGGTAAGGTTGCAGCGTAGAACCATCTTTAAAACCAACCACTACACAGCGAGGTAGACGTATTTCCACTCGATTTCCTTGTTCTGGATTAGACTATTTGTCAAACGGAAACACTCGTCATGGGTTCTGGTTCTATTTCACACATAGAACTGTACTCGAATACCATAGTATTTATCTGGACATAAATATGGCTCATGCATTGCTGTAACTGCTTATTTTCCCGTACAAGGGCGGAATAAGAATATTATCAAAGTTTGTTTTAGTGGTTTTTTTTTAATCCATTGAAATCTGTATGTAGATTTATTTTTTTCCATTTTCAAAATGTTTTTTTTTGCAACTGTTGTAATGTTTTTGCAACTTTTGTTTTGCAACTGCTGTTTTTGCAATTATTTTTGCAAGTTTAATTATTTCACCTACACCCTACGCCTAAAATTTTCTTGATTGTTTCAATTTTTACACTTCTTCATGGATCAGGTGGATTTATCAACAATATTTTTGGTTTGTCAAAATTTTTGTAGGCAAGGACTGGATTTAACTCTCCGGGGAGCTCAAAATGTTGTTTTTTGCATTTGAGCATGTTTTTTTATTCTTATTTCATCAATCAATCAATCAAAAGATTCTTATCTTTTAATTACTATTAGTTGGTTTTTTTCTTCATTTTAAATATTATTTCCATTTATGTTGATACTAACTACAAACTTTAAAAATAGCTTTTTTACTTTCATTTTAATTTTTAAACTACTTTCGTTAATGTTTTTTTTCTTTCTTTTTTGTACTTGAAAAAATTAAAATAATTGATTCATAACCTTAAATATAATATAATAATATATTTTGGAAACTTCACTGGTCCTTTAGAGTTAAGTCTAACCTTGTATACTTTAAAACTATGTAATTGTAATGTTTGTTTCCCGAATAAAAGAAAAAAAAAAACAGCTTTAAAAAAATGGTTTTGTGATTTTTTTTATTTATTTACGTAAAATAATAAACATTTTTTTACGTTTAAACTTTAAAGTTTTTATTTCATTTTTAAATAACTCAAATCCACTTAGCCACTTTCTGCGGCTTGTAAGTGTTGATTTATATTAATACTCACTTATTGTATAATATTACCTCAATTTATAAAACAATGAATTAACAGATAAAAGTAGAAGCTGAAAAGATCAGTAATGTAGATACAAAAAATAGTTTTTTTTTCTAATACGAGAATATAAATAATAATAAAATTAATAATAAATATATGTACACGTAAGCTAGTTACATAAGTATTTATTTACAAATTTTTGATGGAGTAGTCACTTTCTTATTTTGCTCTTGTTACCTTGTGTGTTAAATTTAAGTTCTTTTGGAAATAAATAAAAAATGCTAAGTACAAAATAATTAGGAATTATAATAGCATATTTATTTCATATTTTGGTATTACTAAGCCATTATTATACTTAAAACATGTGTTATGGTAATCTTTGAGAATAATTTTGAAATTGATATTATTGAATTGTTCCAAAATGATATAAAGTCACTGTACTATATAACCTTATCACTTCTTTGTCTGTAAATATTTGCTGGTACAATTCTCCTAACTATAGAGTACCATAGACCTAGGATAGTTTAAATATTAGTTTAAGTTGAATGTCCCCTAAAAAATGAAATATTATTTTTATCAAGCCAGGGCGTCCTGAGTAATTCACCATTGTTTTTGGGTCTCCTGACCTGTTGTGGTGCAAAATAAAATACATGCCAGTCTGCAAACATTTGGACATACTTAAAACCCTGTTGACACACTCTTCAGTTCAGGTACTGATTTTAGAATCATCAGACTTCTCATGCCTTCATTTATTTTACAAATCATAACAGCTGATACGCTTTAGTCGGAGTATCAATGCATATGCCCCTTTAGGTGCTGATAATTCTATGATGATAACGTTAACAAACAAATAAACAAATCATCAAGTCGTAGGCAGAGAGGATAGAATGCCATATCGCTTTGTCTTTGCATACAAACCTCGCTTCCTCTACATTCATACATCTTCTCATGCACGCACGTCTATTATTCCTACTCTTGACATGTCCATCTTCAAGTATTTGATGGACTTGATCGTGCCATGTCTTTCTCGTTTTCTGCATCTCGTAGATCCTTCTAGCTGTTCTTTCACTGTCCATTCGCTCTACATGTCCAAACCAACGCAGCACCCATTTCTTGATTCTGTCGATAATGCAAGTCTCAGCCTTACATAGTTCACGGATCTCGATATTTGTGCACCTTTCATACATCATTTTACCACAATTTGCCTGAGAAATCGCATTTTGACAGAATTTAACCTACTTTTTCATAATTATTTTTCCAATTCCATACTTCGCTCCCATACACAAAAGTTGGCACTAAAACTCCATATTGAACTGCTAGTTTTGTCTCCTGCAATAAACATTTGTTTGCAAAAGTAGATTTCAGTGCACCGTTCACCCTGTTCCCGGCACTCGACCTCCTTTTAATAACTTTCTCAGTCTTTCCATTTCTAGTAAACATATTTCTCAGATACACACATTTTTCTACCTGATTCAAAATATCTCCTTTCACTCTCACATTTAGTCATATTTTCATCCCTTTCAAAAACTATCGCTTTCGGATGATTACGTAAATAATTTAAATTTGATAAGAAAATAAAATAAATACGCTTTGTTATTAACCACTGAGCAGGGTTTTTAAGTATCACCCAGTTTGTGCTATATATATAAATTTTAAAATTAAATGTTTTCAACAGATGTAAAGTTACTTAGAAGACGGAAGCCAGCTGGGTTAATTTATCGCTTTACACACAGTAAAATTTGTGTATTTTTTTTTTTGAAATCAATTTCCTCATTATAAACAACCATAAAGAAAATTTAAGAACCTTAAAATTGCAAATAATAATTATAATTTTTATACCAAAAACATTTATGAATAAACTTACTCTTACTCATGATCAAAAACATTTGCACTCTAATTTTATTATTTTTTTCATTTTTTATGGAGGTTGCCGTATACCCCAGTTGGTTTGATCATATTTCCGAAAACTTTTTCGTTTTGTTTTTAAAATGTACAAATAACATTATGTACAAAAAATTAAATAAATAAATAAAATATTTTTAATCTTATTTCTTAATAAGATATGTATTATTTTACTTAGTTCTAAAAATGCACTTTCTGAAACACAATGTTTTTTTTACTAAAATTAAAAATTAGTAAATTTATATATTGATTGTCGAACAAGATACACAGCGGCAAAAAAAAATGGTTTTTAATCAACAATACTTATTTAAACCAGATTATATTACAAACACAATTAAATATCAAACTTAAAAGAAATTCGTGGCTGTCAAAATTTTGTAGATTCCGGTTTTTTTCCCTGTTAAAATTTACACAAATATCACATATTTTTTTTGGAAAATGTTTTTTTAAATAATTATAAAGCAAAAATTAAAATATTTAATTGATTGTGGTTTATAATCCAGAATATAAGAGCAGCAATTCAAATCATATTTTATTATCCACTACAAAATTTAAATGAATGCAAATGACAATAATTATCCGAAGTGCAACGAATATTTATGATGAATTTCATATTATTCGTCCGTACTTTAATCATTTAAACATGTAAATTTAAATTGGATTCACAGAGAAAATTCAAAAACTGACAAATTATTGCATTAATATCTAACTAACCAATTTTCAATATGAACATATTAAAATAGAGATAAAGAACATTTAAGAGAAAAGAATAATTAGACAAACGTGTGTATGAGAGTGGTTTGAGGATTGACGTATCATTTTGTATGTTTGAGTATAATGAAAATAATATTTTTAATCTATGTTGAAATCGTTTATTATTATGTAAAGAATAAATAAAATTCAGCGGGAATTTCATACACATTATAAAACGAAATAATACAGATTAAAATGGATACAAAGTCGTTGGAACAATAGGCTTCATTCCCCTCCCGGCAACTACACGTGAACCGGACAATTTTTTAGGAATTTAGCAAACAACATGTGCTTGCACATGTGCGACACTGCGACATTGCCTAGTGTCTACCCAAAATCTACGAAAGCTACCCTTCGGATGTTTTATCTCTTGTTATCCATAGTATTTAAACGGTGCTTTATCTGTTTAGTTTTAATTGTTTACTATTTAGCATGAACACTTTACAAATTTACTATTATGCTCAATGTTTGTTTTTGTAATTTTATTGATAATTTTAAGTTGCCAGAATTTCACTCGTCCATGCACTTTGTAGCTGCAAGACAATAAGTAAACTAGTTTCTATAGGTAAATGTTATCAACTATCAAATATCCAAATTTAGTAAATGAGGTCTAGAATTCCAACCGTCCATGCGCTCAGTAACTGCAAGATCTGTTGTAATCTATTTGTAATTTTAACAATATATATATACATTTTTAAGTCACTAAGCCTCTAAACTTTATTGTCAAATAAAAAATGTAAATAGGAGCTAGATTCTTTATTGTCTATGCGCTCTGTAGCTGCAAAAAATGCTGTGATCTAGCTCCTATATATTATAATTGGGGACGAAGAACAAGAATCCCAACCGTCCATGCGATCTGTAGCTGCAAGACGTGGTGGGATATTTATTTATTGTACAGCGCCCTTCAGGCGATATTTGCATAAACTGCGCTATATAAATTATTTAAATATCTAAATATATATATAGTATAATCTCAAATCAATAAACGGTTAAGTATAATTTCTGAGTTTTCTTTTATCAATTTCACATTTTGAAATGAACCTTTGTTGGAAAAATACCAATATTTACGACGGGCATATAAGACACCACCTTTTGTTGAATTTATTATTGGTAATGTCCACTGAATTATTCATACTTTGTTCCAGACATTTCATCATCTAATTCACATTATTTCGTCTAGCTCCCAAGTATTTGTATGGAAATCAGATAATCAATATAAAATAAATATTTTCGTCTGTTTTTCATTTTGAATTTACTTATAAAATTATTCTAAAAAACCCACGTAAATAACATCACTTAAATCAACCCTAATAATGTAATACCAAAAGTGCACACACGGCACAAAAAACTTTGTTATAAAAATCCAAAATGCAAAGACAAATGATTTATGAGACTGCCTGGTTGGGAACTGAAAACGTTGAACAACCTCCTGATAACTATAAAATAACTCAAGCGCAGCCAACTTACCAGATCTTTTCCGTTCTCCACTGTTTGCGCACGAAATTATTCAATTCATCAAATCATTCAGAATTCTGTCTTAGAGATGAACTCACAAAATATACGTTAGTAGAATTTACTATTCACCAGAAGAGATTCCAAAGATAATTTTACTAATGTAAATAATCACTAATGTAAGTAAGTTGAGAGAATTTGACAATTCTTACGCGTTCCGGTTTCACAAGAAGAGTTCATAGTAATGCTAAAGAAAGAGACTGCTAACGCTGTAGAGCGTCGTTTCTGTTGCACACGTCCAGTGGACAGAGACAGCGCTATACAAAGTGAATTAGGCCGACAGTGTATTTCTGTCGGCTCTTGTACCTTTTTGTTGAATAGTTTGAGCCAAAAAATTTCGAAAGACAAAAATAAGTTTGATTTGTTTCGAAAATACCATCAGAATGAAATTCACATGCACGAGTGTGGCTGATCACCACCATACAGCGAATATCAGCGGGCACGATAAAATAATTTAAAGTGGACTTATGAATAATTAATTTTAAAATTATTTCATTTATTAATCATCAGGTAAATACACAAACCAGTACACCATCAGGCTGACTATTTTTTACTCTATTTTTTTAGAGAAATTTTAACCCACGAATATAAACTGGACAGACACAATCAAAAATTTCTAGAGTAATAATATATTTGATTACATTGGTAGTATTTTTTATTAGCAATCAAAAGAGCCAACGTAGGGTCACGTTGGCTCTACTGATTGCCGACAATTGATGCTTGTATGGTAAGTTGGTAAAAAAGTACTTAGATGTGGAAAAAACCCAGCTCAGCCACCAACATGGAACTTGGTCAATTTCAATCATGAAACTGGAAAAGTCCCTAGCCCAAAACTTCTATGCAAACAAAAAAAAAATTGTACCAAGGCTATTTAACAAACCTGGTGCCAAAGTTAAAGACTCTATCAAATTGGAGCAAAGAGCCAGATGATTAAAGGACATTTTTAAAAATAAAAAATATGACTCCAAATTGTAAAAATGTGTTTATCTGTTATATTCTTTTTTTTGAAATCGTAATATTGTCTGTTTATTTGATTTTTTTATTACAATTTCCAAATGATTTTCATTTGTTTTAGAAACGCGTCTATGAACTTTTATTAAATATTTATTAGTTTGGCGTGATCTTGATTTTGTAAACTTTTGTTCAAAAATTTTAATGGAAAAAATAAAAATCCATCTCTGCAGCTAAAATCAATAATCAAAACTGCTTACATATTGTAATCTTAAGTTTGAAATCAAACGTTATAACCTCTTGTAACGTTGATTCAGTCAATGCAAATATGGTAATATACAAGACACCAAAGCAATTATATGCTAAAATAATACTCGCTTACAGATACAAAAAATATTCTTACTAAAATTAAAGACATAACCTCAACAATATAACACATACCAATAATACAATCACGAAATCCTCAACACAAAGACAACTCAAACAAATGCTAGCTTATATCACTTTTATAGAAAGAAATTTTGAGTATTATGCAATTAAGACCATCGATATAAATCCGACCTTATAGCAGGGGCGAATGCTCCTTATAATTGATCACATGCAGCTTACCATATTTTTTGACATCGTAAGTAATGTTTTATAAAACTGTAGTATTATTAGAAAAAACACATCACCAAAAAAATATATATCTTTTCTTGGGTAAGTAAATTTATAACATATTCCTTTATTCCATACAGCGACCAGTTGCGCCTCTATTCGCCAAAATTATCACGACTGGATTACACGAGATTACTCTGCTTACTGTAAAATCACTAATTCAAATACGTCTTTAACCTGAAACTTTAGAATCTCGTTCGAAAAATTACACTTGCGATTACAGTAAAATCTTGCCGCTTTCATTAATGCAATTTAGTCTTTTAATACTTTTTCGTAAGGACTAGTATTCTTTAAAATACATCAATTTGACTTACGACAGTCTAAGGGAGGTGACAATATACGCACTCGTTATGTGTGAAAAAGAGATAACGAATATATTTTGTATGTCTTAATACGGAAGTTACAATAATTGATCATGTTATGTTGTAAGTAATTGATCATGTTTCGGTGGTTTGAAAGTAAATTTGCTTTAAAATAAATAAATATTTTGATATTTTGATCGAAACTAATTGATATTTTAATCCATAATATAGTATAAATCCTTTAGTGCGTTTTAAAGAACTAAGATTCTAAGATTCTAAGATTAAAGAACTAAGATTGTTTTTTAATTGTAATTCGTTTTTGTGCATATGATGACAGTTGAATATTGTAGGTTATTCTTCAGTATTCATTTAAACTTTTAAAATTTAGTTAGAGTTACTAGTGAATAGTGTCAAAAATAAATAGATATGAAGAATTATAATATGTATAACTAATGTCGTTTTGTGTATAATAATGTGAAATAAAAGACGATGAAACAGTGATTCTTAAAACGTAATTTATGTTTTGTTTGGTGAACTATCGTACTCAGTAAGGAATATTTTTAAATTATTTAATTATTATCATTTATTAAGAAATTGTGTTTTATTTCAAGACAAGTTATAATAGTCTGACTTAATCAAAGATGCACCGGTACGCTAATGAATAATCCAGTTTATTAATTACTCTTTCGAAGCTTAGCCCAAAATGCGAAATAGCTGTGCGGATGGGTCGTTGCTTTCTTATGACGCAGGCGGGGGTTCGAGTCCATAGGGGTCCCAAATTTTTTTTTGCAATTATGTTTTTTTAAATTGTATTTTTTAAATCAAATGTTTGTGCTACATTACAAAATATTTTTACTGAAACTATTAGCCGCTGGAGCCATTTGTTAGGAATTATTTATTAAATTTTTATATGCCATACTACCGCTATGGACATTTTATCAGAATGTTTATAGCTTACCAATTTAAAAACTCACCGCTCGCCACTGCCTTATAGTCCTATTGAGCTCAATAAAATTATATATCCCAACTCAGACAAAACTTACTCTTTCATACCGATAACCATAGAATTAACTATGGTTTTCATTCCCCTATGCCCAGTATTCTTAGGTCTGCCAACAAACATACCAGTCTTGATTTCTTTGATAATAAGTTGTCTTCTTTCAAACGATCACTGAATCAAATTCAATTATAAACACCTCTCTCCCGATTCCACTTTCACAAAGTCTACTGTAAACCATCGAGTCTTCCTAATTTTTTAATTAATAATTTTCTATGTATAAATGTGTCCATAAAAATGCCCACTGAGTGTATATATAAATAAATAAATAAAAATCTACAACCTGCTTTCACTGTCTATTAAAAAAATAAAAATGAGAAAATGTTCAAAAAGACTATTAAAATATAGATAGTGGAGCCGGGTAGAAGTTGAATGGATTGTCTCATTCGCCGAAACCAATATTGAATCAACTGCAACACAAATGAAGTTATGTTTTTGTTCTTTTATTGTGCGTTTTAGAATATTAATAACAAAGGTGTACATAAATTAAATATAAACTTTAATACGTAGCGTTTAAAACTGTCAGAACATTTTGTTAATTATCTCTGGTTAATATTTTTGGTTGCTTATGTGTATTTACCTACTTGTTACTATTGTTATAGTTATGCAATTTTATAATTTTTTGTTATGTATTCATAAATGTTTTTTTTTTTTTTTACATTTATGTTCAATACATGTTAAAGGCAATTTATGCCGTTTATGTAAAAATAAATAAATGTATATAAATGAGGTTTTTTGTTACATTATTTTTTCTTTAAAATGAAAAAAGAAGTACAAAAATATTTTATTTATTCATATTTTTCTCTCACAAACTATAATTAATAATAAAAATAATGTGTCCTCTCTGGGTACTCGTGCCAAGGACACTTCACAATATACGTTTTTGAAATGTTTTTTCATTAGAGAATAAACAAAGAAGACTAACTAAATAAACAAAGATATTAAACAAACTATTCACAATTTTAAAAACAAGGTATATATGTACATCTATATTATTTATATTACAAAACGCACAATGAAAAATAACAAATTTTGTTAGTGATAGAACAAATTCTTATAATCATTTCACATAATTAGCTAAAACCCACGGAAAGTTCTGCATTTAATTTATTTCAACATAATGACTATCAGAATAGATTTATAAAAAGATTCGTTATCGAAATCACGACACAAAACGGTCTGATATAAACATAATTTCACTCTTACTGTTTGATGGGCCCTTAAAAAGGGCTACTATGTTTTTTTTAACAAATATTTATTTACGTTCAAAGGAACCGTAATTTTAATTTCCCTTTGGGATACATTTCATCCTTAAATTGCTCAGCACATTTCCCACTGAATAGTATTTCTGTTCGAATGACCGCTAATAGTAATTTGATTCATTCCTTAGAACATGTGAACTCTATGCCCATTCAAAAAACCCACTTGTATGGAAAACGTAGGTCCTTAATTATTTATTAGATCGGGTCTTTTGGAAAAACAGTGATTATTCAAGAAGAAAACTGTTTGAACTAGGCGATTTTACATACAACATTTAATAATAAAACAACATTCAATAGAAAAATAATAATATTGGGTATCATATTTACGAAATTATTAAATGGTAATACTGAACGAATTGGAATATTTTCTTTCAGAAAATCAGCAATCAATGAATTTTATTCTAATCCAATGTCCCCTAAATTATATGGTTTATTAAAAATTATCCAATTCGCACAGTAGCAAATATCAAGTCATAATGTCCCTACAGTCAAACTCGCTTCTTTCATTTCAAAATTTATTTAGATTTCTCTTTTTTTTCTCATGTCTTATATAATATATTATTTTTCTCTTTACTGTGTAATATGTTCTCTCATTATATTTGTGAAAAACTTCAACTGGATGTATGTACTATTTTTTTATATTTTGTATTCTTATTTTTATTATTATGTAATAATTGTTGTTAAAAAAAAACATTTTTGTACCAAAGTAAACACTTTGAAATTCCTGTCAACGGATTTCAATTCCAAATAATAAGAAACGGAACTTTTTTGACCCAGTTAATTTTTCACTAATATTTTTATTGCAAAAACTAAAAAAATAATCTCCGAATTACTTAACAGTTCAGATTTGTATATAAAAAAGAAATCTGATTTATGCAGATTCTGTTATATTTTTTTTATAAATGAAACCCTGTATATGTGCGAACATTGCAATGTGGCTCTCTATAAAGGCCAATGTTGGCAAAACTATCATACAAAAATGACTTATTAAAATATTTCAAATAAAATGAGAAGTTTCAATTGATTTAATCCATTGTTTTCATAATTATGACACTTTTAAGAAACCCTTCACAAAGCATGAAATATCACAAAAATGGGCCGGGCACAGGGTAAATTCTATGTGTATTCGGCCGGTACTTAAAGTGTTACGAATAAAAAAATAATTTCTAAATCTACCGTAAACTAACATACAGACACAATTATTCATAATTTTTCAAATTAATCCGCATTCCATTTAATCTATATTTTAATTAATGTTACACTAGTTGATAGGTACTTATTAGAAAAAAAAAACTTAATAAAATACAACAAATTTCTACTAATAATGGATATAATGAGAACTTCATTAATAAAATATTGGATTTAAAAAAAAACGCGAACATCTAAATAAATTATTTTTTTTATTTGAAACACGGGCTTTGTGGTTCTTCATTTTAATAAAATAAATATAAAAAAATCTTTCGAAATTAAAATTATTTATTTTATTTTATCAGCATGCTGCCAATTAAATAAACAAATCAAGTATGTTGTCTTAAAATGATGGTTATGTTAGATGGATACGTTCAAAACTAGACAGACGTAGACTTAAAAAAATATTGTTTGTTTGTTTTTTTTTTCTTATTAAGAATCGCTTTGATTTCTTAGATTTTCATGTCTAATTTAAAAATTTTATTTTCAACATGAATTATTATTTAAGCACTTTAGGTGTTCTTTTACTCTATTATTAAAGTTTCTTTTAATTTTTTCAAATCTAGATTGAATCGCAATCATTACAATTTACTTGATATATGCCAGATTTTTTATATTTATGGGCTGTCTTTGTGATTTTTTACCAATGTTCCTATATTATTAGTTGTGTTGAATGCAGGTTTAATGTTTTGTGGTAAGGAATGAAATAATTGTTAAGAAAATTGTCATGAATAAAAAAAATCCACCTCCGTTGTTTTGGTGAGTTCGCTTTATATATTGTGTGAGTAGAATATAAATATTTATTCAAAAGTTTGCTATTTTGTTTTTGATATAAAATTTCATCAATTGAGTTCTCATTATATCCATTACTATAAGCAAAAAATTTTACTGTAGTAAGTTATTTTTTAAAATTAATATCATATCAGGTTTTAGTCCCGTGCAATATCATGGGTCAGAGGCCCGAGGTTCAAACCCCACTCTACCCCAACTTGATTCCCATGTTCTTATAGTGAGTCAGTTACAACTCCCTAAAACTGGCTACCAAAATTGAAATATTCGGGTAAATTATGAGAACGCTCAAATATTTAAAAAAATATATATATTGTAAATATAATAATAACGTTAATTAACCTTTTTATCATTGGATGAAATGTGGAATGTTTATGGCGATTGGGTGATTTGAGGAATTATAAATAGATGTGTCTGTAGTTACCGGTAGATATCTAATTTTTAAAAATATTTATTGTTCAACACAAGTCAAGAAAGTAAACTTTTTTAACTTTTTCTATTCTTTAACGTAATGAATTGAAAAGGGGAAGATCAATCTGAACTGCTCAGTCCGTCCCTGTAAATAAACAAAATACATCGTCCGCATTTTGTCGCCATAATTTGATACGTTTGAGAAGTGGTGAATTACATAAAAACACTTAATTCTCCAGTTCATTCATAAATATGTCAGTAAACAATTGACTGGACGGTTGTCTCATCGGCAAACTGTGTGTTTGGCTAAAAATTACATAATTCTACTAAAAAAAGTTTTGATTTCAACTAATTTTACAAAACCTACATAAATCGGAAATCAATTCTGCATCTGATTTTATGTTATTATATTATTATACATTTAAATAAATAAAATATTTTTCAAAAATACAGCATTTTTCATAATTATACACAGTATTTATTTTCGTTGACAAACTATTATAGCCAACATTGATCAGATTATAAACAAGCAAAAGCCATTAAACAAAAATTTAACTACCTTCCGTTGACATCCAGATTTCTTTTGAAACCTGATTCTTTTTGGTCTTTAAACTTTTTAATCGCGATTTTTTAAAATGATGTTTTTTGGGTTAGTGACTTTTGCCTGAGTGAAGCGGCCACAGTATATATATAAGCTGTTTATTAATAAATACCTTATAAACTATTTGAATATTTAAAATTTGACTTTATATTTTTTAACACTCGAAATTTTGAACAAAATCAAATTTTTAAATCGTCCCAATAAACCGATTAAAAAACCATATATATCTGTGGGAAACGAACTTATCAAAATAAGGAAGTATACAATTTTATTTCTCAAATCTGTTGTTATGACGTCATAATAACGAACAACGGATTTAATCATATTTTGATGCTTAAGTACTTAAGATTTTATATTAAAACTCCCCGTGGCGGTTCTGGTGAAACACGTGACAGTTTAATGAACTAAATTAATTTCAGAGGAAAAATCAACCCTGCATTTCCCCGGGTTAAATTCTCAATAAACTTAAAAGTTTTCACTAAGAGAAAAGGGAAAATATGTTTCTGAACTTCAACTAAACGGATAATTTCAAAGCGGTGCAAAAAGCACGTTTGAAATATTGATGCTAATATATATTTTTTTTAAATATGCTTTTGTATTTTTTTACAAGAAGTAATAAATACAACTGAGACAATAACATATTTTTTCGAGACGAGAAGAACGAAATCATCTAAATAATAATGTTTGAAAAAATTAACTCTTCTGTGACACGTTGCTTCATACATTATCACAATGATGATTAAAGGTCAAATATATATGAACACGTGAAAGCAAAAATGATGATTTTTAACCACTTTTTTTATTTATTGATTTGCGTTTATTTTGAATGGGCTCAATATTTTTAGTTTTAATATAAAAATCAAACCACGGATTTGAGTCTACTGAACACTTTATTTTATATTTACTACTACTTTTACTATATATATTAGTTTCTACTACTACTATTTAACATATTTATTTAGATTTTTTTTTTAAATTTAAAATATTCAAAAAGGTTCCAGGGTAGAGTGCGGAAATTATAGAGCAATCAGTTTTTTGAACGCTGTAGGCAAAATGTATGGAAAGATACTGATTGAGAGAGTAAAAAAAGTAAAAAAGAATAGAGTTTGAGATATACAGAGTGGTTTAATGAATAGAAGAGGTTGTATGGATCAAATATTTGCTTTACAAAACATGATAGAAAACATTCTTGCTATTCTTGATTTTCTGCGCATTTGTCGATCTGCAAAAAGCATTTAATAGAGTTAACAGATACACATTATGGAAGGTGCTATCGGAGTACGGATTGAGCGGAAATCTGACATGGGCTTTTGTTTATCTGTACACACAGCACAGCATGCGTTAGGGTAAATATATAATTCACATCGTGGTTTGACATTAACAAAGGAGTCAAACAGGGATGTGTGACGTCTCCATGGCTGTTCAACATGTATATCGATATCTGCATAAAAGAACTGAAAGGTTTAAGAATGGGAGAAAAAATGGGAAATCGAAATTTCAATTGTCTTTTGTATGCTGATGATGCCGTGTTTCTTGTTAACAACAGAAAGGAACTGCAATTCTTGGTAACAAAAGTTTACGATGTATGCAAGGGAGGCGATTTGCTGATGAATGACGATAAATCGAATGTGGTTTTTTAAGGAAGTTAATTTATGACTAAATGTGAAATCACTGTGAATGGGGTTATACAAAACGCTATGTAAGGCTGAGATAGACAATATCGACAAAATCAAGAAAAGAGCTCTGCGCTGGTTTGGACATGTAGAGCAAATGGACAGCAAAAGAACGGATAAAAATATTTACAATGCGAATAATGATAAAAAGAGGAAGACCGAGAAAGACATGGCGTGACCAAATCCAACAAAAACTTGAAGATGGACATGTCAAAAGTAGGAATAATCAGCGCGCGTGCACGAGAAGATGTATGAATGCAGAGGAAGCGAGATCGTATGGAAATATAGAGTGATATTTATTTTGTTAATTTTTTATTCATAAATTTTATAAAAAGTACATGTAAAATTCTAAACATATCTACTTTTTCACATATGGTAAATGTTATCACTGTAACTCTCCAAAAAAAGAGACTAACTCTTGTACTTGGAGAGTGACTTACACTGTTTTAATGGTTTATTTATAAGAGTTTATATAATTTTAAATACGAGTACACGAAAAGAAAAATAAAAACATAGGATATATAAAGAAAAACCTTAAAACAATAATTTATTCATACTAATTAAAATTTAATGCTGTTTTTACACCAGGTCAAAAAAAATCTTTTGATTAACTTTTGAATACAAGGCTATTTTGACCATGACTTGTATGGAATTTAGGAACAGTTGTGGCGTTATATTCTCTCTACCTACCCTTACGGGAAAACGGCGGATGGTTTGTTGTTGTTATTTTTTACAATTTTTCTTGATGTCCAGGCTTGTATGATGCGTTATTGATAGATTAATAATTTATAATTGCATTTATATTTGTTTAAAAAAATATATGTACAAAAAACAGTTGTGTTTAAATAAATTCTTCATAATATTTAAATCATGTTTAAAAATTAAAGAACACCCACTTTTTAAATATTATTATTGTAATTTTCACAACACTTTTCCGAAGGTATAAAACTATAAAGGTTCATTAAAATACCCCATTACCTTGCCCTTAACAATTGGTTTTTCCCAAAATCAAAATTACGGTACATTCCAAACTTAGTAAAATTAATTTATTTATCTTGGCACCTAAATTATTAGCCATAATAAGAACCTTCCATCCCTATTAATCTTTACAATCGTTTGAAAATACCCTAATAATGCGAAACAATTGTCAAAAAAATGTTTGTTCTAATATTGTAAACATAGTTTAGTAGACTCAAATAAATGTTTGCTTTTTTGACGTTCAATCATTAGTGTGGCATGAAACAAAATGTCGTCGCATTTAAAAAATAAAATCCCGAAATTTTATTTTTTAAATACGCCACTTTTAAGTTAGTGGAAAAGATTCAAAATACAACCCCAGATATCCCTCTTCTATTTTTTTAAGTGATTACGTCGAATTAAGCAAACTTTAAATAGACGTTTTCCCAATGTTTGATTATGTCCAAATGCTTGCAGACTGGCTGGATTTCCTACCTAGGGAGTTGTTCATATTTAAATTCATTTCAACAGAGAGGGAAAAATGTTTGAGAAGGGAATATGAAAGTCTAGGCATTTACGGGGCTTATGACCTGTCATTGGCTGGTTTAAGTGGCCACTTTACACACTGTGTAACATACACCATTCTGCCCATGTTTGCCAATTTTTCCCTCTCTGTTGAAATGAATTTAAATATGAACAACTCCCTAGGGAGGAAATCCAGCCAGTCTGCAAGCATTTGGACATAATCAAACATTGTTGAATTACTACCTGGTAAAAAAAGAAGTATAAAAATTGAAAAAATGTTTTCAGGCGTTGCCTAGTAGGTGATTTGGTTCAGCCGGATGAATCTCACCCACGTGATAAAGGTTTCAGCTCTTTTACTTCACAAAAGTCAACAGATGGAAGAGTTGAGAAAATGTGGATGTTCAAACATGGGCAGAATGGTGAATGTTACACAGTGTGTAAAGTGGCCACTTAAACCAGCCAATGACAGGTCATAAGCCCTGTAAATGCCTAGACTTCCATATTCCCTTCTCAAAAATTTTTCCTTCTCTGTTGAAATGAATTTAAATATGGACATTTTCCCATCAAATTTGGAAAAATATATTTGTTTAAATAGACAGGATTTTAACAAAAGAAAAATATTAATGTGAGTACGCTGCAATTGTTTGATAAATGAAAATGATGCCAATACTAAAATAAATCTGTGTATTAGTGCGTATGAGGAACGAAATCGCTGAACTA